>NW_020455423.1:656223-832585 GCF_003342845.1 Nothoprocta perdicaria | reverse complement strand
GCGGGGCCGCGCCGCGCAGGGGGGACCCGCCGGTGCGTGCGCGTCGCGCCGCGCCTGGGCGACCGTTCCCTGAAGTGGGTGGGACGTTGGCCCGTTCCGGGAATGTTCCATGACGTGGTGCCGCCGCAGGAAGGGGCCGAGAGCGAGCGAGCGAGGGGGGCTCGGCCGCCGGGGCCGCCGCCGGGTCCTCCCGCCTCCCCCGCTTCCCCCGCCGCCCGCTCCCCGCGGCCGCGCGGGCAGCGCGATTATGTAACGCGGGTGGGCGCCGTTATGTAAGAGCAGCGGCGCGGGGGGCGCCGCCTCCCCCCGCTCGGGACCTGTCACCTCACGGGGCCGCGCGCGCCGCGAGGGGAAATCCCCGGGCCCGCCCGGCGCGGCCGCCTGGCCCGCCGCAACGGCCGCAACCGCCGCAACGGCCGCAACCGCCGCGTGCCCGGCGCGGCCCGCGGAGCTGCGGCCCGCCGCGCTGCGGGCAGGAGGGGACGCCCCACGGCACCCACGCGCCGACCGACACGCAGGGCAGCGCGGCCCCAGCGTCCCGCATCTGCTAATCCGGAATAAACGCCCCGCGTTGCTTTTATTTACTTACCGTTCTTCATGCGGTAACTGAGACAATTAAACGTTTACTTCAGGCGTTAAACAATTTTGTTTTATTTTACTTCTTGCTGCAGTAACCTTTAAATGGCGCTTTAAATTTGAACTAATAGAAATTCTAATGAAAGTTGTCAGGAGCGCTTAGCGAAGTAATTTCCATCCAATGGAGTAAACATTAATATAGAAACCTGACTGGTTTGTGCATCGTTAAATATGGCAAATGTTACCAGCCTACTTAGCTGGGGGTACTGCTTTTTTTTTGGCTTATAGCGAATCTTTGCTGTGGTTTGTTATGAAGGAAGTAAATAAAGTGATCCGGGTTGCAAAACCAAACCATTAACAGATAGGTGTGTTATTATTATTATTATTATTATTATTATTAACTGTACTGCATGAAGCTGTGAGTGCAGACAGCACCTTCCTTGCTGGGTTTGTGCAGCTCCCAGCACAAGGGGACTTTAGTCTGATCATTAGGGCCTCTGGGGACACCGACACATTATAACATAACATAATATAACATAATAACATAATAATAACATAATGTAATATAGACAAGACTAAACCAAAAGACCTACTGGTCTAACTAGGATCGAATTCCCTGCACCCAGTTTTTAAACCCTGCTCTTGTGGTAACTAACTGCTGAACAGCCAGAGGAATTTGATGCTTGGGTTATGAGGACATGGTGCTGAATGCTCGGCGTATTGATTGTGAAAATGCTATGCAAACAACCCAACAAATGCAACTGTTTTAAAGATAACAGAGTCTTTTGCCTATTCGGTTTGCGGCATACAGACATATTTGGATAGCTGCACTGTAACCTGGGTGCTGGCTTTGTTTATAGCTGGGTATTTCCATATCCTTCCAGTTAGGGGATGGATGTTTCTGAAGCCTGAGGGCATGGGAATATCTGAAATTTCCTTCATGATTTTTTTTTTTTTTTTGCCTGATTTTTTTTCCAACATGATTGTAGATCAGGCCGAGGRCTTTTACTTTCCATGTAACTTTTTAAAAGTCGCTACTCTTTCTGTAAATGCATTTAAGGCTACTGTGATTTTCAGTGGTGCAGAAGGCAGCAGTGGTGCGGCCCAAAGCCCGTGTATGTTATTAGGTTTGTTGAAGGAGCACTGAGAATTTTTGGTGCTGTGTGTTTTCCAGTGGCCACTGGGCAAAGCAGGTTTATGTATCCTGGCTCTAGGGGCATGCTAAGGCATCACTGGTCTGATATGGGCAAAACAAGCGCACTTGTCCCGAAGAACAAACGTAGAGGACTTTTAATTGTGTATCTAAGYCCGACTGTGTGGCAACAGTGCAAAACTGTGCTTTACAAAGGCAGATTTTTAGATTCTCAAGTGACTAGATTGCCTCATATGTGAGATCTGTTTACAAACCTTCTTGTTACTATGAAGACAAAACAGAGAGCCATATGCATTCATGTGGTCCTTGCTGAATAATGGTACATGTGTCTGCTTGAGTGTTTGGCAGTATATCATGTTTAGTTTATGTGGTGGCACCCTACAAGGCCATTCTTCCTTGGCTTTTAACTGTTTGTGGTACTGTTGGCTGAAAACAGTTCTGCAAATAAGCTTAAGATATGAGCCTGGCCTGATTGCTGTTAGGTAAGCTGGCAATTTTTAAGGCAGGAAGTTTACAGCATCACGACAGACCTCTTTATGTCCTCATTTGCGTAGGGGCTTGTTTTTGAAAGCGAGAAGGGGAACCGGCTTTAAACAAAAGCGAAAGCAGTGAGGACCAAGCAGCAGGTCCTGCTCCTGAGCACCTCCCTGCAAGGCCTCTCTCTGCGGGGGCAGTTGCTCCTTTGAGATCTGACCATTTTGGGTAAGGTGACTGGCCCATCCAAGCTCTGTCTGCCGGAGTGGTTTCCTTAGCTAAGAACAGTAACACTTRCCCATCAAAGAGAAAAAAATGTGCGCTATTTAAGCGTGTTACTGTAGGTGGGAAGTTGATAAGATCGGTTGTGTGACCTCTGAAGGGTTAGGAAAGGCGGCCGGCCGCCTTTCCAGCGTCAGCATGGGGGGTGCTGTGGTTTGCTGGGTTCTCCATCCTGCCCCGTGAGCAGCATTCAGCAAGTTCCACGGCTGCCTAATGCTCGCTCCGTTCTGCCCAAGGATTCCAGATACCGTCGTCAGGCCCACAAACTAACTTTCTCAGCATAACGTGAGTCAGGTCCAACAGAAGTTGCGTCTTCCTGGGAATAGCCCTCACAGGGCAAAGAGGAGAAAATGGTGGTGGGTTTTTTTTTTTCCTATCTTATATATGTTGCTTATTGAGAAGATGTGAATCTGACAGTAAATTGTTTTAAAGTACTGGTCCTTCCAATGGAGAAAATGCATAATCCTTGCTAGATCTGATGAGTTATAATTTTCAGCAAGAGTTAATTACTAATATTAATGGGACCTTGGTAGAAGCGCTGTATGCAGAGGCTGCATGTATCTGCTATTTGAAAAACATCTGATAAGTCTGATATTTATTTATTTAGAGAGGTTATAAACAGTTATTTTTCTCCTATCAGATTCCTTACACAGCTTTTCTAAAGGAGTATGAGTTAAAGGAACCATTTAGGGGAAAAAAAAGTCTTTCTGCTGTAAGATAACTGGTCTTTCTTTCAATAGAAGAAACTATCAGTTCCCGAAGGCCTGAAGAAACAGCAAGCTAGATAGGAGAATTGGAGTGAGCAGTGAATAGTAGTTTTCACTAGCATGTTTTAGGCAGTAATTTTGGGTACTACATTTAATTGGAGCAGCACTGACTTATCACGTAATAACRGCAATTTCAAGCCAGCAATGCCATTTTACTAGGGAAGAGCAGTTTTGTACTGTTTGGTTTCTCTTTGCAGGGACTCAGAGGGCTTAGCTTTTTTTTTTGTTTGTTTGTTTTTGTTTTTTTTTTATGTAATAAGAGTTTGCAACAACTTCTATTTCAACAGGAAACATTAAAACAGAATTTCATTGGGGGTACATTCTTCTTTCTGGAGTGAAACGAGGACATATGAAAGTACTTGTCTGACAGCCTARGAGCAAACAACCATTGCAAGTAGAAGCATTGGGAAACTTCCCATGACAGCCGGCTAGCAAACCTCTGGTTGGACCTTAAAAGATCATCAGTGAAGTTAAATATGTTAATCTCGGTAAAGATACAAATACTTTTTGGCCTTTTAATGAAATAAGCAAGTGCGGAAGGTACCGCACACTTCTGATTTTCACACTATGGACTTCTACTGATTACTTAAACAACTGACTTAACTACTCCTTCTGAATAGGTTGCCCCTAGTAAGATTTCTCCCCATCAATCTGTCTCCCAAAGCTACTAACATGGAAAGGGGTGAGAGGGTGTGGGAAGGGGAAACGGTCTGATGCAGCCTTCCCAAATCCCTGGTGGGAAATCCTCGGAAGGCTCACAAACATTGTATGCATCTTGGCCTGCCAAGTTAAAAGTCTCTTAGCCTATTTTTATCTTGTGATTAATTTCTCACCGTCATTAATGTGGCCTCAACATTAAGAGTTTCCTCTCGGTGTGGGGAGGAAACTCTTCTGTGCCTTCTGGGTGCCTTCTGGGTGCTTATTTTCCTTTGACTGCCAGCTACGTCTTGCACATCTGCAAAGTGGTCTCTGCGCCCGGGCGGCACCGGGGGAGCGGGGACCCCCGCGGTCCGTGGCCGCAGCGCTGCTCGTGTTCCCCTTCATTCGCTCTGCCTCTCAAAACCGAGCGCTGCCGTTTACCTTTTCTCTGATTCCTAAGGTTCTCAGTGGAGGTTTTTATATGAGAAAGCAAAAATGCGTGTCTGTTTTTTCTCCACTTTCTCTCAACAGGGAGCTTGGCCTGCCTGCGTGCTGAAAAAAGTTACCACTTGGATGGGAGCATTCTTAATGTAGTGCAGGGCACCAATGTAGATTTACTATCCCATACCAATTCCTCTGATACCTGCTTGTGCTGGTAGGACTAGTTTGTGTAGTGAGTGTTTTTATTTTCCTGAGTTTCTGTGGGGATTATGCACATCCTACCTTTGTCAGTGCATATTAAGTCTCTGCAGAAAGAATTCTTTTCTAAAAATGAAACAGAAACCCTGAAGAGGTGGTAGCGCTACCTGCCATTTTCATGTACACACAGATATATTTTGTTGTACCTCATTTTACGTGCTTACCCAAAAGTTATTTCATTGCTTTTAACTTATTATTGACGGTTCTATACTAACACATTCATCAATTCTGAAAAGTATCACTCTTTGATATGAAATTTTAGTTTCCACAAAGAAASTGTAAGAGATATGTTTCCCTTTAGAAAAATGTAAGTTCCTCTCATTGCGACTTTAGTGGGTTGTAACAGACTACCTTAGGTCTGACTGAAATCTCTGATTTGTGGCAGCTGCCAAAGGGAGAAAAAGGGTAGTTTGTATAATTGCATAACATTTTTAAAAGGCAGGCTTTAGTTACTCTTCTGTCATAGCAGAGGAACATGAAGTTTGATGGTTATAGAAAGAGTTTCTTTTTTAAGTAGTGTTTTATCATAAATTCCATATAAGGAGTCACATGGGAAAGAAGTGAGATAATTTGCATGTGTAGCTCAGTTTAATAGAAAAGTGAAAACTACAGGAGCTAAAGGGGATTGAAACGACGACGTCAGGTGACCTTTTAAAGGTAAGGCAGTAAAACAGTGTTTGATCTGCCTCATAAAAAAATGCTCGTGAAAGAGCAGTGTAATTTATAGGGRGTTTCAGGCTCGTGCAGACTGTGCTGGACAGAATATGATCATATAGTAGGCGTTAACATATAAAGCTTTCTGAGTTGCTGAGGTTGTAATGTTGATCCTGGCCTGACTGGACTGACTTAACCCCCCCAAACCTGATGTGGTGCAAAGAGCTCCCATGTGCTCTGCTTGGCCGTCCCCTGCCAGGCCTCSGGTGCTCTCCTTGCCCAGAGCTTCATGTGTAAGGAGAAGCGCTGCACTTCTTTAATAAGCAATTTAAAAGGCCGAAAGCAATGTCCAATTACATCTTATAGAACATGATACCATCTCATAGAATTTAATAGAGCAGGATATTTAATTTTGTTAAAATAAGATTATTTAATGAGCAGTTTTCCTATAAAGTAGTATCTACACTTGGCCAGTAAGCTTTATTTTTGAAAAAGAGTAACGGGACAAGCAGGATTATTAGAATTAGTCTTAYTGTAAAGTTTTTTTTTTGACTGTTTATAATAAGGATCTCAAAATTGTTTTCCTTTTAAATAAAAGAAATGGCCCATTCTCAAATGGCTCATTCTCTGTATTCTGTATTTGTGGTTTGCATTAAAACAATTCACAAGAAAGAATATTATGAAATAATAAGTGGGGGTTACTCTTCCTTGACAACTGCTTACTTGTAGGGCGGGAGGAGTAGGTGGTCGAGGGGGACCTGCTGCTACGCATTAATAGTGGTCATAGTTCAGAGCATGGCATTTGGAGTGCAGAAAATTCCAAAATATGTGTAGTTCCTTGTCTTTCAAGGACAGCTTCAGCATTTCACTCAGTGGGAAAAAAAGGTTTATTTTCTCTAATTGTTGTCAGTTTATGTGAGATTTGAGAGTGATTTTTCTTTTCCTTGTGTAAACCTCGCCAAYGATAAAGAAATGCACTGGAGGGTGATATAGGCCCCTATTGGAACTGGCATCTGGGCAAGCTGGTGGTGTCTAAGTGTCCTCTGTGGCAACTGTAGCTGCCCCTTGCTGTTCATCTTGGGATTTGAATTTATAAAATAATTCTGTTAACATTGTCTAAGAGAGAACAGAGTCCAGTTCAAGGTCTCCTGTAACACCAGAAGGGAGCTAATTACGACACTTCCCTAAGTGGAAAAAAAAAAAAAAAGTTGGGAAAAACTGAACGCAAAGTGCAARGTACTTGGCGCTGGTGAGGCTGCACCTTCAGGTTCTGGGCCCCTCGCTACGAGAAGGACACTGAGGTGCCGGAATGAGTCCAAAGACGGGCCACGGAGCTGGTGGAGGGGCTGGAGCACCGGCCTCGCGAGGAGCGGCTCAGGGAGCCGGCGTTGTTCACCCTGGAGAAGAGCAGGCTCAAGGGAGAGCCCTCTTGTATTTTAAAAATCCCCAGGAAAATTGTCAAGCAGAACTTGTAGCCCATAATGTTATTTTGTAGCAGAACTCCTATGAAAGTCAGTGGCTATGTTGACTCTGATGGACAAGCTGTATTTTTTTTTAATTTTGTGAGGTGCAGCTGAATTGTGATATGGGCTTACTAAGACACTAGTAACGCGGCTGAAGAAATTTGTGATATGAGTTAGGATAAGAAACACATTTATATAAGAATTATCCTTGATTAGGAAATCACATCATAGTGTTAGTTAAGTGAAAGCACAAAGTGGTTATTTTTGTTTTGTTTTCTTTTGGAGCAAGAGTACAAGTATCACTACCTCTAATAGGTTAGTAAGGTGGCAGTAAAGTTGGGATGGAGAGGCAAAGTTAGGCTAATAAGTTCTCTGTCATGTTTTGTATTTATTAGCTATGTATTGTTCAAATTTTTATTTTTTATCTCTGATTTAGTCAATTACTAATTAAAAATAAATAAACCTGTACTCAGCTTTGACCTAATCTATCGTAGCGCACAGTATTAATTAGTGGCAGAATCAGTGATGMTTTAGGAGAACTACTGTTACTAAATTGGGGTAATTCGCAGTGTAGGCTTGAGACAACTAGGTTTTGTAAAGGAGTAAGTACAGTTGCAAGCTGGAACTAATATATTTACTGGAGCATCTTCCTTATGAGGAAAGACTAAGTGAGCTGGGATTGTTTAACCTAGAGAAGACTGAGAAGGGATCTGATCAATATGTAGAAACACCTGAGCGGTGAATGTAGGGAGGAAAGGGCCAAACTCTTCTCGGTGGTGGCCAGTGACAGGACAAGGGGCAATGAGTACAAGATGAAACCCAGGCAGTCCCATCTCCAGGTGAGGAGGAACTTCTTCACTGTGAGAGTGACAGAGCCCTGGCGCAGGCTGCCCAGGGAGGCTGTGGAGTCTCCTGCTCTGGGGATCTTCCAAACCCACCTGGATGCCGCCCTGTGCTCTGGGTGTCCCTGSTGGAGCAGGGGGTTGGACTAGATGCTCTCTAGAGGTCCCTTCCAACCTCAGCCATTCTGTGACTCTATACTATGCACTGGTGAGAAGGTTCCTACAGTCCCCTTCTGTGGTTTGATTATTGGCAGCACTTTGGTTTGACAAGTGATGAAATCACGACACGWAGAGCCTTAATTTCAAACTTGCTTTGTTTTTACCTCATCTCACTAATAGTTGAAAACCATTATTATAAAACTTCATTGACTCCGTTAATTTAGTTAATACAAAGGACAAAATTAATCAGGACAAAAAATCCATCATTCTGTGTTACTTTTATGAACAGGCTTGGCAGAGAGGTTAGAAAGTAATAGACAAGGAATTGGAAGCATGCTGGATGCTGCAAAACATCTCTCTTGGAAGAAGGACAGGGTGCACTTCCATGGCAGCCTGGAAATGCTTGTTTTGCTTTGGGTTATTCAGCTTCCAGTTTCCAGAGCCGATAAGCCTGAACCTTTCATGTTGGTAGGTTAACCTGGACACATTCACTTGTCAAAGATAAGTGTGTAAGGAGAAGAACCTCTGCTTCAGTTTCAGGCAGAGTCCCCTATGCAATGCTTTGTAGTGCTGGCTCTGCCATCTCTGTTTTTTCTTCCGTGTAACAGCAAAGTCACTTTCCTTCCTGATTTTCCTTCCTTTGCTCCCTAAATGACCTTGTGCATGGCACGTGGGACAATGGAATTTCTTTATGTGGACCTTTCCAAAGCTTCAATGCAGCATGTTTTCCACAAATGGAGTGACTGTGGCAGAAATAATTTAATTTTATTTTTCTCTCTCTCATGGCCTTAGTAATTAAAGAAGAAAACAAGGATGCTAAATACATATTTCTGACCATATGCTGGCTGAGAACGAGGTCTAGAGGGGAGGATTATTAAAATGGGGAGGAGAGATGTAAATTTGACTGGTAGTGAATTTAATGGCATACCAGAAGTTAGTCTTACCAGATCAAGCCTTTCTCTAGCATTTTGCCCCCAGCTCGCAGAACGTTGGTACTGCCATCTGTAAAATCCTTTGYGAGTTGGATGTGTGTGTGGATGGCTAGCTAGGAGTCAGCAGAAAGCACCCCCTTGGATTCAGTGGTAGCATCCTCTGACTTCCATTGCTTGACTTCTCTCCATGTAATTTACATTCCCTGCAGTCGGAATACAGAGAGGCATRCCTCCATACCTTGCTTGGTGATTGCAGGTATTTCTCTTTTTGTTTGCTTATTGCACTGCCTTCATTTAATATAGCTGCAGCATCATTGGATCTGGGTCAGTAGTTCAAGCACTTAACCAACAGGCAAGAGAATAAATGAAACCGATTTTGACCGACCCCTTCTCTGTCAAGTGGGTTGTCTGGCACACCAASAGCACAATAAATAGATTTTGTGGCTATTTACAGACTCATGAACTAGAAAACAGAGTGCTATGCCTCCCAGTTTCATTATGTAATTCAGACAGGGATTATACCCGGTTTTTGATTTGTTTCATTTTTTAGTCAAAAAAGAAATTTGGCACTACTGCTTTGATATTTTCTCATAAAATATAAACAGGTAAGAAAAGCAAATTGAGGGGGTTTGCCATCTCACATGAAATATGACATACGCTTATGTGATCATAGCTTTTGCCCTGGTTGTATTCAGTCTCCTTCACGATACTGTATGCCTGGAATCATTTCTGACAGCTTCTGGTTGCAGGTCTGCACTATTTATTGCTGAAAGGAAGATTTGGCCTGTTGTTAATGTAGAGTTGATTTTGGTATTGTTTAAATATAAAATATTTAAAATAACTTATCTGCATATCTACATATGAGAGTTTGGGCTTTTTTTTTTTTTTGCACAAGTTTATGTATTGATGCATATACACAGTCACATTTTGTTGAACAGGTAAAAAATCATGTTAGTTCTCTGTAGTGGACGTTCATGGATTTATTTTGGTGTAAYGGGAATGAGAACCTGTCCAGGAGACCTGTCCAAAGTTATTCACTGTTTTGGGTGCAYGGCTGACTTGATGATGCCGCAAGAGTCAGTATTCATCCAGTTAAAGACTGTGGTTCTTGTTATTGCCAATGACTGATTCAGCCAAGGCTGTATCTTGGTAGACCCTCAGCAGAGGTGAATTCTCTGAATTCTTTTCATATCCCCTAGCTTCTGAAAGACGTTATCGTGTCACTCTTACCCTAGCCAGAAGGTGAAAGGATTATTTCTGAGGCCCTGTCACTGGTGATTCATGACAGTCAACTTGTGCATAGCGCTCGCTGGCCTCCACCCGGCCGGTCAGTCGTTTCACTTCAGCTCCATGGCTGAACTAGTGGTTCCAGATCTGGCTGTAGATGTGTGGCCGGAAAGTCAAAGCAGGAATAGACTAGCCCTGTCAAATCAGGAATAGACTAGCCCTGTAAATGGATTATGGAGGATATTATAAGGAGGATTCAGATCATGCCCGCACTTGTCATCCTGTTGCTTGACCTTCGCTCTCGGTTGTGTCAAGTGCAGTTACCATCTTGCCCTTGTCCCACAGCCTTCCAGCCAGTGCCCTGCTACTGAGAAGATGACGAGAGCCAGCTGTGCTCAGCATAGCCTGTGTGACGCTGCAGATTGCTTCGCCTCTTGTGAATAAAATGAAAACTTTRTCATTTTGGATCAAATCCTGCCTTCAGTAAAAGTACAGAATGGCAAGAGCTCACAGACTTTGTGTGTGTGGCGGGGGGGCTGGGATTTTGCCGACAGTTGTAGATGGCATGAACTGCTGAAAATAGTGTTCCTCTTGACTGTGGCAGTGCATAAATGGAAACCTTCACCATACAAGGTTTACTCTTTGGTGGATATAATAACAGTAGATGAGAATACTGGAAAAACTGTCTACATGGAAACAGCCTCTGGATACTTCAGGCCGAGAAGATGTAACACAAAGGACACTCTCAACAGAAATGATTGTTATATTGCCAGATAGTATAAGATAATTTGGAAGGAAAGAGTAAAGATACATTCCCTACCCCAAGGTGCTTTCATTGTGTTTTGAATATAAGATGTGCAAAGTATTAGAGACAGGCATTGGTACTGACAGGRGCTTAGAGCGGCGGTTTCGCATTTATTTTTGTAGCTATAATTCATTTGAAGAAGAAACTCACTGGCTTCTTGAAGGCATCATAGCTCCAACAGAGTTTGTGAGCTTGGACTTTGGACTGTGCCTTCCTATCCTGTACTCTTGTTTCACTAGGGAGATCCACCCATCTGGTTTTGGAGCTGCTTGTTAAGATAAAAAAAGTGAGAAACGTGGATTTTATTTCACCATGTGCATGCTTTCATTTTGATATTTCATTTTTTACCGAGGTCTCATACCACCTTGTCTCAAGTGGCATTATTTCTGAGATGCATATATATACACACATACGTATATATATGTGCACATACACACATTGAGGCTTTGTGTAGCTCCAGTTGCTCTTCTGCATTAAAAAATAATATAATAAAGCAGTGCTTATGATAAGATTGCAAGGTATTTATCATCTGCCATCTGTGATCGAGCAGCACCCAACTGAATCGGCTCTCTGATACCTGGGTTTCTCTTTGCACTTTTCCACTTTAAGTGTAGTTCAAAATTTTAAATTGAATCCTGCCCATGAAGGGTTGACCAGAGGAGAGTCAAACTGTTTACAGTTTTCCTTTTCTAAGTACTACAGCTCGAAGAGAGAGATGAAGAGGAAAAAGCTCAGATCAACGGGAGTTTATGACATGATTTTAAAACATATAACCTTGGGCAAAAAGGGCCAGTTATTGGAGCGGTTCTTGAGTAACCTAATTGTTTGATAAGGATCCTTGCCTGTTTAGGCGCTTGTTGGTTGTTGGAAACATTCCACTTCTAAATTTGTGCCTCACTGCATACCCTGAGGTACACGCACAACCCACTGTAATTGCACAGTTTATTATTTTATTAATGAGAGCTATGATAATGTCTTGGCTCACGAGTTCCCTCGCAAGCAGCTCTGGTCTCCTCTCTGCGGAGGGCCCTGCGATTCCGCTGTTTGCTCGCGGGACGGTGACGGAGAGCCAAAGCGCAGCCTTAGCAAACACGGGTCCAAGAACTCAAAGGTGCCCTTAGACCCCGTGTGTCGTGTGTTACTGCAAGCAACGGCAGGGAAAGCGGGATACCTTTTCTACCACGTACCTGGAGGCAGGAACACAAGAGGCAGAAGTGTTACCGGATGCCGAGTGCCGGAGCGGGGGGACGCAYACGGTTATTGCCCTCGTACCCGTGAGACGGGAGAGCAGCCCGCGCTGCTCGCACCCGGCTCGCTCCCGATCACCGCTTGCCGCAGCGGCTGGAAGGCCCGTGCTGCAAGGCACGCGGTGCCGAGCAAGTGTCCGGCACGCAACGGCAGCTCCTCTTCTCCACAGACTTTGGGATTAACCGCCACCCGAGGATGTCCACCCCTGTGTTCCGTGAACAAGATACCGGATTACGTATAACGGAAACCTGGCACAGCACAGAAGATCCATGAAAGCGCAGGAAGCGGCGCTGGTGSAGGTGTGGTCGGCGGAGGAGCTGGGGAAGCCCAGTTCCCTGTCTGTAGGTCTGGAGGCTGCGCGTGCCTTCGGACAAGAAGGACGTAGCCGAACGCCACTGCTCTGAATAACGAGCCCTGGCTGCTGGGACCAGCCGGTGGCCCTGGGACTTTCAAGGTCTCGGGAAGTCTGCAGAGCTTGTGGCCGCGCAGGGCCCTGCGGAGGCTGGAAGGAGCTCCCGCAGCTTCCCAAACTGCTCGTGCCAGCGCTTGGCTCCTCTACAAGGGCTCTTCAGAGCCATGGCCCCCGTGGCTTGCTGCAGCATGGCTCTCCTGCGGAACAGATGGCATATTACGTAGAAAGTTACTATATTTTTGTATCGCTAATTTTTATTTATTTATTTGACTTCCTGTCTCTTTTTTTTTTCTTTTAGTGGGTATATAGCCTTGCGAGTTTGAAATTGATGTTAGATTTGGTTTTAAAATACTAGTCTTTGTGTAAGTGCGCAGTATTTTTAATTAAGCAGTGTGTGTGCTTTCTGAAGCGTTAGTGAATGTGTTTTCATCGTTTTTGGAGTTGTAATTCATTCAAAATCCTTGAATGGAAAACACTCTATAAAAGAAGATCTTTGAAAGGTAAACAAACAGTCCTAAGCAAGCACTGTACTCGCTGGAGTACARTTTCATTTTTGACTCAGTAGATGGGTTTTCTGTATCTAATCTTTGTTTTTTTTTTAATTGATATCATCTGGTCAATTTGAGTGAAAATGCTATTCCCATAAGAAAATATTTAGAATAAATATTATTGTTGCCTAGGATCTTGTTGAATTCATGAGATACAGCAGCAGTCAACTTGATTTAATATTTTTAACATTTTTATAGTGTTTTCTCATTGTTTCCATGAAAGCAATTTCAGTAAATATTTTAGCAATTGCTTTTGGTTTCTGGAAATTAGATTACCTATTGTTGAAAAGTCTAGGTTCTTGAACATAGGATTCAGGTCTGCTTTGCCATTGCTAGGCACTTGAAATAAATTCCTAATATTGCCTGATCCCCCAAATTCCTAATATTGCCTGATGCCTTTTCTCCTGCTGAGCTTTCAGAACATAATTTCTTTGGTCTGGTATGAATCATCGTAAGTTAGTATTTATAAAAGATAGTTATTATTATAGGGCTTTGGTTCCACTTAATGAAATCATTACCATATATTCACATATGCCTGTGTGTATAGAWAAATACACACAGAGAAATACATACAGACACATTTACACTGTGTGTCTGCATACAGTAGGGGATGTATTAAATGTATGTTAAATCATTCCATATATCCATATATGCCATATATAATGTATATCATTCCATATGAAAGGTAAAGCTTATGTTTTCTTCCAAAAACCAGTCCTTACTACAGCGTGACTTTGTGTTTTTCTCTCTGCAATGTGCTGCTCTTGCCGTGGCTCCTGACAGCGAGCCGTAGTGCTCCCTCCACAACAGGTTACTGCTGCCCTGTCTTGGGGTGTTGCTGGATGCGTGTGGGAGAGAAGAAACTTGGTGTGTTGTCTTCTCCTACTCTTTCTTCTGCTCTTTGAGCATCTTGCAGTAGGCTTTGGCTCTGATGTTGGAGCACTTAAGATGTTATAAAACAACAGAAAAAGGAAAATAAGTAGCACTCAAATRTTTCAGTGGAGGTGTGCATATTTGTACATGTACGTACCAGCATGATACAATTCTCATTTTTTTTTTTTAAATTTCCTTGAGGCCTTTTTAACAGTATTAGTTGTCTGTCCTTAGAAATGCTCATACCTCTCCAATAACCGTAACAGAGAAGCTTGTATCATTTTTCTTTCACATATATTTTGAATTCACATATAATTACCTGTTATTAAATGTTTGGCAGTGTGGACCTTGTCGTCTTTATTTTCCTAGTTCTCCTCGTAAAAATGGCATAACATATTTTTAATTATCTGTTTATAGGACTGCTGGGGAGAATTCCTTTAATCGTGAGACATTTTAACAAAATGTCTCAAGATAATGGCTTTTCCATCTGCACTTCTCAGACATTCTTTCAAATGGAAAGGAAGGAATTATAAAAACCTTATAACTAATTCAGATTCCCTAGTGATACAATATAGTGGCTCCCTTACACAGATGGGTTTTAAAGATTGAAAGTATAATTAAGATTGTAGGACTCCGTAAAGGTGCAAGATATTTTGTAGGTAAGCAACCTCACCTAAAAAGTGAGTTGTTTTCCATATGCAACCAAGAGTTATTTTAGGGTGGATGGAAAAGCATGTGTTTTTATTGGCATTCTGTATCACTAGCACTGAGTCCAGTGTACAATTTGCCTCTATCCATTTGTTTCAAGCGTCAAACTTTAAATGAAAAAAGCCCAATAGATGTAGCTGTTTTTTAAGATTTTATGATCATATTTGGATATGAAGTATACTGCAAAGAACAGATGGCACTTTCTCATGTCAAATCATGCTAAAGATGGTGTAAATACAGTTCTTCAAGTAATAGAGCAGTAAGACATAATTACCTGAAGATTAACTTTCAGGATGGGGATGGATGTTTGAAAACATTGCTGTTTCTTGTTTATTCTCTGTTTTTTAACAGACACTGTGTTGCAGTAGGTATGTTTATATATATATATATATATATATATATGAAAAATGCCAATTGCAATATTGTGCATCTGGGCTGAACTGCTGTGCAGCAGAGTCTCATGCTGCTGTTGTGCCATGTGGCAATGACCTCAGTACAGGCAAAAGCACGAGCAGTGGCTGCACTTTCATTCTTGGATAGAAGGTTAAAAATAGTTGACCAAGCTCATCCTGAATACTTGTAGTACTTAATGGTCAGATTTCAGAAAATCTAATGGATCTCTTACATGTTGTTTAGGATGCTGTGCCCAGTGGAAATATTCTTTCTTTCTTCAGCACACTGAAGGTTTTGTCCCCTTCCTCCTTCTTTCAGGAGAACATTGCCATGCACTCACCTGTCCGTGTGTAACATGGGCCAGATCCTGATCTGTCACCCACATTGTTATGGGCCACAATGGGCCACAATTTCAGCACTTTGCTTCAACTGAATTAATCTGAACTGTCTTTGCTAAACTTCACACTTGATAAGGAAATCAGATATTCTTCCTCAGGTTGTGTTCTCCATACTGCAAGATACTGCAAGATACTGCCAATATCCAAGCCTCATTGTTCTGCTTTTTTTTTACACAGAGAAGGGTCCTAATGGTTGCCTCAGATTGACAACCTTCAGGATTAAATCTTCAGGTTAATATAACAAAGAAGTATAGGTTTCTTCATGCTATTTGGCCAGTGACTTTTCAAGATGAGCTATCTTTGAACCAAGCTCAAGAAGAAAGGGTACCAAATAACCAAACCAGTTCATATTCTTGTAGAATATGGTTGTCACAGCATATCCAAGATGTTTAGTTAAAAACTTTGATTATAAAATATATTGTCTTTGACCATCTAGTAAAAGGAGATGATTGAGAAAGCATAGCATATGTCCCATGGAAGATACAAATAATCACAGTTTCAAGATAGAGACTGGTGCTCCTCTAGTTTTAGCTTTAGCACTAAGTGTTTCAGGGGCCTGAAAGGTCACCTTCAGTTCCTGGTGTGACCACAGGGTGGTTACTGCAGAAATACAACAAAAACATTTTTTCTTCAGCTAGTTGTGGTGGTGTGAGATGAGAGGTGTGAAAAGAAAAATCCCAGTACCTTGTATCCGGCATTTTCATCATGGTATAGTAAGTGAAGGCAGTTATTTGAAAGTCATTTCCCCTCAGTGGAAGGAATTCTTCCCTGGTGCCCAGGGAGGTAGTTCCTGATTGGAATGGTTGCCTTTAGCTTCCTATTTCGATGAGTTGAGCGGCTCATGAAAATGGAGGCTCCGATTTACCTCGCACGTGAGAAGGTGCCTCAGCGTGGCCGTCCCCCTGCCACAAGGGAGGATGAGCTGTGACCAAGACACTCCTTACAGATGGGTGTTTAATCTCTTCTTTAAAGCTTCCTGTGAAGGAAGCTCTAAAACCTCCCAAATAGTCTTATTTGAATTCTTACCATTAAAAATGTCTCTTTAATGTTTAACTTCAGAAGGCAGTAATGGCAGGTAGGACTGCAGTCCAGGTTCCCCTGCTCTTGCCAGGTAAATATACAAACGATTTACTTCAGGTCAGGCAGCCAGCATGGTTCCCGAATGCTCAACTCCCTTGCGCATGCACCAGCACAACTCCCGAGCATTCCCCGTTTTCCTTATTTGTTTCAGAAAGGGAGGGTGAAACCGAGCAGAAGCATCTGCTTTTGCTTTGCCGCATTGTCAGCCATATCTGACAGGGGAATCCTGTGTTTTTACACTCTAGTTTTACCTGAAATGCATTCGCGAGACGTATTTTATTCCCCGGCATCCAAAAACGCGTAAGGCGTCATTTGCAGACGCCTCAGGCATCAGCTCGGGCAGCAGCGAGAGCTTCAAGCATCCCTGCGCTGGGGCAGCGCTCCTCCGGCGAGCTCTGCAGGGGGAACCGGCGCAGCACGGCTCCCGAGCAAATATTGTTTCTGCTCACACGCGGCGCGCTGCAGCTGAGCCTGCTCACACGCGGCTTCACGGCGTGGCTGTGCAGGCGCGGGGAGCGCTGCCAGCAGCAAAGCCTCTGCTGGTTTCTCCTCCGAAACCGCCCTCCTTGCGGTGCGCTGGAAATGACTGAACTTTGGCCCTCAATCTGCTGACACCCTGAGGGAGTGTAAATGTAATGACGTCTTTGCTTGTTTCAGCTGCACAACAGGAAACGCTCACGGCCTCCCCGTCTTCCTGCGCTGAGAAAGCGCTGCCTTTTTCTCCCCCTCTGCCCCTGCAGCCGCGCGGGCTGAGACCCAGTTTCAGGTCTGCGCTCGGCGGCGGCAGCAGCAGCAGCAGCAGCCTGGGCTGGCGCAGCCTCGCGCTGCCTCTCCCTGCCCGCGCGGCGTCACCTCCCTGCTGCCCTGCCCCAGCGCCCGTGCGGCAGCTAGGGTAATCTTTTCTCCCCTTCTCGCTCTTTTTTTTTTTTCATTATTTATTTATTTTTATTTATTTCCCTGCTGGAGATGCCTCCGTGCCTGAGAAGCGCACCCTGTTGTGTGGCAATGCCCTGCCTCACAGAGCATGCCTGTGGACAGGCTCAGCTCAAAGGAGCGGGCTGGCCCGGTGATAGTCTGCCCTGGGGAGCCCACATCTCATGGAGGACACCCTGCCAGGTGGGCCTGCAGGGATCCTGACAGGTGGTCCGTCCAAACAGCGCTGAATACTGCTCAGTCTGAAGGGCCCARATAGATTTCTTTGCCTTGATGGGATAGGGAGCCTTGCTTCTTGCAGAGCATTGARAGGAAACTCTGGTGTTTTAACCCGCTCGTAGCTGCTGCTTCTGCACCTTGTGACAGAAACAGGGATATGACTAAGAATGGTTATTGAGAAACACAAGTATTTGGCAGCTAGCTAAGGGAAGAGGATTTTATCTCATCAAAGTCAGCCAAAGCACTAAAGCAATACAGAGTTCTTGCAAGTGAAACTAATTGGTTCAGCATTCAGCTGTTATTCTCTGGGTGGAGAAAGGGGAAAGAAGTCACTGTTTCAGAAAGAAARAAATGCACATGCCCTAGCGAGTTTGCAGGTTGTGGTGTGAGAAAAGACACTGAATCATCTAGAGTGCAGTGTCCTGATTCTGAAAGATTTAATTAGTTTTGAATATAAACAGCTTTGGTGCAGTTGCTTATTTATTGCTTTAATGTTGCACAGACATACTATTTGAAGAGCAGCTTTTGTCTGGGTTCTGTAATAAGCAAATTCTGAATTTATCTCATTAATCTGTCACACTACCTAGCAAAATAACTGTTTGTTTTTAACAAGCTGGAGTTATGTAACATGAATCATGCATGGCAAGATGCTTGCAAGCAGGGGAAAGTAAGATATGCAAAGAAATAGCTGCATCCAGCCTTTGGCAGAATAGGATATGACTAGGTTTTGAAATCAAATACGGTGTATTGGTTCCTTCAGCCATACTGACAAGTTCCAGCTATTCATTATGCCAGTGCATCTAGAAACAGAGCCTTGAGATGGGGGTGTTTAGCAGAAAAGGGTGAATTTACTCAGTGAAGCCATGTGCAGYGCATGGAGGGTGCTGCATATGTGCCTGCCAAATCCCTTTCTCCCCTCCTTTTTCCTMCCACCCCCATTTTTCCTCTAGGAAAGTACAGTAATAAAAGTATAGACTGTAAAGTGTCTTAAATGGGGGTGATTTCACATGTAAGACAAAATAACTTGTTGAGCTGYGATTATCCCTATAAATCATTACATAAATCACCTTTCTTCCTTTTGGCATTCTCCTGTCATTAGGCATGGATACAGTGCAGTGGTCTCCTGTCTCAGGAAATTTTACAGCCAGCTCATGGAAAGGGGAATGCAAGTGATTATATGAATGCATTAAATATTTCTTTCATATTTTTTCCTTGACAACCTTCCTTGCTGTGAGGCGGTTTTGCTCTTCAAAGCCATGCTGTTGCTAAGCCTGGGATGACCTTTTGCTTTCACGGCATAGATACAAATACGAAAAAAAACATTAGGAAATAAAGGAATGGGAATAAGAGCTGTTTAGGAACGAGTGGTTTAGAACGCTTGCATTTACTTTTCAGGCTGTCTTCCTCCATTTCATTTTGAACAAATGATTCTGTATTTTTTTCTTCTGCCGGTTTATAGATGAAAGAGCTGTAAATTACAGAGTAAAGCAATTAATTACTGTATTTTGAGATTATATTGTTCTTAATAACAACATGAATCTTAGTGTTTATGGTCTCRCTTACTACTGCATGTGCATATTCATACTGTAGTTGATAGTGATGTAGCACAGGCAATAGCTGGGATCTTAAAATGCGCAATAGCCTCCTCTGTAAACTGCTTCTCTAAGCAGTGCCATTGCAGAAGAGAAGATGAGCAAGACTGGATGAAAACATGTGTTTTCTGACACAGAAGGCCATCCGTGTCATGGCCAAGGGAAGTCAGAAAGGCAGCTCTAAAAAAGCAGGCAGTGTTGCTCCCTGTTGTCCCTTTTCTCCACACAAATGGGGCTTCTCTCTAGGAGTCTCAGTGCAATATCCTTCAGGAGAAAACTGCTTTTCATGAAAAACTGAAAAGAAATTTCAGCCTTTGAAATGATTATTATACTGAAATGGCTGATATTTTTTCAGTTGAGTGTTGCTGTTACAGGACCAGGGGCATTCTGCTGGGAGTATAAGTAGTGGCACATAAGGACGCCTACATTTTGTAGGTGGCGAAGGACCCTTTTCTGAGTTAGTATGGTTGATGATACAGAGCCCTGGCACAGGCTGCCCAGGGAGGCTGTGGAGTCTCCTTCTCTGGAGGTCTTCCAAACCCGCCTGGATGCCGCCCTGTGCCCCGTGCTCTGGGTGTCCCTGCTGGAGCAGGGGGTTGGACTAGATGATCTCTAGAGGTCCCTTCCAACCTCAAGAACCACAGATTCTGTGATTTTGTGATGTGCTCTCTATTTCTCTTGACTCCAACGCKCTTTCCTTTCTAACTCTACAGTTCTCTTTGGTTAACTAATAGTAATATCCTTTGTGCAACCCCATAGTTTTCTTAATGCAGCAATTAATTGTACAGGGATATCAATAGGAAACGGTTGAATTTTTTTGGACTCTGTCAACAGTAGCATGGCCACGGCTTTCTGATGTGGTTAACTACGAGGGTTTAAGTGTCCCTTGCATGGATTTCTCTTGCTGTTTTGGATGATAACGTCTCATGGTTTTGTTAAGAGCCAAGACGTGTGTGCACGGGAGGGCAAGAAGCCCGCAGGGCCCTTTCACCCCACCTTGGAGCAGAGCCCAAGGAACGGACGTTGCTGTCAGCCTGGTTTTGCAGCCGCTGCCTGACCCACCTGCTGCTTCCAACCCGCTGTGGGCTGCCTATCCTTTCACTCAAGCCTTTCTGCTAAAGCTGGTGCCTGGCAGCCTTCAGCAGAGGATTAACAGCCCTGGGCTGAGTGCGGACAGGGTGGGAGCCGTGCGGACRGTGTGGGCATGGACACGAGCCAAAGCAACCACCGCTGCTGGCCTGTGCTCCCAGGAAGGGGAGCAGGGCTGCTCTCCCACTGTTGTTGGAGGTACGCGTAGCGAAAGAGAGACTGGCCTTGATTTCTGGTGGAATTTCAGCTGCTATYAGCTGAGCGAGCGAAGTAGAACAAGTTGTTAGATGAAGGAAAGTAATTACCATGAGTGACAGAGACCTGTGTGCTGGGGGGCAGCAGTGGCTTGATCAGGAGAAAACTCTTGCATATGAGTTCTTTGAGTAGATCTTCAGAGGTTAATAGTCTGGATCATAACATGCTGCAGAGAGAGAGATTTCTTGCCCTGCAAGTTGCTGTACACAGTTCATAAAATCAGAGAATCATTTGRTTGGAAGAGACCTTCAAGATTTTTGAGTCCAACCRCAAGTCCTTCAACACCAAGGCTACTAAACTGTGTTCCTAAGTGCCTCATCTGCACGTTTCTTGAACACTGCCAGGGACGGTGGCTCCACCACTTCCCTGGGCAGCCTGTTCCAGGGCTTCACCACTCTTCCCRTGTAGAAATTCTTCCTAATACCTAGCTTGAACCTCCCCTGGCTTCTCAACTGGAGGCCGTTTCCTCTTGTTATTGTGGAGAAGAGACCAATCCACGCGGTACAGCAGCCTCCTTTCAGGTAGCTGTAGAGAGCCATGAGGTCTCCCCTGAGCCTCCTCTTCTCCAGACTGAATAACCCCGGCTCCCTCAGCCGCTCCTCACGAGGCCGGTGCTCCAGGCCCTTCACCAGCTTCCTTGCCCTATGGACACGCTCCAGCACCTCAGTGTCCTTCTGGTAGCGAGGGGCCCCAAGCTGAGCATGGTATTTGAGGTGCAGCCCCACCAGTGCTGAGGACAGGGGCACGATCACATCCCAGTGTCTCATTGCTCTGCTTCTTGCCAAAGCCAGTGCATCTGGCCCATTCAGACTCTTAAGTATCTACCAAATATTCTAAATATTAACCCTATTTCTTTATCAAGTTGTTCATTCATTACAAAAAACTTCAAATAACTACCAACGCCATTTCACTATTTTTGCCAGTTAAAAAAGGTGAAATTTAATTTACACTAGTTATTTAACTATGTGAGATGCTCAGCATGGAAATAACTAGGTGCAAATTAAGTTTAAGGAAGTTAAGGAGAAAAATACGTTTTCTGTTACATTTTCCAAATTTAATGTTCTGTTTGTATTTCATTACCAGTCCATCTGTAAGACAAATTCTCTTAGCAGATTGAAGCAGTTTTTTTTCAGGAAAAAAAAAAAAAGAATGTACAGCTAGGCTGATAAATTAAAAGAAAAGTTTTAGTGTGAAAAGATTAAGATAGAAGAGTCTCTTATTGTAGGCTTCATTTCTCTTAGCTGTATCTTTTAGGCTTTGGTAACATCTCACTTAACAGCTATGTAATGGGCTCTTTGTCCAATCTGTGTGGCTGAAACACAGAAATTTTGCCTTTCCAGAGCTAACGTGCATGGGTGAAATCCACGCCAAGGCAATGCTCAGTTTCCTGTAACACGTAACCAGGGTGGCACATACGCAGGCTTAGCTCCTGGTTGCAGGAGTGGGTATTGGTCTGGCAAGGGTGTGTTCAGTTCCTGCAATTCCTGGTGCAGTCCCGCAGCTTATCCCACGTGGACCTGCCACTGCTTGGGGAGGGAGAGGGCTCGGSGTTTATGAGGGTGCTGCTCCTTTTGGGACAGAGAAGCAAAAGCTTTGGGACAGTGGCAGACAGGAGCAGTCGTGGAGGTAGATGGGCCAAATGCGCTATGGGTCCCACCAAGGTGAGTTCAACCCTGCGGGGAAATGGCCATGGAAACGCGGCTGCAACACGTTTCTGTATGATAGAGAACTCTGTTTCACATCCAAAAATATGTTTGTYCTCTTTGCTTACCTCAGCTGACCCTGGCTGTGAACCTTTCCAAACTGCGGACATCCTTGTAGCTCGACTTTGCTTGGTGAAAGGCATTTGTTTTTCCCAGTGCACCACGCAAGGTTTGGTTGCTCTGTGGGACCCACTCTTGCTGGAGCGGTTGCTTTCCACAGTGCCCTGCTGGTAGCTTCAAAAACCCTTGCTGAATTGGCTGTGCCAATTCAGGTCACTTTTCAGCAKTTCAGTTTTGCTAGTGCACTGCAGTAGGATGCCTTGTTCCATTAGCGGGAAAGGAAACTTCTTTTCCCCTAAAATAGCTGGGTTTTTTTGTAAAAATGAAATGGTTATGATAATTTTTTAAAAAACACTCTTAAAGAGATTCTGAAAAACAGAATTCCATTCTTATTTAAAGGGATATTTTGTTTCACCAGTAACTGTTTTTAATTCATACGATTTGTACTTGGATTTTGAACATTTTACATTTATTCTAGAAATTACAGTCTCATATGCGTAGAATATGCATTTTATTTTATTTTATTTTATTTTATTTTATTTTATTTTATTTTATTTTATTTTATTTTATTTTATTTTATTTTATTCTGCCTTGTTTTACTGTCCGTAATATGTGATCACACAAGCTCAACAGTATATTGCTGTGATGATATATTTAGTGTAATTATCTAGCTAAGGAAGTATGGTCTAGTGACTAGCAGAGTAGGCAGAGACTTATACTTACAGGGGTAATTCCTGATTCTGCTACACACTTTGTGAGTTTAAGGCAAGATTTACAACATTTTACCCTGATTTTCATGTGATTTACTTACATTCATAAATACAAATTGGGCACAGAAATACCTTTATGCCATATTTATGTCAGTTCCCCATCTATAAATATAGATTATAGGACTTTCTTACCTTGCATGTAGACAGTTGCTGTATTCTGCTATTGATCTACAGAGAGCCAGTAGGAATTTTGTGCTAAAATTTATTGCAGGATTTGAATCCTAATCTATCCTTAAATTGACAGAAAAAGTTAAAAAAAAAAAAAAAAAAAAAGTGAGCCTTCCCTGTGTGGTCAATAATTACCCTATTTACTTTGAGCAGACTGCTGCTGTTCAAGATCCTACAAGTCAGGCTGCACTCCCTGTTTCAGAGTTCAGTTCTGTCTCCCTTTAACTCTACTTAAGAGTCTCTAAGTTTCTCTTAAGTGTCTCTACTTAGAAGTGGGAACAGTCTAACGGAGATACAGTCAGAAGTTAAGACATCAGAGAGTGGCAACAAGCCCCGAATCCAGATGTTAAACTGCAGCTGAAGGAAGGGTAAATCATCCTCCCAATTAAACTGGGAAAATTCAAGATGAWAATTTGAAATGTTAGATATTGAATTATGGTGGATGTCAGAGTGGACAGCAGCTTTCAGGAGTGGAGGGGGAAGATATTTCTCCTGTTGAAAGGATGCATGTGGGCAAAGCAGGATAAGCCCTTTTTTTTTTTTTTTTGATGAAACTTGCATTTTAAAACTATGTGGGTGATTTAAAGGCTAACTGATCTGAACAAAATCAAGTTTAAGACAACTATTGGGAACACTAGCAAATGTTTTCAAGTTTACAGCATGTACCAGTGCTCCCTAGATCCGTAAGGTACCTATAGAGACTGTCTCAAAGCCTCACCTGGAASACCACATGGCTGTATCTGCTGCAGGTGTGATGCAGCACAGCTCCATGGGTGTTCATGAAGCCCTGCTGGTTGAAACCAGGTGATGTTCTGGCCCTGTATGTGTGGAAAGAATGGTTTTTTTGGTCTCCATCCTGATTCAGGATGTTGTGACTATAAATCTATATGTTGTGACTATAAATCTATAAATATCAGACTGGGAATTAAAGACAACTGTGAGGGGAGGGTTTAGCTTACAGTTCAGAACTGTAAATCTTTTATTAGCTAACCTTTGAAAACTTCTACACAAACTTCTAACTGATGGTCAGCTCTTCCACAATATTAATAACATATCATAATTACATATTACATTGCATATACATATGCCTTTACACGGTACCTCACATATGTCTGTAGCAGTCACATTCTAAGTAGCTGTGTGTTCATGGTGGCCGGGAGCTGGTGCCCTGTAAGTCAGCGCTGAGGCCTCAGGGTCTTCGTGATTCTCAGCTGCCAAGGTCCAAGTGATCAAGTCTGGGAGCTCCTYGGTGAGAGGGGTCAGACCAGAAGTGGCTTTATCTTTTCTTCTATAATTTTCCTCTTTTATTTCTGACGTTTTTATATTTTTCCTCCCTTCCAAAAAGAGGATCTGCTCYACCATTGATACTGCTGAGCCTTTTTTGTGGATGTTTTGCCAGTCATCCTTGTTGTGAATTTGGGCCTGCCTGTTGGGAGCCCTTTCTGGTCCCTTCAATGAAAGGGGCCCCCTTCACACGGCTGCACCTACCTTCCCCTGGCACCGTGCTGAGCGCATTGCTCACTCACTTCTGTGCAGCTGTGCCTGGCTGTAGCCTCCCAGGGTTACAAAACACTTGCTTACTAAATTTAGTTGCATCATTTTATGTATTTATATTCAGATTTAGGACAAACTCACAATAATTGTATCCTGATTAATACATTTATAAGCTACAGATGTCCCAGGTAGCTGTGTTGGCTGCAAGGCTGATGTTGGCAAAGCTAACTGTGCTTGTGACACAGAATCTGTAGACTTAAAATGATGCTCAGATGATGTGATTTAAAAAAAAAATAATGAACATTAAAAGATAACTGTTGTTTGTGAAAAGAAATAATGACCTTCAGAATGATGGTGGCTGAACAAGAAGAAAATTAAGTTTATTGCCAGTACTTAGAGTTAAGACACTCTCCAGGGGTTTCAGATACTCCAAAGTATTGTCAGTGATCAGTGTAGAATCTGGGGCCTAAAATTGCAAGAATGACAACTTTGAAATACGTACTGTGTCTAATCAGGCATCTGTGCAAGCTGGCCCTTGAGCTGGGTCAGRCTAGAGGGCAGTAATCTTGTCCTCTCCTTATTTAGTTCAGTGAAAGAGGCAGAATAAACTCGAAGAGATRTAACTGAATACTGGT
Organism: Nothoprocta perdicaria; assembly: GCF_003342845.1. Taxonomy (NCBI): domain Eukaryota; kingdom Metazoa; phylum Chordata; class Aves; order Tinamiformes; family Tinamidae; genus Nothoprocta; species Nothoprocta perdicaria. Next base: position 807,335 of record NW_020455423.1, on the reverse strand, counting down.
ATCTCATAATATAGTGCAAAAAAGTCCAAGAAAACTGTGTCTAGTTTCCCTCTTTTATTTACCCTTTCCATGAAATTGCAAATTCTTGTGCAACTAAATCTTGGGAACAAAATTCTAACCCTTGTTAACAGATTTTCAGGTATTCTGCTCTACATTTTTTTTTCTTAATAAAGCGTTGGATGATATTTTACTGATAGAATATACTGACACATATAGTCATTTATTGCATATCAATGTTCAGCTGTAAGGAATCACAGCTATGTTTTCTTGCTTCTTTGGCCGTATCTTTACTGTTACCTTTGTGGAGGCATGCTTAAAATTAATTGCTTATTTTTGTAGACTCATTTAGTATGTTTTGAGACCAATGGTCTGTTTATTGTTGCTAGGGAACATAAAGAGTTAGAGCTTTGAGAATGTAAATGGCACCTTGAAATTCATGGGTTGCTCAGATCACTGTTCTGAAACGACCATCTTAAGATGTATGTGTTTTTATTTTTCTTTCTTTTTTTTCCATTCTTCCTATTTAAGTGAGAATATAGCAAAACAAAAAAAAAAAAGTGAAAGATCATGACAAATGGAACATTTGCTATGATSGGTGGAAAGCATAAACTACAGCCCTAGTGAGAAAAGAAGCCCATATTGGGCCAGAAATGTCTTCTGCTTGCTCAGCAAAACTTCTCAGTGAACTTTATATTTCAGGCATCTTCCTAAGCTGTAGTGAAATCACTGGGTCCTGCATATGCACTTGAAATCAAGTACATACGTATGTACTTTGTGAACAGAAATGAATTGTTGGACTAGAGCCAGACTGGGGAATTTTGGGACCGCTGCTGTTCTGCTTGTAGTATTTTGCAGTAGAGTTTAAGGTTGCAGAATGACACCAACTGGAGCCACAGAACAATCTGCTCCTGTTCCTGTGAATTCCAAATTATTTTCCTTCTCACATGCAAAGTTGTACCAAGATCTGCATTTAAAAACCCATCTGTTATCCATATTATATCAATAGGAGTAAAAATTCCAGACTTCTAAAATACTCTGGTTACCCGTTCCACACTGCTGTCACCTGTCTTTCAACCACAAGTTATTTCTTGTAGTTGCACTTACTTCTGGCTGCTTAAAAATTTTCCTCCCACCGATGGAGGAAACTCCAACTTGCCTAAACCGCAAAAGTGGAACCACAGTGGTAGAAACTGGGAGTGGAAAGAAACGATTGCTTTTGAAATAAGATGCTTTTGATATTATAAAGTGAAAAAAACACAAGCCTTTATAATATAGTATCTTTTTCCTACTTTTTCGTACAGAGTGAAATTGGATTAATGTTTAATGCAAATATTTTACTTATATAAAGTGTTAATATTTTGAAATCCCATCCATGTTATGTATGTTTTAATGTAATTTTGATGACATATAAGTACRTTATTTGCAACACAAAATATATCATCTTGTAAGTCTCATAATACCAATTTTTTGTTGTTTGCTAATTGTTCCAGTAAAGCAACATTATAATTCTAGTGCTGCTGATTGTAATTCACCTGCTGCTGATCCCAGTTTTGTGAGGCAGTAGTGGTAATACCATCTCCACACAATTTTTGACAGATGAACTTTGTGTCTCCAGGACAGCAATTAAATTAATCAGTCATTTTTTTTTTTTTTTTTCATTCTTTTCTTTAGGTACAGCAGCCAAGTTTGGCCAGAACTAGAGAGACAATATTGTACCATTTCAGATTTTCAATCCCTGTAAGGATTTGGAGTAGAACCTGTGTTAGTGGRTGACCTGTCTTGTTCAGCTCTTGCCAAACATGAAGGACACAAAAGTCTTCAAATACCCCTGAAGAGCTAATGAGCTCATTTTACTGAGGCTTCTGTTTCTGCTGCTGAATAATTGAGCCTTGTCTCAATCTGTCTTCATTGATTTAGTGTTTCCAAGGATTCTCTTGAATGTACCATTCAATTACGGTACCTCTCATGAAACCATCCTGAAAATTGAAGCTTTGGGAGTTTTTGACAGAAGCTGTTTCTTAATAGGTTAGTGTGCGGCAAGGGATGATCCCGATCTGCTTTCATTGACACGTTCCTGAACTTCTTGAGGATTAGGACACGGAGGTCAGTCGTGCAGAGGAACATCTTGGTATGGAAGGGTCCTTCCAATGTACCAAGACTTCAAAGAAAAGATTTGGGCCAAGGAAAATCTAACAAAGTGAATGACAGATTCCAGACTTCAGCCAGGGAATAACTCCCTCCTGAATRGAAATGGTCAGGTCAAAGGACAAGGCTGCTTTCCTCTGTTAATCAGGACATTAAACACAGTTGAAAGTATTTCAGTTTCAGATAAGCATTTGATAAGACTCCTCTTGTGATGCTGCTGAGATAAGGGAGGAAGGTATAGGGAAAAAATATTGGTGGGAATAGTGCATGAAAAAGGCATACCACAGACCCTTAAAGTGCATAAATAATTAGAATAAAGCCATGAAGTTTCAGTAGTTTCATATATTGTCTGAAATATTTACCTGATGCTTTCAAGGGATCCTAGAAACACCATGGACTTTTTTGCTGCTGAATTTCAGTCCCCAACATTTGTGGGTAGAGAAGTACAAAATATAAAGCATTTTCACAATTTTTATAATGAAATATATTGTTAGAAAAAAACGGTAATGTGTTTTTTGATAATTTGTACCTTGAATATAATGGCTTTAAAGTTTTGGTGTGTGAATRGGTAGGTTAATGTTCTTAAATATATAAATTTTGAGTAGGCTCTTTGTGAAAAATAAACTGCAATAGCAGATTTTTGGTCTTATGCAGTAATAGTATMAGATTCAGAAGGTACTATTTGGCAATGTCCTACTTCAAGGGATCCGAGGGGATGGATGTAGGGATGGGTACTGACCTTCCATGGCTTTGAAGCAGCAGCAAGCCGGGAAGAAGAGCTGACGGGAGGAACTTCAAAAATAACTATAGCTGGGATATGTCAGCACAGTCAGTGCTTTAGTATTTCTTGTCATCTACATTCAAAATTCAGGTCAGAGATGAAAAAGCCCTGGGATAGAAGGTCAGCAGGACGTGATAGCAAAGCAATAGGGCATGTTCTAAACTCGTGACCTTCAGCACTGCATCTGGGTCAGATGCTCCAGAAAACACCCCCAACTTTTTTGTATGCAGCAGAAATCACGAACCCTGGTTTGCTATAACCAGCTGCGTGTCTTCTGAATGAAGTGCTGTGTTCTTCAGCAGGAGGAGGCCAAGGACTAGTCCTTGATCCGAAGGCCACGTGGCACGGCGAGCTCGCATCCATGTGGCTATTGGAGCTCCTTTGATGCACGTTTGTCTTGGGAAGAGCCAGTTGSAGTAGTCCAAAACACAGCCAGTCAACAAGCTGTCAGACACTCTATTCCAGTGCTCAATTTTGTTTCCCTTTTTTATTTATCAGTATAAACACATCTGCAGGTGTTTAATTAGTTGTGAACTTCATCTTTTAGCACCTATTGTATCTATTTTTGCTMTGTGTTCTGTGATTTCTTAAGAGCTGACATTATATTTTTTTTTCCTAATGAGAACACTGCTCTCCGTTGTCTACTTGGGCACAACTAGAAATCTGAAGGAACTTGCAGAGCATCATTATTTTTGAGATCGCTGCCTCTTTGTTTTAATTTCTTTATGGAATGTTTTAGGGGAAAACAGACACACGCAGGCGTGACTTGACASGGTGAGACTGCAGGTCTTTTTCTACTTAGGAAACCAGGCTACAAAAGAGATCTTGAGAGGAAGGCAGCATTTGTTCCTTTGGAAATACTTCCTGGATAGGAAGCTGTGTGAAAATGCAGAAATGTTGGAACTGTGTAGCGCTCCTGGTCTATTACTATGATTATTATTTGCCTTGTGGTAATGTCTGAAGGCTTTTATGAAGATYTGGGCTTCCTGATGCTTAAGTCTGTAGAGACAGTGAATGCTACAAAGAGTCTAAATATCCAATAGGTGAAGAGGGAAGAAATGTTATCACAGGGATGAAACACAGAGACAGATTTGGAGACGGGCTCCTCAGTCAGATAGGACATCTGTGGCAGTTAAGAGCTCAGTCTTTTTCTCACGTCCAGTGAACTGGTAGCACTGCCAGCACCACAGGGCCCATTCCTGTGGTACTGCCTGGGCTGCAAGCTTCGTGCTAAACATTCAGGAAACTTCAAGCTTTTTTTTTCCAGTGAAACTCTTTGCTTCTTTATTTATATGTATCTTGGTGTCCTAAATTTGTATGTTTTTGAAGTTTAAAGATGTCTCCTGACATAAATACATTGATTTTTTTCTTGAAGATTTATGGACTAATATCACATGCAGCTATTTAAAAAAAAAAAAAAGTTACCATCTTGTAAAAGTCCATTTCTTGTTTCTTTGTCTTGGTAACATATTCACAACACTTGAAAGGAAGTTTTGATATAAGGAGATTTCTACCCTAGCGGGGTAGTATCCTGTGCTTTAGTTAGGTCATGTCAGGCCATTGTTTTGCTTTTCTTATCGTAAAGATCTTGTGTCTTTATTTGTGCTCAGCTGTGGACTTGAGTTTCCTGTAAGAAAGTGAAATAATTAAGAATTTATACTACAATATCATATGTTCTCTGTTTGTAATTAGGTTTGTTTAGTTGAAGGCAGTTCTTATCACTAGTTATGTATGGTAATAGGCGGTATGTATACTCAACAGCATTAAATTATATCTTGTAWCTGTGGTTTTCTGCATAGCTGCAAAGAAATACAATTATTACTTATGTGCATGTGTGTGAGAAAACAGGTAAAACAGAGAGATTCAAGGTCACCCATACAATGGTTAGCAAAACTCGGGTCTCTTGATGCCTGTCAGTTTTTAGCCCTAACTCTAGGCTGATGTTTCCAGTGGCTTTGTCCCTGCTTCTCGAGGTTTGGTACACACAGGTGTAGGGTATGGGAAGGGGCACATTTAATTTACTGGTCTAGAGGTGGCCACTGGGGACCACTGATACGCAGTAAGACATGCCAGATGGTTGATCAGAATAAGAACCATAAGAGGAGTGACAATGCAGTGCCATTAAATGTAGTGACAAGGAAGAGCATGTGGTGGGTTGAGCTTAATCTTAAAAGCCATGAGCGCAAGGTCACAAAGCCTAAACATGGTGCTGGTGAGAGGAGTTTGGGGAGGAAGAAGGGCGCTGGTAGCCTAAAGCAGGAGTTCAGGTTGCTGTGCAGTTGTGCGACATGGTGGAGGAGCAACATTCCCTGGATAGCAATTGAAGGAATTGCCAAAGATCTGACAGGTCTGGTCTGGACCCAGAGCGACAGACCTGAGRTACTGACCTAAGTGATGTGAGGAATAGCTTCCGGGATGGGAGCCTGGGATGCATGTACCTGCTTTGCATATGAGTATAGTTTCCATCAGGATTTCTAGCATGGACTGTGTCCTTTCAGAAGAACTAAATTTGTCATTAACTAGAAGGAAGTGTGAGAAGATGAAGCTCATTAAGTTTTATAGGCAAGCTACTCTCGCTTTTAAATTTGTTATTGCATTTCCTCCAAGTCTTCCTTGGGGAAATACTTAACATGGATTTCCTATGAATTTTATTGTTGTTTCTCCAGTTGTCATTATCTGCCTTGAGATTATGGCCACAGCTTCTGTCTGCTTTATTTTCCATGAGCTGTTGTCACTTTGCTCCTGGCTGTGCTGTGCCTGGGAGCCTTTCCCTGCTGTGTAAAGAGGAAAAGCCCTGATAGATTCGAGGAGGGAGGCAGAGGTGGGCAGAGGCGACAGGCAACAGGGAGCAGATCTGGCAGCCCACCAAATGAGCACCTCCTGAGGACACCTTGGGTGTTTTTTCCAGCTAAGGGCCAACGTACTCTCATGCAAACAGCAATAAATAACTTGCAGTAGTGCACTGCATTCTTCCTGGGAATCGGCTTGGACTGCGAGGACAGAGAAGCAGCTCCTGGCAGAGTTTCCACTGGGCCTGTCTTTATTAAGCTGCACAGCCATCTGAATAAACGTGGAGAGTCTAGAACTCGCGCTGCTGGTTCATCCATCACACACCATCCTTTCCTGCTGCAAGATGAAATGTCCAGAACTACCTTTAAGCTGCCCTCAGCAGACACGCTGTTGTTCTGTCCAAGTGCACGTCAGTAATCTCATACTGAAAAATATGATTTTACCTTCCCCTTCCCCTCGTGGAGACAGCTTGTCAGAGCAAACCTGGTGCTGCAAGCTTACCCTGCTTAATGTCAGCTAATTAGATTCATTTTTGAATATAGTACTAAACCAATTTAATTTTGTCTTCCAGAGCCTGCAGAGACAGTTGAGACTCTCGGATGAGTTTCTGTCCCTGATTAGTGATCAAATCTCTATGTGCCCTTTTAGACAGACCCTTTGCCGCCTTCTGCATGTCTCTCACCTTCACTAGGGATGTTAGGGAGCTGCGCATTTTCTTCCCACATTTTCATAGCTCCAACAGGTACTGTCACATTTGACAACTTGCTCTATTTAATGATTGTTACTCTCTGAAATGGAAGTTCGATTACAGTTGTTGACAGGTGAGCTAGCTAGGAATAGAAATTATTTTAAAATATTCCTGATCTTAAATGTTGATTTGGGAGGTTTTCCAAAGTGTTACTCTTTGCAGGATACGAGGGACCTTCTAACACTGAGCTAATACAGCAGCCTGGTCATCACCACATGATAATCTACAACATGAACAGGAATGTAGCAGCCTTCACTTAATACCCCAGTAATGTTCACTGTGTGTCCTTCCCAATATATTTTGTGATCACTAACATTCAAAAAAATGAGGTGCAGAATTAAAAAAAAAAAAGACAAAGAAAAGTGAAAACACATCAGAGTGTGAAGAACAGTAAACTTGATTGACTAAGTAGTATGGATGGAGCATATTCTGCTGGAGACAATCTGATGAGTATTTTTTGATTTAAAATGACTCAGTGCAGATTATTAACTAAAATCCAATAAATCCTCTTGTTTTCTTGAGGATTTTCATGTTTTTTTTTTTTGTACTGCCCTGATATGCCCCGTATTCCTCTTGTGCATCTTTGTGCTAGGAGTATCTCCCATGAATCCAATGCTCTGATGCTTTGGGAGGGAAGATAATTCTACATTGAAGCCTATTGCTCTGTCTTTGTAGCTTTAATTTTCTTTCCTCCTTCTTCTCTTTTCCTCTTCGGCCTACTTGTTGATGCTGCTTATTTGCCTTGGGACATTACAAATGTAGAACTGAATTGCTGTTAGCAGCAATGTTTCCCAGTTACTGAGAAACTCCTGGGTTTGTTTATTCCAGAATATAGCTGAATATTTGCAAATGTGTTTTCAGAAGAATCTTGTGTTGTGGCTACATCCGCTGTACTTGTTCTGTCCAGAAAAGAGGCTGTCATTATGAATAGATGTCAATCTGACATATTTTTTAGGCAGCAGATGCATTCATTTTTTTATTAACATAGTAGAGTATGTAAGTACTATTGTGTCTCGTGGGCTTCTGATGTGAGAACTAAGTAAGTGCTGTCTCACCTTTTGCCAAACAGCATTTCAGTCTGACACAGAAAGACAAATGGCAGAAAAGTAAAACTTAAGACTAATTCTGCTCTTAATTCATTAACTTCTTTGTGAAGAAAGCTTTTTTTTTGATTAATGTATTTTCAGATCGTTATTATGTCTTTTCCATTTTTTTTTTTTTGTAAGGATATTCATTGCATTTTTTTTTTAATTATAAGATACTGATATTTTAAAATTCTTGATCRAATCTATATATTTGGACTATTGTTTAGCTTTTCTTTGGGAGGAAGAGAGCAAGTTTTCTGTAGGATATTAGATGTATATATGTGTTTTAGCATTGTTGTAAGACCAGTACAATTAGTTTTAAGAAGTGATCACACATGTAACCTTAATGTAACCTGGCAGCAAGAAATATGTTTCAACTTCATTTTTTTTTTAACTGTGCATCATGTTTGCATTTTCTTGATATTACAGACGTATTGCTTGTGACAGGTTCTTAATTGATGGCATCAGAGATAAGACTGTCTAGCTGTAGAAAACACATAGCTTGGAAAAGAACTGTGTGTATTTTCTTAGAATTCTGTCTTTCTGCAGAGACTGAAAGAGAGACTTTATGTGTCATGTCCCTGGTGTATTCCTGTCTACAYTAGATATTTCCATAGTTCCCAGGACCACTTACTTGCAGATCTTCTATGTAATTTAGAGATTTCTTGARGGCTTCCAAAGTTCTACTTTACCTAGAAAAATGCTTCTGCTTCAAAAAAGTCTCCTGTAAGGGTTTTCTGTATGCCTTTTCAGAACTTTCCTGTTTCTCATTGAAAGAAAGACTTCAGGATGTATCTAACAGGAAGATCTTTGTAAAAAATCGTGAGAGTTATCTGCCCAGTCTCATCAGCTGCTCCTTAGTTCCTCCTGTTCTATCAGAAGTGGTTGGCTTTGAGTGTTTTTTTGCTAGGCTCGTATATGGCCTCTGAGATGCTTCAGTTTCAGCAGCAGCTGATAAAAATGGGATATGACTTGCAGCCTTGAAAATCTGGATCATGGCTTTGACATGGCTGAAGAAGAAAATTAAGAATCCAGGAAAGGAATCTGAGCAAAGGAGTAAAAAAGGATATTCTTAAATAGAGACTTGCAAACTCATTTCATACAGGAAATTGAACAGTATGAAGGTACTAATCGCTTTTGATTGTTACCAACCTGAATTAGTTTTGAACTAATTCGTTAGGGATGAAAGATTTCGTTTCATTGGGTTCTATGTGTTGTGATTTACTTATGTTCAACACGTAGCTACTTCCCAGCCATTCTTCTCTGTTCATGTGCTGGTGCAGATTTTCTGTWTTAGAATATTTGTTTTCCAAGAGTGCATTTAATGGGTAAGAACAAAAAAAAAAAAAAGGAAAAAATAGTTTAAACAAACTATTTACTTGAAAAGATCTGCTAGTTTTTTAAAAGGTGAATGAAGTGATGCAAGTTAAATGAATAGGTGCAGTCAATAGGTAAAGGTTGATTAAACAACTGCAAAGAAATCTGCAAGCAGAAAAAGAATGAGTTGCAAAGGTTGTTGTATTTTCTTGTTCAGGACAGCTGGCCATTTCTAGCAGCATAATTTTGGCAAGAATGTTATAAAGATTTCTGTAGGAGGGAAGATTCTTTTCAGATGTGTGCAAGGGGTTCAGAAGTAAATGCTTCTAGATAAGTAAAGCAGAGTTTTAGGAAGAAAAATGTGAACAGTCCAGCAGAGTAAATCTGCTAATGCACAGCAGAATGTCTGTTTAGGGAAAAGACTTTATAATGTGAAGACTGACTGTGAAGAATCAAGGGATATATTCCTTTAAAATCCTATGGCTACTACATAAGTCAAAGCTGTCCACCAAACCCAAATGATGCTCCCCTACTTTTTAGCTCTCCCTCTCTAGGAATGCAGATACTTAGTAATATTTGGGGTTTTTTTGAAAATCAGGGACTAGCAAGTCCTCCCTATGCACTTTCTGGCAAAATTCCCCAGAAAGATGAGTGGATTCTCACAAGCTCGTGTTCCAAAGCCCACACTTGTTAGGTCACAGGTGCAGCAGGTTTTAAGCTGTGCTGCTCGCGGCCCGCAGGGTCCCGCTCGCACCGTGATCTCGGTCCGTCCTGGACATGACACCCCGGCCAGGGTGGGCTCACGGATCCCTCCGTTTCGGCCAAGGTGCCCTCTTGTCTGCCAGGAGCCCCGAGCTGCATGCGGCTCTCAGTGTCTCCATGGCTGAGGCAGCAGGATGGGAACGTCAGGACAAGGGAAGGAGTCGCTGCTGCGGTTGCAGCCGGCATGAGCGTGACTGAGGTGGTGCTCCAGCCCCAGCGCGCTGCCTTTGGGCCGGGCTTTTCTCRTGCGGCTTCAGAGGAAAGCCCCGTCCGCGGGCATGGAGCAGGGGGAGCTGGAGGCAGGCCAGGGCCGCCAGGCTGTGYGCTCGCAGCTGGGAGTGTTGTGGGAATCCTGACGAGGGGCAGCCGGAGCGCCCTGCTGCCGGCCGTGTGGGGTGGGAATCCCGGCGAGGGGGAGCTGGAGCAACCTTCTGCCGGCAGTGTGGGGCAGGAATCCTGGCAAAGGGGCAGCCGGAGCGCCCTGCTGCTGGCCATGTGRGGCAGGAATCCCGGCGAGGGGCAGACAGAGCGCCCTGCTGCCGGCCATGTGGGGCAGGAATCCCAGCAAGGGGCAGACGGAGCACCCTGCTGCCGACCACGTGGGGCAGGAATCCTGGCGAGGGACAGCTTGAGCGCCCTGCTGCCAGCCAGCTGCCACGTGCGACCGGGGTCATCATCCTCGCTGCGTCGCGTCGATCACGGCCGCTCAGCACCCTCAGCCACATGGGCACGCTTCCGTGCAGGACCTCTTTGCCAACCTGGAGCAGGTGAACATGAGATGTTGCCTGCTAATGTTGGACCCAGGGGACGTGGGTACAGCCCTTTAAAAGGGTGGACCTTTTGTTTTTGGAAGGGAGGACCTTGGAATACGTTCTCCCAAATTCAGTCTTTGCGCAATTTTCTGCTTGCTGTCATAGGGCACATACAAAGTATAGGATTTGACTGGGGTGGCAGAAAATGAAGAAGTATATGGTGCAAGTTGTTGATGTTGTTGACCAGTTAGTGAGGCATAACAAAACAAGAGCCAAGCCATTCTGGAGATGTGATGGGGAAAGAAGCATTAGAATAATTTAAAAAATGTAAACTGTGGCTAACATCTAACAAAAAACATTTATTTAAAAATCTTTGTTATTTACCAAACATTCCTTCTGAAAGCATCTTAGCCGAGGATGAGACATAGCTTGCAGACCAGGAGGAAGATCAGTTTCTGTTTGGGAAGGCTGGGTTGAAAGAGAGGGAGTTTCAGGTTTATCCCCCTTGTGACTTCTCGGCACTGTGGGTGCGTCACTGCGTGTGTGTGTGTCCGGGCACAGGTTTGGGTATCCTGCTACTTCTTTAATTCACATTTTCAGAATAAAGACAGGGCACTATGCTGCCTTTTACAGCAATGGCTGTGTGTTACAGCTTTACTCACTTTACTTTATATACTTTAAACTGGTAGTATATGAGGTCAAAGGAATTACGCACTGATCAAGAGCCTGATAACTGGGAAAGGTGCCCATGAGGCAGCTGCAGCCTCTGCATTAAGAGTGTAAACTCCTTGCTCATTGCTTTGGTGGTTGGGTCTCAAATCTCATCTGCAGTAATGGGACAAAACAGCAAAACATCTTTTGCTTGTCAGTGTGAACAGCAAATAATTTTTGTGAGGCAAGAGTACACTTTAGACTCTCTAAGCTGTATTTCACTTTGTATAGTTCATTGCTGAAACACTTCTAATTCAGAGGAGAAACACATGAAAACACATGGATATCAGCTGAACTTGATGTAAACTACAATGTACAATAAACTGCACCTATGTGTTGTGCTTTCAGGTGGGACCCTCTGCTAGTATGTGATCTACGACGAGCTACGCTGAATCATACGATGACAATGTTATCACTGCCACATCTCTGGGAACTCGTTATTCATAATTATACGGTACGTGAACTTCTGCATCTTGCATTAGTTGCTGCTTGTTGGAACAACGCGATAACAATAACATGAAGGTGCTAAGAGTCACTGAAGTAAACGTTAAGCCAGATGTAGAAGCAGCTAAAAACAGCCATTCCAGCAACTGTGTAAGCCTCTCTTAGGCATGATCTATATGCAGTGCAATGAACCACTCAAAGTATGATCTTGAAAATGTATTTATTTACAGATATTAGTAAAATGTTTCCGTTGGGTGAGGATATACTGGCATAATGATGACATGTAGATACATAATATTTTATTACCTTTCTTAAAAAGAAAGTGGTGGTAGCTTTAACCTAAAGCTTTAACCTAAAGGTTTCTGTACTTTAACTGTGTATTTGCAGTAATGGCAATAGAATTTTTGTCCTTAGGAGAAGTCTTTAGTTGCTTTTATCCTTCATTCCATTTTCAGTTTCTGGTCAATCTAAATTAGATTAATTAAACACACTGGTGAATCCCCAAAGAAGTGCAAATTAACTCCATTTTACCAAATTCAGCCAGATGATGGCAGTTATTCACTTGACGTTTAGCTTTACATTACCCACTGACTTGACCAAGATTTCAGTAGGAATTAAATCCATAGAGCAAGTCTTTTTTCCCCCACCTTGTACAAGCAACTGGAGACTAAGACACACATCTAGTATTTAACCTATGGCCTGTGAGGCTGAGGAAACATCTGTGATAGCTGGCACATTTCTTTTCTGATGTTCTTACAGGCAGTGGTTAACACATGCCCAGGTAGTGTGAAACCATGAACAAAATGGCTTTTTGAGAATAGTTACATCATTATTTTATGCTCTTAAGCAATTTGTAGCACTACCACTTAACCATTAGCATGGAACGTCTTCATCTGTCTCATGACCCTGATGTACTAAAGCTGGTGGAAAAATAGTCCTTCACTTGGATGAGAGTTGAACTGCACTTCATGTAGTATCTGAGACCTTTGTTTAAGTAATGTTCCTTGCTGGGAAGTTTTGTTTAGTGATTAGCTAGTGATTAGAGATTAAGTGTTAAAGATATAAACATAAAGATATAAATATAAAGCATTTTATAAAAAATGCTTGCCTATCTTCAAAGTTGTGAAGCGATGAGGAGATGTGTCTGTTTGCTCCAAAAGGTGTATCTGGACTTAAAGCTCTATTTTTGTATATAATTTTGATGACAATATTTGACAGAAATGTTCATGATTTCCTGGCAAATCAGTGCTAYGAGAAACGGAAAGCAAGATGAAGCCGTATCCGCAACGACAGGGGAAGCTTGTGCTTTGTTAAACAAATTAGAGTTTTGGGGAGAACAATTCACAGCTGAAGTAACTTGTGTTCTGCACAGTGAAGAGGTTTCCACTTCTGGCTTGATTCTGGTTCTGTTAAAAGGAGGCTCCTGGAGACTCTCTGCCGTGTTTCAGTGAGGGAGGATCCTGCCTACCTAGGAAGAGCTTCTAGACTGCCTGTTGTAAAGACCACCGGTAATTTCAGCTTTCCCGATATCATTAACTCTGTTATTTGCAGACCTTTTCTGTTCAGAAAGATGCTTCCTATAACATTCACATCTAAGAACCATTTCAGGATGGAAGTAGGAATAGCAGTCTTTATTGCTCATTCCTCCTGAGTTTGCGAGGAAAATAGATTGATTCATTTTAAATATTCAGCATTGTTGCTTGTTGATTCATTTTTGTGTAAAAAGGTCTTTTTGCTCTGGGGGAGTATTTGTGAAGGAAAGCTAGCTAGAAAATGAGTTTTATATTTTATAGGTGCGGAGGTCTGGAAAGCACCAATTAGGCGGGATTGTGTAGTTTCCTGCTCTCAGTTACCTTCTGGGTAGGGATGAACAGTTGTTGTTTGGTATTTTCACTTCTTTGATGCTGGGAGCGAGATCTCAGAGAGCCACAGAAAGGGTCACAGGAAGAAATGATTACCTGAATGGCAGAGACCATCGGCAGGTCTCTGTGATCGCTGGGAATGAAAAGAGGCAGACAACTTTGTGTCGTGCTTGTAAGGGCTTGTGTAGCAGGGGATGCTCTACTTTGCACCTTGTGTAAATTGTTTTGATACGTGGTAATAACTTTTACAGATTTACAGATTTACAGATACAGAGTCCTCTACCCAAGTCAACATGAACGGTCCTTTGATAGTTGACKGTACAAGTCAAAAGGAAGTGAAGGGTTTTTTTGATTGCTTTTTGGAGGTACTTTGGTTTTCTTCCTTGCCAATTCTCATGCAGAATTGCAAACATTTCAGGAAACTAATCTGCAGGAGCACAGCCTGTAAAAGATAGGACTAGATTCAGAAGGACTACACTTACACAAAAGCCTCCGATCAGTACACTTTGGAAGACTGCAAACTTCCACAGGAAATTAAAATCCATACTGGGTGGTGAAAGAATGACAGAAGGGAAAGAAAAGGGTAAATGTGTAAAAAATAAATAAATAAAATAAAACTATTAAATGGTAGAAACATCAAAATTTCACATCCATGAAAGTGTATGGAGCTGCTTGATCTTGATACAAAATTCCTCTTCGCTTTAATCTCTCCCAGTGTCATTAACTGAATTTGGAGAAAGGTTAATGTTAACATTATTTTCATTTTGGGCACAGTAGATTGTATCCTGTTTTAAAACAAAATCGAGTTCAGACCTAGAGAATCCAACTTCATTGCATTCTTCAGTGGAAGGTGCATACAAAAAAACAAATGGGAGATGAAAAGCAAGCACAGGCCTTCCTGCTTTAGCTAGCTCTTCCTCCATGTAAACGTGCAGTGCTGACAGGGAGGAGAGAAAACTGTTTTCTTCGGTGTCGYCCCTGCCAAGATACAGTCTGGCACTTGAAAACACGTGGAAATTCCAGTAGTTGCCTGAAAGCAGAAGCTCCATTTGAAGTCAGGCTGAAGATCCACGGGAGACCATTTAACTTGGCCACACGCTGAAGAGATTTGCTGGCATCAAGGTCCTCGCTGTTAGGCGAAGGCCCAGGCACGTAACAAACTGCCTCGCTCCTTCTCAGGATCAGCTCCGAGGCTTTGGGGAGCTGGACGCTCTCCTGGCCAGGTGCTTCACTGCAGAATTTGGATCTCCTTATTAGGGAGTTCTTTCAAAGGGGACGGTTATAACTTCCAACATTTTAATAACTTTTCCTATAAGATCTGGTTACCTGAAATTGGAAAGAATAAGCAGAACTGTGAGAGATTTAACTTTATTAACCATCATAAATCCTTTCCCTTTTGACTCTAATCAGTCCCCAGAGCCCCTTTAATGCTCCTGACATTGCACTGGCCTTTCATCGTAGCACAATATACGTTTTCCTGTAGCTAAAAAAACCGATGGTGAGAGCGTTACTTAAACTAGAGGCAATGGAAGCGGCAGTAGGGATGTGCAGCTATCAGAAACTCCTTGCAAGGAGAGCAGAGAGTTGTGCTTTGGCAGCTCTGCTTGCACGTCCTTTTCCCATCGGTGGGATGAGTATTTGGGACTCATTTGGGATGGCCACAAAGCTCACGTCCTCCCCGGGCTGTGCGGGGGGCCCCAAGCCAGCCGGGGGCCCCGGGATYGCCCTGGTGCCCCAGACCCCAGGGCGAGCTCGGCACACGCGGCACCCGGGCACAGGTGACCGTTTTGACTCCGGTGTGACACAGAAAGACAGTGGTGCCTTTGTACCTTCTGCTGGCACACGGAGGGACACCCGGGACAAACAGCGGCCGCAGAAAGGCTCATTATGAGCGGTCACAGCCTCACATCCCCCAGGGCAGGGAACGGCAGGAAATCACTAACCCCGGGCGGGCGGATTCAGCCGCAGCGAGGAACTGCTGACAAGAAAGAGGTCGCTTGTGGCACCGCGCTCGGAAAACCTGCTCCATCGGAGGTGCTCTCTGAATGGATCTTTTCTTTGCCGGGGACAATACTAAAAGGCAGGAGTGTTACCAGGTGGTCGAGGGATAAGAACCTAAGCAACAAATGCCTTCTTCATAAAATACCTGCCTGGGTTCTTGCCTTTCTATCCACCTCACGCACAAAATTCTCTGGAAAGTGGAAGGGGAATTCCCTGGTTGGTAGTCGGTCTGTCTTTATGCTCTCCAGGAATTCATGGGACAGAGAAGGCATCCAAAGAATCTGCCCTCGTGTAGAGAAGCTGAATTCCCTCTTGTTTTTTCCATATATACAATTCAGCAAGTTCCTTAAGTAAACGCTTTAATTTTAAGCTTAATACTATGCAAATATTTAAGTTAGGGCATTAAAGCGTCAAACTGGCTTCACACCATGACCTGGCCTCCAGCTGTCTCTCCAGGTACAAAYGCAATATTTATACGCATGAATAGTTATTTATTTATTTATTACGGCCATCTTTTTATAATAAACATGGTTATCTGTGTTCCCTTGCCTTGAACATAAAAACAGATGCTTTTGCGCTTGGGTGTGCAGCACAGAAACGTTGGCATAAACCTCAGATCTGCTTAAGATAATCATTGTAGGCTGAATTTTTAGATGACACACAGTCACACTGATTAAGTCTTTTTATAACAGAAGTGCCCAAAGCTCTGCTTACCATTCAAAGTCCACCAACCTAGTTTATGAAGCAAAGATATAGAAAGACCTGGCAACTGCTCCAAGAGCTTTATAGTGTAATTTGGGTGTTTAGACAAACATTCAAAGGGCAGTAAAGAGTATTCAGAAAGTGTGACAAGAGTGTTGGCAATAAATATGTTAACGAGGCTTCAAAAATCTAGTAAAATGTTACCTTGTTGTATAATGCAATTTTATATCCTCATGCATTTCATGTTTTTCCCAGCCCTCGTCTGGGCTGCCGCGAGCCTTTAGGCAGCTTTGTATTAAAAAGGAAAGTCCATGGTCTTGTCGACCCTCTCCAGTGCGCCCAGCATGGGAGCTATTGACTTCCCAAAGGCAAGGAAAGCTGTGATGTCAAACGTGTTTCATTTACTTGTGGCAAGACAGGAAAAGCCGAGTCTGCGAAGACGCCCGGACAAGACAGCCCCCGAATGCCTTCAATGCGAAGGGAGTTAATGCCAGGCAGGGATTTTGCTTCTGCTCTGGAAGTGTAAGAGCAGTGTGCGGGCTGGCGCAGCAGCGCCGGAGCTGCAAAGGCTTCACTTCCATGGCAACACCAAGAGCCCAACTGTGCTGAAGGTGCGCGTATTAGCGCATGCAGAGTGAGGGGCTGGGAGGGAGTGGGGAATAAATAAAATATGCCAACCGTTTCCCATTTAATTATTTATTTATAAACAAAGCCTTTGTTCTTAGGAAATCGGAACTGACTTGAATAYATGCAACGCCCCCCAAAATCTCTCAGTTTATTTTTTGCTTGTGTTTTTCTCAAGCAAAAAGCAAATTTTTTTTTTTTTTTTGGTAAGACTGATAGTGCAGCAGCCGCTGAATGCTGAATGTTGCAAGAAAATGCTATTAATTCCTGACACTGTTATATATCCCGAGGGAGACAGACTTGGTCAGTCAGGGGAATTATTTTTTTCAAGATGCCCTGCTTTACTGTTTTGTCCCCAGAGTGAAGCACTGTTTGGGATTTTTATATATATATTTTATATATATATATATATATATATTTTTTTTTTTGAATTGACCTGTTTCTGCCTTTCTTTATATCCACCTCCAGTTTCCGACACCTCCTCTGGCTGAGGAGCAGGAAACGAGGCTGAGCACTGTTTCCTGACATCCAAAGAAATTTAAAAGAACAAGGAAATAGCATATTTTGTTTTGCCAGCTTCACTTTGCAGACTCGTAACACACCTGTGCCTAGGCAGGGTCAGGAGCCATTCTCCCGGAACAGCTGGGCAGTTGGCCAGGGAATAACCTGGAGTTGATCATTAAGTGAATTCTGTTTGATCTGCTCGGTTGGCTGTGTGAATATGGTATGGGGAATTGTGACAGGTATATCTTGGTCTTGGTGAAAAAAATGCCTAAGGTGGGTCCTAGTGCAAACTGCCAGTTGGTGGAAGAAATTATAAACTTCCAGGATTTCAAGTCAGAGAAGGAGATGGGGGAACCTCCAGATGTTGGTATTTTTGAATCTAACAGCAGTGCTAATCTGGCATGGTAAAGCTGCCAGAAACTGGCAAGTTAAACTGGATTTACAGCTGCTTTGCATTGCTAAAACATGCAAAGCAGCCAGAACATATCAGTGAATCTGGCCTATAGATTCCAACAAGGTTTCATGGTGTAACTGAGGAGAGAATATAGCCCTGCGCTTGGAATTTGGTCAATCGTTCTCATGCTGCTGTGCCAGCAGGAGTAAAAGACATCTCTCTGTTATTTCTTTTTTCTTTTTACAACCAATAGAAATAATATTTGTTAAAACAAGGCGCTTTTTTCATGTAAATGGTCACTCTGTCTTTGAGTTTAGACTGGGAGAAATTTGACGCTRTTCAGGAGAGCAGGAAAACACAAGTAAATCTTTTCTAAGAGCATAAATAAGACTGAAATGACCTTGTGTTGGAGTTGTACAAAAAGGGGTGAATTTTGCCCTTGGGGCAGCAGAGCTGCAAAGCAAGAAGGTGTCATTTCTGAGCAGTCACTTTGCTGGGGAGAGCAGCCCTTGGAAGGCTCAGCCGCTTGTCTAGTGCTCCGTTGGACACTCTCCCAAATGTGTTCCTGTGTGGTTTGTAGTTTCTGCTCAGCCCCCCAAAACACATAGCAGATGTAGCTCATTAAATACATGGACTTCAAATTAGTGGATGCTTGYCCAATTATACGGCACCTCTTCCTGGCATTTTTTTTTCCCCCACGGACGGACTCATGCATAAAATCCTCAGTGTATAGGGGGATGCATTCAAATAAATCTGTGTAGTAAGTGAGGCTAAAAATTCCTATCAGGTGCTGTGACTAAGCRTAACACTGAGCAGCCACTCTGTTTTTTCCAAGTATCTTCATAGTGGAGCACCTCATTTGGTTTGGCAGGAAGGATGAAGAGAAACCACCAGGAGGAACATCAAAGGCAGGAGAAAACGGGGAGTCAAAGCAAGGACAGGAAGGGAGAAGCGTGAGGAAGCAGAGTGAAGGCAGAAGGGCCAGCGGATGACAACAGGGGGCTGGGAAGAGCATGAAACAGGAAAGAAAGGATGGTGTGGTGTGTGTGTGTGTGAGGGAAAAGTTGTTTTTCAGATGTAGCATAAATAAATAAGAGCAAGAAAATTCAAATGCTCCATGTGGGAGGGTATATCAGAGTGATGAAGGAAAATGATTCAGGCTGAGATGAAGAGAACCACAACAAAAAAAGAAAACTATGGATTAGTTTGGTCCCTCAGTCCATGCCATTTTAAATAGCGGCTGCTGCGGCTGTGGTGCCAAGAGATCGTGACGTTCCCCATTTGGCACCTCCAGGACTCCCAGGAGGCCTGGCATGAGAAATGCCCTCCCATTTCAATGTCCAAGCAATTTCCAATGTTTGTTGTAGTTAGCATTGTTGTTTTTTCCTCTTCTGACCGTCTCTTCAGCGTTTAGGCCACTGCTCCCTTCCTTCATTTGGGAACAGTCCGTGGTGGCACCTGCCTCCATGAGGAGGTGAGGGCCCCTTGGCCGGCTGGGCTCAGCCCCTCTGCCGTGGGCCCCGCGTGGCYTCAACTACATGTGGTCCCCTACTCCTTGGCCCCACCGGTCTCTTTTAGGTGGGGAGAGTGAGGGTAAGGTTTGTGTTTTATTGACTGTGTTCCTGTGGAAAGCCTCTCAGGGCTTGGATCTTGCCGGAAGGGAAGCTGGTGAGGTGGAGTGCCGGTGCTGGAGAGGGTTGTGCCAGTTTGCTGCTAAGCATGACAGCCCGATGTGGGCAATGCTTTGGTCAGCAAGGAGGGCTTCTTGTGTTCCTGTGGTGTGGCAGTAGGGTTGCTTCCCTCTGCCCTTTCGCCCCATGTTTACCAGAAATGCAAGAAAACAGGMAAATCACTCATCTTAACTATGCAGAGGGGTAGTCAGAAAAATGCGCATAGCTCTCTTGTAGGCTATCTGAGGGAGCGCTATGGATACGCAGGCAGGAATAAGGGCTCCCTCTAGATCCTTATTCTTGTTGGAGATATCTTGGTTGCCAGAAATAAACAGCTGAATGGAAATTTTAGTTCTGGCTGTGAAAAGAAGCTTTTGAATGAATTCTACATGAAATAACAAATGTCTTCTTTCCTCCTCCTCCCCACCTACTTTGTTCCTAAACATTAACATTTCATGTCACTTGAGCTAAGTTCAGTGTCAGACTCCCCAGATCCTGCTGCAAAATACATCCCTCTTTTTGTGGCAAGCAGAGGAAGATGAGAGGCTCGTGGTGTTTTTCCTTCTCAGTCTCTGCTCCCCAGGGAAAAGAGGCTAATGCTGTGCGGAGCTGTCTCCTTCCCACTCTGCTCAACTTTGCTCCTAAAAATGCTTCTCTCTCAACAGTTCATCTGCCTCTCTTAAGGAGGCCTGCGCTGGCCCAGTTAGTGGCATCGCTTGCTGAGGGCTGTTTCCTCAGGTTGTGCTGACTTTCATGGTGATAGAAGATTGCTGCAGAATAAGTCATCAGGACTGCCAGCTTGAAAATGGTTGCTTAAGCATAAAAGAGAAACAAAGATTAAGAATTATGAGACTTAAACCCTGCCCAAAGCCCCAAACCTCCACATCAGTTTTGCCCATCCTCTTCCTGTTTTCTTATGCTTTGAAGCTGGTTTGCATGATAGTTTTCAAATTTCCTCCCAAACCACAAAGGTGAGAAAATACCCTGTTCTAAAATGGGTTGTTTTGTGAGCAGTGCTGCTAATCTCGGTTCTCCCTTGGCCTTTTCCCCACCCACATCTCGTACCTGACTGCCAGCAGGTGGGAGGCCAAYGTTACATGGGGAGTTTGAAGCCCTACATCTGCGGACAAGCATGTGGGGCCTGCAAGCCGCCGCTGCGACACGGGGGCCCCGCTTGCCCTCAGCTCTGCCTTTCGTGTCAGCTTGTGTTTGCACTTCCTCCCTGTAACCAGCAACCAATTTTCATGAGACTTGTGGGAATTTAATTGTCTCGGTGACTTCAGCCCCCACTTCTACGTGTGCTTGAAACTGAGCACTGGCTTAGCCTTTCTGAAGGGGGAGACCAGAAGACAGTGCTATAGTTAAGTACCATACTTCTGTAGGAAATCAAGCTAAAAGGGGATGTGAGCCTCTTTATGACCTTACTTCAGGATTTAGGAGTTGCAAGTTGAATACTTAATATTGCAAAACCCATGATAAAATATTTATCGTTATTGTTGGTGGATAGCTCCATCTTTTTTTCCATTTTTGTGTGCAATCCAGGACTCTACAAAGGGAGGCCAAGCTGTGAAAGAGTATTTGTGCTTTCCACCTTGTACAAGGTGAATTATTTTGTCTGGGAAAGAAAAATGAATATGTGTAGAGGAGGAGAAAATGTAAGAGCAGATAGGAATGCTAAAGAGAAATATGCATTCAAGTGGTAGGGTTGTTGTACAAGAAAGGGAATGGTTCTCATGGAACAGTGGGGCCTAAAATACTCTGCAGTGTGTGGTTTTATTTATGATGGAGATGAGTGTTTCTATGCTGAGAACCTGGGTCTTGAATCAATGACACCTCATCTTTCTTATTGCAGATAAAGCAAGTGGCAAAGAAGCGCTGGAGGGAAATAGATCTGTTTATGAAAACAGACCTTAGACCCAGTCCCACTGTCGCTGGAGAAGTGAATAGCACTGGATCACTCTTAATTATGTAGAGATGTGCTAATACTTATGTATTTTGGTAATTACTGAAAAATAGAAGCCAAAAAAAAAAAAGGAGAGGGAGATGGATTTAGGGCACTTTAATACACTATTGAATGTCCTGAAAGCAAAGCCAGCAAGGTGTAAATAATAATGGTTCATATTTGRGAAAAGAAAATCTGTCATCTGGTAGCTGAATTTTCTTCCGAGATGTTACAGAAAATCACCTTTTTCATAGATGCCAKCTGAACAGGGTAGACATTTCTACACGATAGAAAGAATTTTTCTCATTCCTCATCTTGGTGATCAGTCCAGAAAGCAGGAATCACATTTTACCCCCACAGTTTGTTTTTGGCTCTGTGAATCTTTAATTCTCTTCTAGCAGTAAAATAGTTATTTTTGATAGATACTAGTTTGTTATTTTGTTTGCAATCATTTTTCCAAGAGGTTCCTTTAATGTGGGAGGAACTGAATTCTTTGGGTGCAAATGTTCGCTGCTGACTCTCTTCTTAGTCATTAAGAGATATTTTTCACATTAAAGCATGTTCAGTTTTGAAGGAAAATGCTAATCATCTTCCAATATTAAGCATGCGAAATGTGCAGTTACCTAAAGAGAAACCATTCACTGAGCTGCAACATTTGAGGACGCAAATGTCCAAGACAAGCCCAAGCCCAAACTGTTGTTGGAATCCGTGAGAGGCTGAAGGGCTGGCAGTCCCATTTCTGTACATCTTCCTGTGCCCTCCTTCAGCCTCCTGCCAGGACCCCAAATCCCTCAAATCCTGGTTTCAGGAGCCGACCTACATCCGTGCTGGTATGTCACAAAGCTAAAAGATGTCCCTGTTCTTTTCCAAAAAGAACATATCTTTTACACTTTTTTTTTTCCTTTTTACCCCAATTCCCTTGCCACCTTTTTGCATTTTGGAGCTGCAGCTCTTTTAAGGCTCCGTGCCTCTGCAGCTCTTGCCTTTGTTTAGGTTATTTTTGGAAACCGGGCAACAAAGCAGAGGGATGAAATTTAGGAGAGTTAACTGCAGCAGACCTCTAAATCTCTTCATCTTCGTGTGCTCATTCTCCCCTGCTTTCTTCTYGTGACCTCAGTGCGTCTGACCCTGGTCACACTGTCAGTGCCAGGGCGAGTCTCAGCAAATGCTCTTTGTGCCCAGCAAGTGACTTCTTCAGACGCAGAGGAATGCAAGTTCACAAGCTGCTCCCTTGACTTCCTTCCTGCAGCAGCCATCGTTTTTCTTCTGCTTTCTGGGTCAGTCAGTTGGCCAAAAAAATTTAAGTGGTTGGGTAGGGGTCTGAGAGCTGTGGAATACCCATTTCATTTGAGCTTGTTTATCTAAGGTGAATTGCGTGTGCAGAAGAATATATTWCCTTTATTATTTCCTTAACAAGGCAGCCCTATAAAGGTGCTTTTTCCTTCTAAATGTTGGCATGTTTTCACGTCCATGGCGTTAATGTGCTGCTTGCCAAAGTTTGCAAGACAAAGAGACGTCTTTGGGAGCCTTGGGAAATGACACTGTGGTGACAGCCTGAAACCGGACCTGGCTGGGAGACCTGGAGCTCCGGTTTCGGGTTGGGCGCTTGGCGCGGCGGGAGAGCCCGGGAGCCCCGGCACGGYGGCTGCAGCCTCGGCTTCTGTGTGCCCAAAGATCCCGGCTGCCCTGGATGGGAGGAGAGCCTCAGGCCTTATGTTTCACATGCAAACTACAGGCAAAAGGCTTCTCTAAAGGTGCACATAAGGACTTCTTTTTTTTTTATATACTTTGTTTTTCAAAAATCATTAGTGCGTAGAAAAACAYTGACCATGCAGTAGGTCAGGCTGTCCTTTAGATGCCTGAGACAGTATCCAGATAATTGAGATGCCTGTGATTGACCAGGAAAATTTGCTGATGTTTACACTGCTGGCAGGTACTGGAGTCACAGTGTAATATTTATTGTGGAATCTTGCAGTGGATTTTAAAATAGATTTAGATCAAAATGCAAAGTGGGAATTTTTCTTCTTTTTTTTCCCCCTGGTTTTGGTTGCTGATAGTTTTGAAAATGTCTGAAACAGTATGGGAAATGTTAAACACTAAAAACTGGTTTTGTTGGTACTGATAAGAGGAGATATTGGTAGAGGAGGAAGCAACCTGAGCTGCCTGGTAAAGCTGATATGTGGATGTGGTGAAAATCAAAAGGTGAATGATGGTCACGATCTTATAGCAGTAACAGGCTCTCTTTGGAGATGGGTTTGAGCTGGTGACATAACAAGAAGTAATAATGAGGAGGACTAATTTCTTACAGATAGACTGCCTATGTGTCTATGTGTTAAAATCATAAATGTATATTGATATTTTTAAAGTTTATTAATATCTATTAATAATACTTAATATGTATAATGTACTGGCATGTGTATTCCTCTAATTTCTTGATTAACTAACCCAGAKGGTTGGGCAGCAAGATAAGAAATCAAACTGTTGCTAACAACTTTTGAACTTTTCTTAAAAAAAATGATACATCCGTAAGASAAGAGACAAATTTATGAATGGGTGAGCATGAGCAACCCAGAAAAAATCATTTTGGTAGAGATGCCAATAACAGGAAAGAGCGAATTTCCCCTCCTTTTAAGGTCAAATAGGTCAGTTAGGTCAAATCATAAGTAATGATTTTGCTCTAGCTTCATGTATTCCAAAGATAAAAGTTATACCTGAGGTCCCAGCAGGAAAGGAATCTGAGAGGGAAGAGAGGGAATATCTTTTTGGAGAAGTCTATGAAGAGTCCCTACAAGGTTTTGTGTAACCCTTAGTAATAGAGTAAGGAGAAAAAATCCTGCAAGACAAAAAGAATGGATCTGTTCTAGAAGAAGCCATGATTTTAAACTGTGCAATTTGGAATGAAGACAAGAAAAAGGGAAAAAAAAAAAGACAAAGTTTGTTACAAATTTAAGTGGATGGTTTTGAAATGTCAGACATCATTTGTTTTGGCTGCTTCTACTAGGCAAAGGAAAAAAAAGAGCTAAATTTGCGTAGCCGGAGGGCAAGTTCCCCTTTCAGCGGAGCCCCTGTGGCAGGCCGCTGAGCGCGCAGCAGCTGGGGTCCATCCCGCTCCTTTGCCTAGGGCGGCTCGGACACCCCCTGTCCTGTCCTGTCCCTGCGGGTTGCTGCCTGCAGCGCACCGCCCTCCCGCGCCAGGGCCGTCGCCAGCTGCGCCCCACTGCCTGGACACGCGGACACGCAGCCTCCCGTCACGCGGTCCAGGCTCCCGGCTCCCGAGTGGGGCTCAGCGGGACGTCCCCCCGGCCTCCCCGCAGCGCTTCCGCGGCACCGCCGGGGATGCCCCGCTGCTCGCGGCCACACCGCGTCCTGCTGGCCCGCGGCCAGGCCCGGCCCGCGGCCTGCTGGCCTAGCGAGCCCCGCTGGCAGGGAGCGTGGGGGCGCCTGGGGCTGGTTTGCTCCGCTGGTGTCCGAGCGGGAAGCACCCCGAGCTGGCTCACCAGGGGGCAAAGCAGCAACGCGGCGCCGTGGCAGGAGCCCCGAGCGGTGTCCCCGCTGTGGGCCTGACTCGCAGGGCGCTCAGGTAGTCGCAGGAGCAGAGCAGYGTGCGCAGGAGAGGACGGAACGTGGCTCCTTCTGCCCCATCAGTCAGTCACCACGGGCAGCGTGGTTAACCAGGCACGTGGTTAACTCGCAACGTGAGCACGTGAGCACCATGGGTTGGACCCCTGGCTTGACCCCAGCAGGAGGAAGCAGGAGGCAGAGCTGGGTCCTTCAGCTTGTGCCTGCTTGTGAAAAACAAGAGAGAGAGAAAAATAAAAGGAAGGAAGATAGAGAAAAYGGAGGGGAGCAGCTGGTGTTGCCCTAGTGGCGCGAGTGCTGCTCTCTTGGCCTCCCAGCAGCCACATGAGCCCTTCTGCTCTAGGGCAGACAGTGGAATCAGCCAGACTGGAACAAAGTTCCCTTGATTTTTTTTGAAAAATTTTGTGCCCATTTATGCCAATCTTTTTATTATAGTGTTTAGCCATATTGAGTACAGTTGGTGTTCTCACCAGATATTTTTTTAATATGTGAGGTGGTTCAAACGTATTATATTATTGTAATAGTCAGGGGGTGTGAACATCAACCGTGTTTCTGATGCTGCCCCTTTTCTGCTCCCCCTTTCTTCAGCTCCAAGTCACTCTAGGCATCTCCCTTTCCAGGCTGAGTTAAGAAAGGACATACATTTGGGACATACATATTCAGTATTAGGGATCAGGTTTTTATTGCCAGCCCCTGTGATCTAAATCAAAGTTTGTGGAGACTTGCCATGAAATTTCAATCAGAAATGCACATGATTTTAGAATACTTTGTTTGGAGTATTTTTTTAATATTTTGCCAAGAAAAAGGCCTTACAGTAGCTGCTACACTGTAGTGCACTATGCTGTGCACTAGTGTAAGCCCACCATTTTTTGATTGTTGACTGCATTTGGTTCCTTACAGCCCAGTGGTAAACATAAAAGTTCAACAGACTCCAGAGAATATTACAATTATGTTATCATCAATGTATTCTTACAGTTATTTATTTATTGTCTTAGATTTCTCCTGTGGTGTTTGCATACAAAGGCAAATACCAAGTGCATACTTATAAATAGAAGCAATTCATTAGCCAGTGTCATAAGCCTATACGTCAATAATATTTTAAAATCAGTTTTAAATTATAATCTATATCTCCTCTTTTGCGACAGCTAGAATCTGCTGCTCCGAAGAAAAGCCTTAAGAGATCAATACACAGTAGAATGAGAATATCATACTTATTTTCATGTTTCTGACATCAGTGTCATGGTTTATCTAATGTTGCATGTATGATGCAGTGGCTAGATGCTCCGTACTATTCCATCCTCAGCCAAACATCTACTCCAAAATACCCCTTGCTTCAAAACTTGTTGAAATTATGCAAAAATTATTTGCTAACTTGGGGCCTTCCCTTACTCTCTGTTTGGAAAGCTGAGAGTTTCTTTGCTTTAATTAAAAATAAAAGCTGTATTCCTATTCTGTTTTAGCATGTGTTCTCTACAAGAGTTTTCTATAGTAAGAGGTCATTCATTTACTCCCTACCTCAAATACAACATTTTAAAGAAATCATGAAGTTATGCTGTGACAGGGTATCTCTGCATTGTTTTATACTAATTTGGAGGGGAACATTCAGATATTATCATGGTTCTTTTTCTGTCTTTCCTTTACATTTTTCTTTCTGTATGATGAAAAACAATACATTTTTATGGCTTAGAGCAGTAAAAGTAATTTTTGACAAATCTTGTTTTTCTCTGTCTCCTCTTACCCTATAGATACCACCTTCACTGCCCATCTGTCACATTCCTGCCTATTTTGTATAAAGGTTGGTTGGGTTTCTTAGCATTTCAAGGATGCAAGCTTTTGAAAAGTCTGTTGGTTTCCACAAGTAGTTAGTGTTGCATAAATCAGCATTGTACTAGATCTGCTCTTTGAGACCTCACAGAAATTAAAGCATGTTGTCAAAAAGAAAAAAACCTCCAAATTACATTTTCCAAAAGAAGAAAAACCTCAAATATAAGAGAAAAAGCTCTTTTGACTCTTCCTAATTCAAACAACCCATTGATCTTTTAATGCCAGAGATGCTTCCTCTTAACAATTATTGGCCACATCTGTGGTGTCCTTTTGCTGGTGGGATGAAGGTGCCGTTAGCTGTAATGTTGTAATGAGGTGCTAGAGAAGCCTGAATCTTTCCAAAATGACATGCCAGTATGATTATTCCATTCTTTATTTCAGCAGACAAAAAGCGTGTGGGAAATCAGCTTTCCAAGTAGTGTTGCATGTTGCAGGAGCAACCTTGTGTTTCCCAACCTTTCAACTGTTCATTATGTTAAAGTTCCTGTCCAGACACAGAAGTAAAAGAATGTTTGCTGCAGCTTTCCTTTTCTTTATGCAGGTATAAACAGGCATTTTAACAGTTATGAATATAACCCCCCAAATTAGTCAGTTGTGCAGTATTTTTGTTGAACTTCAGCTCCTGATCTTCTTTCTAGGCTTAATGGTTGATATGGACCTAGACAGCGGCTTTAGCAGAGACAGAAAACTGACGCCAGCTCAGTTTGACATTACATTTGAGTAAGTAGGAAGAGAAGACCCTTTAACACAGAGTTTCCACACTGCTTCCACTCTGCTTTCCACAAAGTTTCCCCACTGCTTCGGTCCTCTGATGGCCGGTGGCCTATGGATCACTTTGGACCTGGCAAAGGTGCCAAGGAGCTGCCCTGCCAACCTGAGGCCACTGGTGGGATGAAGCTGCTTCTCCTGCAGGGCCTGCAGTCCTGAGAAGTCACAGCTCTTCATATGGGTCAGATACCACGCCGGACTTCCCTATAACCAGGGAATCTCTGCTTCAGCGCATAGACCTTGCTTGCTTCCCCTAGCATAATGTGACAGGAGCCTGGGACACGTTAGTGTCCCTGCCTCCAGCTCATGACCAGAAGACAGAGCACTGCTCCAAGGAATGTCCCTGTTGGAACTATAACCAGATCGGGTGATGTGGGCACGCGCCTGAACTGAGCCTGATGAACTGTCCTCGGAGAAGGGTTGGAGCAAAAGGGGATGGGAACGCGGTATGCAGGAATAGAGGATGTGCCTCTTCAATGGATGGCAGTGTAAAAGAAGCCGTAAACTTGCGCCTGTTTCTCAGAGCTGGGTAAAAACAAGACTGAGATCCTAAACTATAAGTTTTGAAACTGTTTAGTCCATGACATTAACCTGAGGTTAACTTCAGAATAGATGGCAAAATGTAATATATGGGTTTCTCATACAAGCTATTTAAAACCTTTGACAAAGGAGAGAATTATAGTAACCACTTCTTAACAGGTGAGAGACTTGGTGCGTTTCGTGTGAACATTGCAGGTTGCATTTTCCTGTCGAATTAGCCAACTTGCTAAAAGGTATATTTAGATGTTTGGCAGGTTCTTAGTGACGTGGTAACTTGCTGATTTGCACCTCCTATTCTTCATGACACTTCTGTTATTGTGAGAGCTCCCACAATAGAGAGCACGAGAGGATTTGAATGTTTCGCCTCCCACGTTTTCTGTAGGAAGTGAATTGCCTTATTCCCGGGTGTTGCAGTGAGGGGGCACCAACACAAGGCACAGGAATGCCAGGAGGAGAAAGGAGAGAGACCCTTTGCTTCTGTGGCAAACTGGCTGGGATAATCAGCTAGAGGGCACCAATGAAGATTTCTTCTTAGGGCTGTTAAATTAGGCCATGTGGCCTGCCAGCATATGCATGCACAGGAGAGAAACATGAGGGCTTTGTGAAACAGCTCTGCTAAAAATAATTTGCAGTGCTATTTTTAGTAATCTTATCATAGATAAAGAAAGTGAGGCGGGAGTCAGTAGTCTGGGACATTTCTTTCTCCTGCTCTGCAGGGTAAAAGGTATAAAAACTTGAGTGTTTGTTTGGCTAAGCAATGCTCTTCAAAAGTATGTCAATGAAGTAGGCGTCAGACTGGTCTAGAGTACTTTACTGTACTTAGATTCTGAATGTACAGTATTGGTCATTAATTTTTAGATTCCTAAGCATCAAAATGATTTCTGAGAAAGTGACTTGGGTGTTAAAGTCACTTAAAAATTATATAAAGTTTTTAATGTAGCCACAAATGTTGTCAGTATTTTGCTGTCAACAGTCTTGGTAGGCTCTGTTATATCCTAATAAGTTAGGGGGAGAGTATGAAGAAGTATCAAAGAGGGCAGGATATTGAACCTGTGGTATCAGTTTATTTGTTAATTTAGAGCATTTTTAACTAGGTATTAATSATAAAAACATCCAGGTACTGAGATACTTTGAATCATAGCACGGTTTAGGGTAGAAGGGATCTGTGGAGGTCGTCATTCTGCTCCCCTGCTCAAAGCAGGCACATAGCTCTGCAAGTAGTACATAATTTGCCAATATGAGGTTTTGATTTATGTGACCAAGATTAATTATGCAGCTGGTTTTGAGCAGAAGAGAGGCAAATACCAAAGAGGGGGAAAAATTAAGCTGAAATATTTTACAAATATGACTCGGAAAATGTTGAAGCATCAGGAGAAAAACTGCACTCCGCTTCATGTATGGATATTTTTATGTAAAGGAAATCTTGCTTTTAGGTAGCACAAGAGGTCTTACTTGAATATTTCTGAATTATTTTAGAATTGTTTCCTTCATTGCTGGCTAGTACACTGAATGAATTGGTAAATATGCTGGAAGAACTGGTAAACAGTAAAAGCGAAGGGTAAACAGCATTTTATAGCCAGTGGTTCTGTTTAGGCTTAATCCCTATAATGCAGTGTTAAAATTTACAAAACAGCTTGTAATTGCAGTAGCTTATTTAAACCAGCTATTTGTGGTTATGTCTGCTGAGGAAACTTAAACTCCAGCATTCCCCAGCCATCTAATAGCAGCAAATTGACTGCGGGTCTCTTGCAAGAATATCTAAATGTAGGCTGTTGAATAATCCCTTTGGGGGCCCTGTAACTATTTTTGTGCCTGGATATGCGTCATCAGTGGGTATTTTCTCTGGTGACTAGCTTACATCAGTAGGTCTCCTACCATACATCCTACCAGCGAGTGACTTATGATTGATGGGAGTCGCGGCCGCCGCGTCGCTTTTATCCGTGACCTCCAGCGATGGACAGGAGGAATTTCCGAGCGGGCGAATCCCCCGCGTGAYGGCAGATGCGGGATTGCCGCGCTGATGAACGCAGGTAGCCGCGGGCCGCTCGCGTGGGGGGCTGCGGTCGGCAGCGCCGAGAGGGGGGTTCCTCGTTCCCGGGGGGCGGTGAATCCGGCGCGTTTCCGCGGCGCCAGGCGGGCGGCTGTGCGGGATGCGCTCCCTCGCTCCRGGCGGGATGCGCTCGCTCCGGGCGGGATGCGCTCGCTCCCTCGCTTGCTCCGTGTGGCTCCCGCGCACGCCTCGCTGCAGCCCCGGCGTTCAGGTGCCTTCCACGAGCCGATCCATGCGGCGCTCCATCAGGCTTGTTGTGCTCCAGGGATACGTGCCGTTTGCAGCTGTTTCGAGGGAAGTGCTGCGGAATTTCAGCTTGCAGCGCGCCGGGGTTTTTTTTAACCCTTCTTTTTTTGCTTAAGCATGAGCGGAGAGCTCATTTAGAGGATTTATTGGAATGTTTAATCCAGATGCTATCCGGGTTAAATCCGAAGGTGCAGTAGGCTATGTGGTCTTAAGGTTAAGTTGCACCTGCCACAGTGACCCACTGAGCATGTGGCCACAGTTCATTTCCTGAAGTTAAGTACTGCCTATTTTGCAAATAAGGAATGCAGATAGATAATAGATCATGCCCTTTTCTCCTTCCACTCTGCCTTTCTGCCCAAATCTGACACGTGAAATGAGGTTGCACTGCAAATACGAGATTTTTGTGAGTGTTATCTGTGATCAGCTTAGCGCCTTGAGTCAGCCCAGCCGTGAGGCACCTTTTCATTTCTTCCTTTTCTTCCGTTCTTGCTGTCTCTTCYGGGCTCCATCCCTTTGATACAGCTGTGATAGAAAATACAAGATCAGCTCTTTGTGAACCCAAGCTCGGAAGTCTCTCGAGTCCTTCTCCTGGCAACCAGGGAATGAAGGAGCCAGGCGTGGATGCCAGGGTGAGTGCTGCTATAAGGAACCCAGGAAGGGCTTGAYGAGAACTTTGCAGGTTGCTGACTGAAGAGAAGTCCCCCATGCTGTGCATCACACAACAGTATTTGGCTGAGGGAGGAGAGCAGCAGCTGGATCAAAATTCCTCCTCACCACTTCTTCCTGTTGGCAGGTGGCCCTCTCTCTCTCTCTCTCTCTCTCTCTCTCTCTCTCTGCATAGTCTGTGGTTTCAAAGTCTCACTCTGGTGTTAATGCCTGATACTGCTTTTCACTCAGGTGAAAACAAGGTGGGTTTTGTGCAGGATTTTGAGACTTGGAAACTTTCGGGGGAGAAATAAGGGCTTCGTTTTCACCTCCCGGTCCATCTCCTCCTCCAAATGTACTAGCCCAAAGGTCTTAATTAATGAATGAAACCAGACTTCCTGTAGGAGTTTGTTAACTGAAGTCTGTGCTTTCTGGCACAGCACGTTTATAAAGCTGCCTTCGGTAGCGGTGCCTGTGCTGTTGCAGCATGGATGCCCTCACTCTGTGGCAATAAGGGCATATATATCTTTCCATCCCTTGCAGACAGATGCTTGGTACAACATAAACACTGATCTGAATCGGGTTACCTAACCTCCTTTCTGACTAGCTGAGTATTGGTCAAGCATTGCATTCAGTGGAAATAGTAAGAAGAGAAGTGGCAGTTGAAAGCAGGGATTGAAAAGGTTTTCACTGAAGTGTGATTTACGAGTGTACTCCTTTTTTTTTTTTTTTATTTGTTTCTATGTAATTTTTTTGCAGTCTCTTCAGTAGGACTTTGGGATTCATGACAAACTGGTTATATAATTCAAAATCTGTAAAAGGTTAAGCACAAAAAGCTTGATGAGTCTTGAGTCATTTGCAGTGAAATTCACTGAATTCTCCTGGGGTGCTATGCTTAGAAAATGTAAAGCTGGATAATTGCTTGACGCTGCTATACATGCTATTTGCCACAGCTTTCTAGGAATCATCATGGTCAGCTACACATTAGTATCTTTGGGCTAATGTTGAACTCAGTATTGTCCTTTTCTCCCCCTTTTCAGGGGAATTGTGTATTAAGGCAGTGATAATATTTTAGGGTAGCTTTGGTTTGCAGTGGTTGCACAAAAGCCCAGCACCACCAGTTTTCCAGGCGGGCTCCACAGGGCTTTGCTAGGAGAAGGTATTAGCAAATGGCCTTTCCGTTTGCGGTGCGCAGCCCCGGGCAAGGCTCAGGGATGCAGCCCAGGCTGGTGCATGGCAGCGTGTGGGCAGCTCCCCGTGTGCTGTGGAGAGGGGAACAAGCCCCTTGGGGAACAAGCGGTGACCGAGGTCCTGGTCCCGGCCGGGCGGCTGCCCGTGTCCCTGTGCCAGGGCCCTGTGGCCTTAAGTGACTAAGTGCAGGCCCCAAGCTCTGCCTGCACGGCTTTAACTGAGGGAAGGCAACTGTGGAGGCAAGAGCCTCGTTTCCCAGAGCCTCTGTCAGTTCGGTAGCCACTTTCCAAGTCTTCTCAGTCACACTGGATATCAGCTAGCCAGGTATTTTGTCTCAGCAGATAAAATACTGAGCTGTCCAGAGGAGGCAATACTGCAGATTCAGGCAAAGTCAAAGTATGTTCTGCTGTACCTTGTAGTAACTCCATGGGCAAACCTCTCCCTGCCTCGCTGAAGTGTTGGTGTTTCAGTGGGCGACTTGTTGCCCACTGTGGGCACGGGTTTATAATTGCCAGGCTTTGGAGAGGAGAAGAGAGATGGAATCTCACACACTAATATCGGGGCTTCAGTCTGAGCCTTTTTGAATCTGTTAGTGGAAGTTGAGGATTAAATACCTTTCACATCTCTCCTGTTAGTTATATCTGGGTCTGCATGCTGTGTACAATGGCTAGATTGTTGGATGGTCAAAAACCATCTGATGGTTTTTGATGGTCATACTGCACTGCCAATAAATCAGTACTTTTATAGTTTTGTACTAATAAATCAGTACTTTTATAGTTTTGTACTTTTATACTTTTGTACTAACTACTACTATACTTTTATAGTTTTGTACTAATAAATCAGTACTTTTATAGTTTTGTACTGTTTCAAGCAAAGTATTTACTGTGTTTACATACTCCTGAGAGTAAACAGGTACCACAGGAGGAGAAGAGGAGCAAAGATGATACAAAGCTCACCTTGGCCATCACTCTTTCTTCCAACCCCCTATTTTGTGTGATGAGGGGCCATAAGGAGCAAACAGTGCTGTGACCAAAATATGAACTCCAATAGAGATGTGTTGCTGCAGCGAGCCAGACGTGCCTTGTAAAAGTATTCTGAAATATGTGGCCAAGCTGTGATTTCAGTGCTTCAAGGAACACAGTATCTTTTGATGGTCTTAGTTCAAAATCTTCTTATTATGGTCATACATACTTGATCAATTGGGATGATCTTTGTGTCTACCTAAAGTCCCATTGAAATCACTGAGCCAATTCCTTGGTAACAGGAAACCCCAGTTTTGGTCAGCTTCTTTGAGGAGGAGCTTGGGTATTTTGCTTGACTTGTTTCGCTTTTGGTTCTTCGATTTTTCAGGTATCAGGGAGGAAATACGAGTTAGCTGTTACCTCACTTAGGCATTATTTTGCCACAGGGAAATATAGAGTTACTTGTAAACACATAATAATCAGTGTAATAAGCAAAATGGAAGAAAAGCAATCCAGTGAAATAATATTAGGAAAATACAGCATAAAGAGAAGTCGGAAGAATGAAAAAAGGAATTACCTGCCATTTTATTTCTGCAATATTTTCATCTTTTGTGTCCAGTTGGTAAGGTGAATGAATTTTCCATCCTTTTGTTGTTTTTCGTGTTTGGTGTGTACGCTAGTGTACACGAACAGGCTCAGGTACCACTCCAGGTGCACTATAGGTCTATAGGTGTGCCATGTGCATGGTGGCTGTGGTGCAGAGACCTTTGCTCATCTTCTCAGTGCTGCTTCTTGCAAAAGATGACAGTGTGAGACAATAAGAGAGAGCCCAGACTATCAGTAATTTAGTAGTTATGTAAATGTGGCCCTGGAATAGAATTAGTTTGAAAGCAATCTGTCGATTAGTATGAACATAGGGAAGAAGAAGGAATGAAGATAATGCAGGTCAAGTCTGTATACTGTGACTTAGGCTAAAAGGTACCCCCCTTCTGGCAGCATCTCCTATAAACTGTGGCTCAGTCGTTTCCTCTCCTGCTTTGTTTCCCATATGCATGTGGCGCAGTAATTCATTCCTGCAGGGATTTTTGTCTTGGCTGTATTTTTCTTCAGTGCCACAAAGTGAGCATTTTTTCATGTAGGATCTCAAATAGCTCCACAAATTGTGTACTGCCAGTGATTCAGAACAGAATCTCTGTCCATCTGGTAACAGCCATAAGCAGTTCCTACAAGATGCCTATTTTCAGATCCAAGCAGTATGTGAATCCTGAGAGAGGAGTCTGTAAGAGACAGGGTTATTTCAGGTTAAAAGAATCCCAAGGAGAGTCAGGGAAGAGATTTTCCTCCAATCCAGTTAGAAATCTAGAGGCAGGTCACAGCCCTTTGAGAGGAAATCAGATTGGCTTGGAGACAAGATGTAGAAGAGGCAAGAGAGAAGTGGCCTTGCAGGGAGGCCTTGAAAACGTCAGGATGCCTGGCAGCACAGAGCTCCATACCATGAAGTGTGAACCCTTATCAAATGATCTGATCAGAGCTTCATGTTAGGTAAAGAAAACAGGAATCGTTGAGTAGATTTCTGAGGAGATCTCTATCCTCTATAAAGCCCAGGGTGACATGCTCATGGAAAATACCCTTTCCTTCAATGAGCACATTGGTGTTTTTGTCAGACCTTTGAGTCTTGACCAAGAACTCAATTCGGATTCTGCTGCAGTTTTGTCACCGACTACAGAGGGAGCGAGGCTCCCCCTGAAACAGTTGGTCTGTTCAATTTAGCCTTTCCTACCTTGATGGCTATTAGATTAGGTATCACAGTGTGGAAAGCCATGATCACCCAAAAGGGGTCTCAAAGAGGTATGAATAAAAAGGGAGAAATGAGAAAAGGGAACATTAGTTTAAATACCAGGGAAAAACAGTCAAACAAACAAACAAAAAAAAAAAAAACCCAAAAAACATTGTGATAAAGGTTTGATCTCTTGAGTGAAACCAAATGAGCTGATGATTTTGGGTAACTCAAAAGCGATCTTGAGAAAACTCTAGAATATGCTCCATATATCTGTCCTGTTGCAAACCTTCTATCCACTCCCTGAAAATTTTTGCAACTTACCGCTACAAAGCGATGCCTTTACAGAAATGCAACGTGAAAGTATTTTAAAGAATCCAGACATCTTTTTTTTTCCCAAAGTTTTCCCAACCATGGTGAAATCTCTCCATTGTTGCATTCTAAAATTCCCATAGTACTTAATGGGAGTTTTGCATTAAAATTGTATGGTATTTTTATCTATGCGCTCTTCAGAGGCCTGATTGATATCCATGCACTATTCCCAGAGTAGCTTTCTTCCAGTTCTTTAAAGCTACAAATTTAGCATACAGGAAATAATAATCATGCCTACCATACTGTAACTAAAATATGCAGACACATGAATCTTTTTCTTGACGTCCTATAAAAATGTCATTTGTTACTTTATTTTGTTTGCTCTCGTCTGACTGTAATATAAACGAGAGTTTATTAAAACGTTAGCTTTAAGTGGTGGTTCTTTCTTGAGAATGCAAGGTCTAACAAAAAGTATCACTGAAATTGCAAGTCAAAAACATATATTAACAGCAAAATGGATAATAAGTCTGTTTTAATATGGATTACTTAAAAGGTACAGCTTGTAGTTGAACTAAATGTGCTGTTTCTTCCACTGCAGCCAGGAAGCTCTCATAGACTTTTGACAGTGTCGCCAAAAAAATACTGCTTCAGCTGTTTAAAAGATATCAAAAGCTTGTTTGACAATTCTAATCTCTTCCAGGAATTTCCTTTTCCATTTTCCCTCCTTATAAAAACTGATAGAA
This sequence comes from Nothoprocta perdicaria, assembly GCF_003342845.1. Lineage (NCBI taxonomy): Eukaryota > Metazoa > Chordata > Aves > Tinamiformes > Tinamidae > Nothoprocta > Nothoprocta perdicaria. The sequence goes on along the minus strand of NW_020455423.1, from coordinate 771,464 downwards.
AGATGCTTATGAAATAGGAATGGAAAGTCAGAGGTATGATATAAAGTAGTGTGCATTCCTTGCACACAATCTCCATGCCTGGTCTGAAAATGTGGGCACTTCATTGTTAAGTTGCATTTGCTTTTAACTACTTGCAGAGCTGCTAGAGATAGCTGGGAGGAACCTGATGCCTTTGGGGCCCTTAGAGCAGTGACCAAGTACAGAGAAAAACAGAAGAAAAACAAAAAAATTACAGTGCAAGTGTCAACATCAGTCGACACAGCAAAACTGAAGTCAAAGGAAAGCATCACCATCCCTTTTGCTTTCAAGTTTCTTTGCTCAGTTTTGCACACAACCAAATGTGACAAACTGAAATGAGATACAACTTGAACTTTCGTTCTGGAACACATCAAAAAGGCACTGAAACATTGACTCAAAGGTCAATATTGTTCCCTTTTCTGTAAAAAAGGAAAAAAAAAGATTCCCAAGGAAGCTGTTAACACTATTCTGTCTTCTAAGGCTAATCCTTAAGCATATTCACTGCCACATAATGATGTGAAATACAGAGTATTACTGCAGCTATGGTGAAGAGCAGTTGGTTCTTCTCTAATGATAGAAGGAGATTCCGTGTTAACAACAGTGAGATAATTAAAGAGGTTGCCAATAAAAGAGCCACTGTGTTTGCAAAGACAGCTATTACATTCAGCAAATGCCAATTAGAGAAATGCCACTTTATGTGTATGATGGGTTGCTGCTGCACAAACACTCGCACAATTACAYGGTGAGTCAAAAGGACAGCTTACCTGCTCCTCCTTACCTTATTATTTTAACGCAAATATGCTCAGCTATTAGGCACACATATATCAGGCATTTAGGAAGGGAAACTAAAGCAATGAGTGTTGGGAAATGCACACTGGAGAGATAAAGAACCAATGTAACAAGGCTGGGTGTTGTGGGAGGTAATTTTTACCCTGTCTTTGCACTGCACAGATTAGAAATGTCATCTTTATATAACCAAGAAGTAAGCCCTTCCTCCTATAAATAAACTTAAATATAGTAGTATGCTGTTGTGTTGTTCTGGTGCTTGGAAGTTTAAAGTGAATATACAATTTTTGGAGTTACTTTCCTGCTGAAATGCTTGTAGTCCATGTGTCGTGCAAGCTAGTTCATATATTCCAGTTTTGTCATTTTGTGTCTTTGTATTATTAACATTGCTATGGCTATATGTTGCTCTTGATTTTTCTGTAGCATTCTCYGTGACTTCAATAACTGGAATAAATGGCAGTTTTGCCAGGGATGTGCTGCAGGACACGGCCTTGAGTGTTTATTGTCTGCCCCTGTTGGCAGGTGTTTTTCTTGCATTTTTTCCTGTGCTTTGCCTGAAGCTTCCCTAGACTCAGGCCCGAGGAGGCAGGAGGCTCCGTGGCCAGCGCTGCTGTCCCGCGTGTGCGTAGGCCGGCTGTGCTCCGTGCGGCCTGCGGGGATGCCAGGCCTGCCTTCCCTCACGGAGCGGCTGCAGGCCGGGCTGTCCTGGCTTCTCCCCGGCTCGTGGGGAGGAACCTTCCTCTCAGCCGCAGCGACTTGCGGGCCGTGGCCCGGATCTCTGCTCTCGCTTGACCTCGTGCCTCTTGTGAGATCCGCCGTAAGGCGGCCGCGGCAGCGCAGACCTTGTGGCGACTCCCTCCGCGGTGTGCGGGCTGCCGGGAGCATGTCCTGCTTCCATATATGCCGAGGTATTTTCATTGACACATTCTTCTCACAGGTTGAAAATCACTGGGGCCTTCAAGTCCCATCTTGCCCTAAAGTGGAAGCACCGCGTTATCCGCTGGGACCCGGAACCTGCCRGGCCAGGAAGGGGTGGCACAAGTTAAACGAAGAGCCTGAGTTTGAAATGTTTTATGAGATCACCGTCCTATTAAATTGGTTTACACAGATGGCTGCCTGGTTTGTTGCTTTGTCCTTGCTTAATAGTAACTGTTTATGGAAAAATGAATYGCTTTGCAGAAGTAGATCCAAAGCTCATGCTGTTGTTTCCTTCGCTGGAGGTCTCCATGTTATTACGGGCGTGCAAGGATTTGGCCTGAAACAGAGATTAATTGCTGAGCGCACGGTGAATAATTAACCATTTGACTTGTCCCTAAGCTCTGCAGTCRCCGGGTTAGGAATGATTTCCCCAGCTGCTGGCGCTAGGAGAAGGTTATTCCGGCTTCCAGCACCCGCGCTGCTGCCCACGGGTGCCGTGTGCGCTGTGCCCTCGTCCAGGAGCTGCGCGAGGCCGGTCCTGTTTCGCCTCCCAGCCGCTTCCCGGGGTTCTCCCGGGTAATGGCAGGGAGCCGGAAGATCCCGCCGTGCCTCCGAGAGCCACGTGCTGCATGTTGCAGTGAGCCCGGGTGGCTGGGAACAGATGAGCTCCTTAAAAATACCCGCTTTTTTGTTTGTTCTGGGTTCAAATTTAGATGCGTGTCGCTTGGCTTTCCGCGCCTGTTTTTTGCTGGCCTATTCATAGACGTGTGGTTTGTGTTTTGGAATATGTCTGAATATGTATGAACGCATGTGCAAGGGCAGGAGCTTGAGAGTAGCCCCCAGGTAGACACATTGGTTTTGGATCTGCAGCTAGCCTTAAGTGGTAACCACCAAGAAATAGAAAAGATTATTAAAAAAAAAAGAAAAAAAAAAGGAAATTAAATCTAAATAATGATGCTCTGCACTTTTGCAGGACTGTCTACTTAAGAAGCTCAGAGTGAGTTAGAAACATTGATGAAGCCTCTATTCTGGGAGGTGAGTATTATTATTGTTATTCTGCAAAACCATAGAAAATGCAAACCATTCGCCTGAGCTCATACACAGGGTTATTTAAGAGCTGTGGACAGATTGAGAAATATTCTACAACACATACTCTAACTGATCAATACTTAAAAATATGTTCTTTTGCCCTTCTGTTGAAGCAAGCGGTWTTTTTTTGCATGCAGTTATCATTTGGAGTGGTTCTTTTAATTTTCAGCATCTGGTTAATGGAATAGGTGACTCTCATGGAGACTTTTTCTCTGCAACCCTCCCTATCCTCTTGTGCAGTTTTATAGATACCGTTTTTGACAGGTAGTCACATGTGATAGGGGAGTCAGTGGAAGTCAAATACACCCACTGTATACAGTGGAAGTCAAATACATCCAGGCCAAATATCATATGGGGTTCAGAAGCGTTTAGTATGTTTCATTACTTTTTTATTTCAGCATTTYGTCATGGGCGGATGCAGCAGCAGTCTTTTAATAAATCCTCCTCTGAGTGGGACTTGTWGCCCATGTTTGCAGGCCCAGGAGGCCGCGCTGATTTGAATAACCGTGAGAAGTGAAACCGAACATTTGTAGGCACATGAACTGCAAGTAGCAAAGCTTGTAATTTTGTAACTTGCAGCTTGTAATCCTTGTAATTTTGATAGCCTTTGTCATTACAAGCTGCTCCATGAGAAACTGGGCCCCTTGTACGCGGCTGTGCTTGCCCTGCGCAAGTGTAACTCGGTGGTGGCTCTGCAGGGTTTCCGTGCTCCGCGTTTCTTGCTGACTCCTGCTCCGAGGTCCCACTCCTGGGATCCATTTCTGGTAGTGGGTTGGAAATGCTGACCCTCAGGCTCTGCTGTTATTTACAGTGATTTTCCTTTTGGCTTTGTGAGATAAACCCAGCGGACTTCTGCCTTCTGCTTCTCCCCATCATCATCCTGCGTTTGCTGTGGCAAGAAACGTCAGGACTGCAATTTCTCCCTTTGAGGTTTTTTCTTTTACTTTAAACTGGTGTTTTCCCTTAAAAGACATTTTGAATAAATTACCCTCTCTGTAGGCACCAGCATATATCAATAAAACATGAATTTATGCGTGCCAGCACCTACCTATTTTGTGTCTATTCAGAAATACGTAGTAGAAATAGACTGCAGTCCCATGTGGCTCCCGGGGTCTGCCTCGCCCGGCCGTCAGCTTCAGCCGACCCGCGTGAAGCTATGGGAAGGGAGCGCGGGGCCGCGAGCTGCCGGGGGCTCCAGCAGGAACATGAGATGCAAAATGTGGCTCCTCTGTGGCTTCTCAAGCATTTCTCAGTTCATAAGGAAATGGAAAATTAAAAATATGACACTATTTACTTCTAGCCTTGGCTTCATACTCTTGAAAGGGAATGAAAGTCCCCATTGGGGAAGTTACTTATTTGCAGGTTTGATTTCTGGGTAATACAACCTGCACAAAGGCTTTTACTACTTAAGACACTATTTAGTAGGCACATTATGACATTAGACCCATTAATAGCATTAATTGRTAATATGGTAATTTATTTTTCTGGAACTTACACTTTGTTGAATTGGAAATACAGATTGACAAGCCTGCTTGTAGTCTGTTAGATTCAGCTATGACTAATATGAGATACCTTCACCCTGAGATCTCCATCTTCCAAATATGTTTAGTTCACTCTATTTAGTTTGCTCACTTTTGAAACATTTAAGTTCTGCTTTAACCCAATCTATGTTGGAATTTTTAATGTGTCATTGACTGAAATTTTGTGGAACCCGTGCTGCAGTGTAACGTGCTGTGAGGGCTTTTGGAAGGAAACTACTTATTTGTCTCATCTTCCCAATGGGACAGCCAGAAGCACCCAGAGCACCTGTAAGAGTGCTGGATGAAGGGTGCACATTTTCCATGTTGCTTCCAAAGCTCGGTGTAACAGCACAGCTCTTTGCCTTGCTGTGTTTATGGCGTTAGCAGAAAACCCAGGTCAACTCCTTSATGTGAAGAGATGCTTTTACAGAGGGAGGAGAGGGCAGCAGGATCTTGGCGCGGCCGGTCCCAAGCTGTCGAGAGCATTTGGCTCCGGAGTGGAAGACCATTGCAAACCTCATCCCTTCCTGCCTCAGACACAGCCTGAACATGACACATCCCTGGGCCCCCGGGGGAGAGGGTTGATGGGGCATGCGGCAGTGCCAGCGATGCTCCCCGCCGCGGTGCCCCGGGGCCCTCTGGCACCACGGCAGCTCCCATAGGGCCTGCGCCGAGGAGAAAATGAGCTCCTGCTCCATGTGTTCACCGAGACATCGGTGATCCAATTGTCTCTAGAAGTGCTGCATCAAAAGGAAATAAACTCACTGTTTAAGCTTGTCTCCCACAAATGGACCAGTCTCTTTCATTTATAGCATTGAACGCTTCGCTGTGCTTCCAAACTGGTAAAGTCTCCACAGCTGGAAAGTTAAGCTCTGGTATGAGATGCTGTTAAGCCGTTGCTCCCTGATTAGAGGTGTGATTGTCATTAGTTCAGGGGTTTTTCAGCAGCTTTGTGGTTTTCCAAAACTCTCACCGGCTGGTAAGGAGAGCTGAAATTGTCACGGTTAAGTTGGGAGTTTCTGTGGAGATCCGTTCTGGTTTCCTGCGCCTTTAGAAACAAAATATGGGGCCGCYGTCTTCTGTCCGGTCAGAGCATTAAGTTTTATTGTTGAACTCAGAGCATTTAGATAATTTTTTAAACATATTTAGGTGGATAAACAATACAGAGAAACAGCTGGAGAGGAAAAGAAAACAAATGTTCATAGTAAGAAACCGCAGAAGATTCTGAAATACTTGGGTTTTGTTCTAAATTGGAAATAAGCCTTCAAAATTCCCCTTCAATAAGACATGTTTCAGAACATTTTAAATGTTATTTCATTTACATAAAGATATTTTGATAGTGTCAAAGTATTTCAACACATCTCATGTCTCATATTAAAAGTCATTGGGTAGTACATCAAAACGATTAAAATGTTAGTATTCAAGTATCTTGCTTTTTCAGATGAAATCTTTTTAAGCTTTTATCAAAAGTGTGGACAGAATTTATGGTATTGTGGAACTTTTCTGTCAAATCTTTAGTTTTTTTCAAGAAGCCCTTCAATGTGTAAAGTTTTGATCAGTTTTACATATTCTAAAAARTGTGGCAATTCTTATCATTTAGTTTCAAATTCAGAGAAGAAGTGAAATTTGTATTCTTCTACTGTCCTTAAAAATGATTACTCCCTAGGCCTGTCTATTTGCGAGTGCTATGATTTGGGCCCAGATAGCGATGGGTTTCCATTCCTGTGAGAATGTTTACAGTGGGCCGGTCTCAGGAATAGAAACCCAGCGAATCTTTTATGAATATGGGGCTCGCACATGCCCAGAGTCGCGAACCGCAGGCTTCAGATTTAGCCGGCCGGGAGGAAGGAATCCGCCCGCGCTCCAGCGAAAGGAAGCGCTCGCCGTGCTATTGCAGTGCGTGGCCTCCCGCCATCCGTGATGAAGTATTTAAGGGCTGTGCACCCAAAGTCTGGTGCCCTCTTGACCCATCATCCGTGAGCGGCAGCGCGGGAGGCTGGATGCGGCGCTGGCTCCGGAGCGGCCCCGTTGTGCAGCCTTCCCTCGTGCGCCGCTCGGGAAGCGGAAGCCGCAGACAAAGCGGCTTCTGGTGCCGCGCGGCGGGCCGCGCTCAGGGGGCAGCCGCTCTTTTCCAGGGACCTTTCCCGGCCCGGAGCTCTGCCAGCTGGGCGGACAGTGGCGCTGGGAAGCGGCCGGGAGCTGCTTCCTTCTGCACAGCTTCCCCGAGGATGAATGAGACACTTGGGTATTTTTGTTTTCCTGTTTTAGAAAAGAAAACCGGAGAATTATCATAACCCTGTGCCTTGGATGTGTATTTAGTTTTATTCCCCTTTTGACCATTTTATACTTTTTACCAAAGGTCCTTAAAACACTGGTTTGCCCATCATTTTCTTTTTCCACCACACTGTGAGTTGACCAGTCTTTTTTTTTTCCCCCTTTAATTCTTCTTCTTAAAGCAGTTCTGCTTATAGAGATTTCAGCATCTCCAGTAAGTATGCCAAGAATGCACAGTTATACTTTGTACTGCTAAATTAACAGACAGGAATAGTCACACCAAACCAGATTCAGCTCCCAGATGGGAAAGTGTCTCCTCTAGCCCAAATTTTAATGACTTTTTTACATGAGAAAGTTTCACCAATATATCATACGGTGTGATTTAAAACAAATGCTGTCATCCTTTTTTTTCCCCCCCCCGCCCAATGTTGGTGACAGGTAATTTGCAGGAAATATCGATAGTTTTCCTTCTTTTCAGTGACCAACTGGGCATAGGAAACATATGAACTTTTGGATAGTTTAACTCAGTATTTTGAATGATCTAAAATGTAAAAAGTTCATTTTTAGTTTATCGTTGCTACTTTTCTAAACACTGATTTGAAGTGAAGAAATGACTCTGATTCTTATTTGATTTGCTATATCTTTATATGCATTTAATCGTAATAGCTTTGTGGATTTAGTTCTAATTCATGTACGCGACAGGGTTTGAGGCCTAGATTACATAGGAACAATATCATAAAAGTGATTGCTGCAGTATTTGAGATATGAGGTACATACACATTTCTGCCTCATAATCAGGAAAAGTCTGTGCATGAGATCGTGAAATCTGTGGTCTTTGACAGTTTGTCTGTGCCACATGGAATATTGCAGATATCCCCCCTTGCAAATTCCAGTGTTGACCGTATTATGATGAAGTCTTAGGATTTAATGAAAAGAAGGGAAAGCACATTTTATTTTTACAAACACTTATACTTAAAGTCCGTTTGCCTGACTTTTCCTTGGAAACATTTCTAGGTTATTGCCATGAAACCTGGTGATTGCTTGAGTGCTGGAAGAAAAAAATTAAAAGGAATGTTTAGTCATGATGAGGTGAGCACTACAGAATTGTGTGTGATTGCACGAGGCATTGGACATTGCGCGTGACTCAATCCCTGTAGGTGCTCGGGTGCTAGGAAGGTACCTCAGGTTGCATTACTTTGTGCTGTGCTTCATTTCACAGTTTTCCTAGTTTTCAGTGTGCTGTAGCATTCTGCTGCTGTTTATAAATCTTTTAAGTGTGCACATTAAAAAAGTAATTAAATTGTCATTATAATTTATAGTATGCCTGAAGTCAATCACCTAATTAAACGGAAAGAGCAGAGAGGTAGCGGGTTCATAAGCATTTATTAAGTACTGCAGTATTAATTATGCAGGGCTTTTGAACCAAGCAGAAGAGGAAAGAGTGGAAACACCAATCTAAAAAGGCTTTCCATTGCTGCCCTTCTCAATTTAATAATATGAGACACCACCCCTAGTTAGTAATACAACACTAATGCTTTCTTTTTGTTAATTTTTAATGAAATTATGATGGATTTTTTTTTTATGACGATCACTTGCAGCATTTTCCTGTAATATTTTTAAAAGAATAATACGTCCCTGTGCAGGGCCCTATAAATATGTGAGCAGAATAGGAAGATACATTTAGATTTATGGTTTGGGGTGGGCCGCGTGTCCAASTCACGCGGCTGCCCTGGGAAAAGGGGCTTGCGGGCAGCAAAGGGGGCAGAGCAGAGGCAGGAGCAGCCGAGAAGGAGGCTCTGGGMGGCAGTGGGAAAGGAGGGCACCTGGGGGCATGGAGGCGAGGGCTGGATGCTGGCTCRCTTTTTGCATCCTTACACCTCCCGATAAAGGAGAGTCATGCAGCTAAAGCCAGCGGGTAGCAGGAGCTGAGCCTTGCAACCGTCTGACTTCCTACACCCAAAATGAGGGCAAGATGAGGCTTTAAAAGATATTGAGATGTATGCTGTAACTAATAAGAAGTAGAAGTGCATTATACTAGCGAGCCTGTGAAACACCAGCGCAATCTTACTGTGTTTCGTTTGTGTGTTGCTACATCTGATGAAGAGAATGGGGAGCAGAAGCCTTAAATTTAGAATTTTTTCTTTAGCTAGTTTGCTTTAAAAAAAAATAACAATGCAGAATTACGACCTAATGYGACATCTAAAAGCTAGGCCTAAGTTATTTGAAAATTGTAGGACCAGTTGACTGGCTCTTTCAGAAAATGGAGGTTGTGTCATTGGGGTGTAAATCGCTGCTGRAGGCTGTTTCTTCTCACAGTATTGAGCAGGCTGAACTAAACTGTCAACAAATAAAGAAAAAAGAAAAATAGCATGAAAAATGAAGACAATTCAGTGCAAATATATTGAATATATTAGTCTACAAGCACTGTGGTACTGTATAATATTAATGACTTGTTTTGCTCAGGGTTGCTGTTTCGAGSAATGATGTAAGCATTGGTTTATTTTGAAGCAAACCGTCTCAATGTTCTACTCATTTGATTAGACTTCAGCCTAAATAACTTGCTGGAGGGAGACCTCTGATTTGGACTCTTAATCAAATAAAATCAATAGTTTTGCTACTATTTCAGAAGGTGTAATTGAGATTCCATTTATAGCAAAGATAATATTTTACCATAAATGGAGTAAACCATGTTATTGACAACTCTTGGTTTCAGCATTCATAATAATCCCATAACTACCAAAATTGTTGTCATCACTGCTTCAGGTTAACACTATAACAGCATTATATAGGGAATGTAACTTGTTTGGAAAGAAAAAAAGATGTGTATTAAATATACATAAATGATTTTGGCCCAAGTACTCTCTCAGACAACATAATACAAGTTGGGTTATATAATTCATTTTATGGTCATTAAACTGGTCTTCTGAGTTGCATATTGGAGACTTAACGCTTGTCTGTTTGCATCAGTCTTTAATACAGGAATTGCTCCTGTGTGCCACTGTTAGGCAAGTTTTCAGCTTCTTGCGCTCGCAACAGGCAAGGCAGCCCCAACAGGGGTGTCCTGTGCAAGCTGTAGCTTGCTGTTTGTTGAAACAGGAAAAAATATTCCTCTTATTGAGTCTGGAAACACCCAGGGTGAGTACTATGTTGCAGATATTTGAAGCAACTGTGGAGTGAGCCATGTGGATACCTCTGCCAGTTTCTTTGTCACAACAGCAAAAAATCTTCTTTTATGACAGGACCTTCTTCATCTGTTTCGTTAGCTGTGTGTATGTTCATTGTTAAAATGGATCTTTCTTTTGTGTAGAAAGGTAAAGAATTGATTTGCAGTCCCAAATTCTACTTAATTGCACTGAAAAAATACAATATTTTAACCCATTCCTGTGAAAAAGAATTGCTAATCTTCGTGCATTCCAGCTGTGACAGGTGCTGTGTCGCGGATGTGGGTTTTGAACACTGGAATCTGTATTTATAGGTTGCTCAGAAAGCTCTCAGAGCAGGGGAGCCTGGCAGAGGYCTGAGTTGCACCTTGGCAGAGTTTAATCGATGAGTGTTTTGTAGCACGAGCCCTGCACACACAATCACAGCGTGTGGCTCCAGACAGGATAGTCAGCGACTCTCTTGGGAAGGCTGAGCAGGCTACTGATTTTCTCTGTGCCTCTCTCCCTCATTTGCTGCAGGAGCAGAACATTTGTCAGCCTCACAGGGGTGTCCTAGTCATTAATATGTATGAGGCAAAGGACGTTATTTAACAATCAAGGTATGTGTGTGTGTGTCAGTGCCCCTGCAGTGGTGGCAGCCCAATTAGCCTTCTCAGAAGTAGCTTTTCAATTAGGTAACTTTAGGCCTGCTACTGATGTAGCTGAGGCAACCTGGAACTTAGTGTGGACTCGACAACCTTCAGAGAATTTAGGCTGATGTGGCTTCACTTCTAGTAAAACCTATCTAGATGATGGCTGCATTGCAGACATACGTTTAGCTAAGGAGATGAAACTCTGTATTCAAGCTGGGTTGATGTTCCCTGGAATTACAGGAGTACATCCTGAAGAAGAGTAATATTAAATTGCAGGTGTCTCATTAGTATGTGTATTGATTTTGTATGTGTAATTTTCTAAAGGAGTATCTTGGGAGATCAGTATTAAATCTGAGAGAACAGATGCCACTGTAAAGCAGAGATATGTAATGACATATTTGCAATTTGAAGACCCTTAGATAAATTCCACTGAGAGCTGATGTAAACATTTCCAATCCTCTTCACCTCACTAGAGCAAGAGCCAAAAGGTAGCCCCAATTCACATGGCTCGTTGACGAGATGAAAAGGCCCAACTGCAGGATGAAAGAATACCTGAGGTAAGAATTCTAGGTAGACTTAGTCTGGAGGAAGAGTAACTTAGAGGTCTAACTGTGCATATACATGCAGAAGAGTTGGATGGAACAGGGCAAGAATTTTCTCATGTTGTGTGGGGGAAATACTGCAGTTAGGCTGCAGTGGGGAATATTTTGCTAACCCATTTGATATTGGAAAGGGGTTACTACTACACAACATTTAGGTCAGTGGAGCAAACTGCTATGGGAGGGTGTGGAGTTAGTCATGGCTAGATTAGATACACATCTATTGTAGATGATTTAGGATGACCCATTTAGAGCCTGCTTCCAACCCAAATGTTTCTCTAAATTTTGTTCTCTTCCAGTACGACTCTTGTCAAGTTGACTCATTCTTTCAGACAGCATGTGAGTTATTACAGTCCTATTGACTAAAAAGCTACCTGCACTAAGTAGAAGGACATATAAATTATAAATACTATCAATTTAACTTTCTGTGTTATAGCAGATAGAAAATAGCAGAGAATTATTAAAAAATTCAAAAGTACTTACAAATAATCCTTTCTAATCTGCATTAAAACGGAAATATTTTGGCTATTCTTAAAGCAGTTTGTTTTCTTGGAAAATCCATAACATTTTAGTGGCTTATGTCTCACAGCAAATAAGAAAAATGAGAAATATTCTGTRTCCCTGTGACTGTGCCAACTACATATTTCTCTCTAAAACCATAGGTCACAGAGATAGTCTCAGGGAAGTGTTTGGAGAACCTAGAGAGCATTAAGGCAATGCATGTGTATGCTATGTGTGTGTATGCCTGTATGCATACACTACTATGTAACAGTGCGATAAACTTACTCAGCTGTTACTGGAGCCAGTGGAAATTTTTAGTGTCCCAAGGCACTGGATATGTGTGGCTATGATTTCTTTCATGATAGGTTATTGTACAAAAATAAGCTGTCTTTTAAAATAAGTGCAATTGAAGGGTGAGGGAAGAGTCACTGTTATAAAAGAAGCCTAATGTATCGCAAACCACCCATAACTGGAAAATATTTTCACTTAGAACTCAAATTCTGTAACTTTTTCCTGTGACATGCTTCAGTCCCATAATCATCTTTGCAGCTCTCCACTGGACTTGCTGCGTTAGGTCCATGACTTTCTTGCCTAGGACTTCAGAGGTCTCACCAGGGCTGAGCAGCGGGGAAGGATCAGCTCCCTCAACCTGCTGGCAGCACTCTGCTCAATGCAGACCCGGATACCACTGGCCTTCGTTGTTGCAAGGGCTTGTAGCTCATGGTCACCTTGTCCACCAGGATCTCCCAGGCCTCCCCTGACAAACTGCTCTCCAGCAGGTGGCCCCCTCGTCGGTTAGGGCCTACAACCCTATGGTGTAGGGGGCTCTTCCAACCCTATAGTGTAGGGGGCTGTTCTTCCCGAGGTGACAGACTCTTCACTTCCCCTTTTTTTTACCCTCAGTAAGTTCCTCTCTGCCCATTTCTTTGCCTGTCATAGTCCCTCTGAATGGCAGCGTAACCATGTAGTACATCAGCCGCTCCTCCTGGTTTCGTGTTGTTTGCAAACCTGCTCAATGTGCATTTGGCCCTATCCAGGTCTTTAACAAAGATGTCAGTCATCATCAATGAAGATGKTAATCTCTATTAAGCTTCATTAGCAAAGGTGTGTTGGCCCCAGCATGGGTGACAGAGCAGTGGAACACRCTGCCCAGGAAGGTTGTGGAGTCTCCTCCTCTGGAGGTCTTCAAAACCCGCCTGGATGCCACCCTGTGCCACATGCTSWAGGTGTGCCTGCTTGAGCAGGAAGGTTGGACTAGATGATCTGTAGAGGTCCCTTCCAACCTTAAATATTCTGTGATTCTGTGATTCTGTGACCTGCTAGTGACTTGCTCTGAGATAAAATTTGTGCCACTGATCACAACTCTCTGAGCTTGGCAGTTCAGCCAGTTTATAATCCACCTCACCGACCATGTTCCAAATTCTTTTATTCTTTTTGTGAGTTTAGTTGATTGCTTTTTGTTCTTATCGTGATAAAATAATCGTTTGTTTTCTTGAAATACTTGTTCTTTTATCATTTAAATGGTTTCTAGAGATCACAAAGGTTCTGAAACAGTATGAAACAATTTGGTATATAATTGAATGTTAATACATCTCTTCTAACTTCTTGAATTAGAATCTGTAATGTCAATTTGAATCTGTAATATTAATCTCTACAAACACTGAAGCGGGAATTTGAATATTTCTTTGGAGATACAGAATTSTGTAGGGTATTTTATTTTCCTCTCTTTTTGCTAAGTTATGTCCTTTCTACTACTTTARTTGTATCTGAGTTTCAGAATGACCACTGTTGTTTGTTGTGCCTTTTCTTTTTCCTTAGCAGTGACATTATGTTTTCCTGACAGAAACATTTTTGCTGTCTAGCATGTTGACTGTGTTATCTAAAAGTGTTTTTAGGTCACATGCTCTTTCTTGGCTTCTATCCTAGGGCAGTTTTTCCTCAGTTGGACTTTCTAATGTTAGTGTGGCCTATTACTACTTTCCTGGTTTTATTAGCTTTTTAAGCAGAAGCCCTAATGAAGAATCAAATCTAAAGGTTTCAAGGGCCCAAATTTTACCTGAAGCAGTACTAAAGCAGCATTAAATGGCTTAAAACCAGCCTGTCTGCCTAGTTCCTGGGGCAACCGTGGCTTCAAGATACTCCACTATAATGGGAAAGAGCCTCAGAATTCAGGTTTTGCTCCTTGGCAGGCTCTTTAAAGTAGCTATAAGGCCTCTTTCTGGCATTTACTGCTAGGATATCAGTGCGAGCTGGCACTTGCCTTTTGCACACTGACAGGCATGAATTGAGAAGAGGCTCTACTSGCTTGTGTTGCCATTTATGTTTTAAAAATTATTAATTTTCTTCTTTAAAACATACTTCCTGTTAGTGATGTTTCTCAAGATACTAAATAAGTGTAGTCAGAGAGGGATCTTTTTAGTACACAGTTGTTTATGTTCTTCAGTTTTATTCAGGTCCTGTTGTCTTGGCTATTACAGAAGGACACCAGAAGGATACAGAAGGATAAAGGGTGGCACTTTGGCTGCAACAGAATTCACAAGTTCTGAAAATTCAGGTGAAGGCCTCTATGTCATCTCTAAAATGCCATTGAAGTGATGTGCCCSTTGTCATATACTGCAACATACTGCAAATTGTTAGTTAGGGGCTCTTACCTTCAGCAGGGCTCCTGGTAAGCCTGTTTCTTCAGATAGTGTTGATGAGCTATGGAAACTGCTTTTTTTTGTTTGTTTGTTTGTTTTACATTTCTGTAACTATGCTGTGTAACTACCTGCTGTAGCTGTGAGAGGGCACACAACTGCTCCTTTTGCAAAGGGCTGCAGAGGTTGAAGATGGCCCTGCTGTCCATGGACCATTATTGCTTGSTTGGGGGAAGTTACTCCTCCACTATCCTACTGGTGGAAGGAGCTGTGCAAGGCTCTGTTTCCTACTCTCTGCAAAGCCAGCTGGGGCGGCTCCAGGGCCTGTTGAAGGTCACTGGAGCCCTCACAGAGGGTGCAGAAATGTGACCCTCCAGCGAGCGAGGAGCAAGCAGGGACAGGAGATCCTTCAGCCTCCATGGCCAGAGGAAGGAGGGACTTGCGTGGCAGGTCTTACTCTATAACAGTTTTCCTTTAAATGACACGTGTCTACCAATCAGACAGCACAGTTACAGGCTTTTGAATCGAATGTTTTCCTACATTGTGCGGTAGAGAAATGATTGAAATTCATATGCGAAAGCATACAAGAACCTGCCTCGTAACTGTGCTTGCAGGAGCTTCCCACTGCCCTCTGCAGCCTACCCGTTTGTCTGAAATTATTCTCCAGGCTGTTCATKACATTTTTCAGAACTGCAGTGTTCACGGTGATGATTGCGTCAGGCCCATCAGTTGTTATTTCCAGGTCCTCAATTTTCTTTTCAGCCTCCTGCCGTTTTAATCCCAAACCTTCAAGCTTCCTGTCCATGGAAACCATAGTAGCCTGGATTAGGTCCAGCCTTCCAGAAATATGTACTGCATGCCTTGTAAAGAAATTAGATGATACTGGGTGGCCAAGGACTGTAGCTCTAGACATTGCCAAACCAAAGGCAGGTTAGACTTTCTACCAGGCTGCAATCTAATGCCAGGGGAATCTACTGCCAGATCCCTCACTGATCTTAATTTCCTCAAGGGCATGTTAAAGTCACTGTCTTTTTTGAAAATCATAAGCAGTGTTAAAATCTTATGTTACTCGGGTGTTTGTGAACAGGAGGACGTAACATTAGCACACACAGAAAATATCTTTACACAGTTCTTGTGAGCAGATCTACACGATAATCTCTTTAAAATGCATCTCAAATTAGCTGACGTTTTCATTGCCTTAGTGAATTTGGTTTTGTTTCTTAAAACTGCCTGCCTAATCCCAGGCAGTTGATTTGGTGTAATTATTTCCATGTACTTGTACACAGCACAGATGGGAAGCGGGGGACTCAGGCTGGCCTGCTATTTTCTGTCTGGAGGCTGTGCCTGCAGAAGGCGGCAGCTCCAGCTCGACCTAAGCTTCCACTCAGGCAGCAGCTCCAGCTCGGCCTAAGCTTCCATTCCCTCTTGGCTCCAGGGAAGGGGACCTGGGTGCGGCCTTCGCCGCTCTGTGCGGGCCTGGTCGGGGAGAGGGAGCCAGCCGGGCCCATCCAGGCTCTCCTCTTCCGAAAGGCTGGTAGTGAAGCAGCTTGAGTCAGTCTTAGCCTTAGTGCTAAGATTGTTTTTGTTTGTTTTTTACCTTTTTTTTTTTTTAATTCTGGCACTACTGTAGCCTTTCCTATGTAGGGTAGACATAGTGAGATCTCCACATTTTTGCAATGGCGAGTAAGAGGGCAAGATTCTAGTTAGTGGTGCAGGGCCATATTGGAGTCTTTAAACAGGGCAATTTGCTCTGGTCAAAGGACAAGGATGGCTGTAGCACTGATTTTTGCTGGCATAGCTGCCTTGGCTAATGGTGTAGAGAGGTTTAACCAGCAGCTTGGTCCCTGGCTGGCACAGAAGCTCTGCCTGTGTTTACTGTGACAAGCCTCTGTGTTTACTGATGTAATTTCTTTCACTTACTGGATGAGGGAAGAAGGACCCCAGGAAAATGTTGTGCCAGAAAACAATGCGATTTTGCTGATACGGATGATGTTTGTGCTGGAGGCACGCTGTGAGTACAGCTTGCTAAGAGAACTGCACCAGCAAAACCATCCTGTTCTAGACACGTTCTTGCCTTCTTTTCCAGTTTTTCATGCATGGTTTATATTTGTCACCTCTTCAGATCTGTGGACACCTCCCARCAGAAAAAGAAATAAAAACTCCATACAGATATGAGTTTGCCCTRTATTGGGAGTGTTGGCATTTAGTATATCAGGCTTTCATACTGCAACTTTCCAAGCAATTCTGCAAGAAYTAACTTTGCCCTACTGGTCTGCAGAAGTCCCATCCCAGCCATGCTTCAGACTGATTTCCTATCAGATCCCAAGTTGCCTGAAATGATTGTGAGAGAAGATGAGGTTTTCAGATTGCCTAGGAGGTCATAACTGTAATCTCCAGTGAACCATGGAGAGAAAAAACCTTCTATCTTCAAAAATTAGAATAAACAACCCAGCAACCTAAGTGTCAGGATTGCATAATAATTTTTTCTTGTTGTATCTCCCAATTTAATTTTTGTTGGACTGTTTTTTTTTCCCCTGCTGCTAGCATTAAATCTTCCTTAGCTTTTCTAAAGAAAGTGTTTTTATCCTGATCTGTGATTTTGTGTCTGCATTGCTCCTGAGCAGATTGACCTGTCACTCTGATGGCAGGATCACAGTTAGATTCCTTAGATCAATGCATCATCTTAGTTGTTTGTTGAGAATATCATATTTGAATTTTAAAAATCCACAGTCTCACAACACCACAGTGGCCAAAATGTGATGTAATTTTTGCGAGAATTATTGTATATTTTTTCACTCATATAACTTTGCCAGTGTTACTTTTTGACCAGCTCACTGTTTGATTGGGGTTTACTCTCATGTATTTCTTTGCAGCTATTTAAGTTGTTTTTTTTTTCTTTTTCTTCCTTTTTTTTTTTAAGAGACAGACAACTGTGTCTTTAAAGAAACAAAACAACTGTGTTAACAGATGGGAGAGAAAATGCTGTGTCTGAAATAGTGCTAAGAACAAACTGTGTTAAAAATAGGTAGTCTTGCCACAGCTGTTTCTCTGGCCAATGTGGAAATCCTTCTTTCCTTACTAGSATGCTCTCAAAACCGTACTAAAACCATGCAGTAAAAGCTGCCAAATCAGTGTATCAAATGTTGCTAGAATACTAATTACACTCTCTCTGTCTAATTGTCATAATCGTACTAGTAAGGGAGAAAAGCTGAGAGCGCTGTGTTGCCAAGGGAGAGCTCTTGGGGTTTCTTTGACTGACCCTGGTCTGGTAGCAACTAAAGCACATCTGCCGCAGCTCAGGATGCGCCTTTTAATGGTGCCGCGTGCCCCAGCAGCTCTAGTGAGGCGCCAAGGACAGCTGTGTGGCAGGGAGCTGGAGGGTGCCCCAGTCCTGCCCTCGCTGAGAAGCCTCCTTTTACTCCTGCGTGTGGAGAGCAGCAATCTGCCTGTCCCACAGGCTGTCTGGGGAGAGCCCGGAGCAGTTTGGCTAACGTGTTTCCTTTAAAAGAAAACTTCTGGCCTTTCAGAAATAGGGAAGCAAGCTGAACGACCCTTAAACATGGTTGCTACAAGCAGAATTACAGCTGCAGTTTAGACATTGCCTTTCTGCTTTCCATCTGGTGTCTCACTTATTTTTTCAGTCTGTCTCCTTACTTTCAATTGTCTCTTCTGTGTCTCAGTTTATCCAATTTCCAGGGCCGGCCAGTCATTTCAGCTGCCCTAATGGCTGTAAGAAGAGCAGAGAAGCTCTTTGCTAAATGTTTTTTTCCCCCTCCCCAATGCTTCTGTGCTTTGTTTGCTGGGGTTTTGTTTGTGCTTGGTGCTCCATGTTGCATCGTCTTGAAAGAGAAAAGATGTTTGCATAATGTGTATTTTGCTGCAATCGTTTAAATTTCTGCAAACATTTATACCATCCAGCTCCCTGTGCCTTCGGGGCAAGGGCAGATAGCGATCGCAGAGAGAAAATGAATGAGCTCCTTGACCCCGCTCCAGGTCCTTGGTGGCCTGAAGGGCCAAGAGCAGGTAGGGGCTGGCGCTCAGGTTCCCCCTCGCGCGGCCCCCTGCAGCCAGCGGCCACCAGGGCAGCTGAGCAGCGTTCAGAGCAGCCCCGAGGCGTCCGTAATTTATTCCTGATCTCTGAGATGGGCCTGAACACAAAGGTAGATAAGGCCCCCTCGTCTGAGAAGAGAGGCAGATGGAGGCGAACGCTGCAGCCTCCCGCTGAAGGTAAATTCCCAGCGAAGTGTTATAGGCCTGCTGCTTGCAATAGCCTTTGTTTTTCCTTTCCCAGTTGTCTGCAGTCTAGGAATGCTCCTGGGGAGCAGTGCTTGCCCGGGAGTTGTCTGCATTAGATTAGTGTTTCTTGCCAAGACTAAAGGAAATTGAAAGGAAAAGGAAAGGTTGCAGAAGAGTTTGGACTCTAACCAGTTATTTTAGTGCACCAAGGAAAGAGTCATGTTCCCTATCAAAATAGCATGTTCATCCTTCCTGTCTTCTGTGTTTTTCATGAGAAGAAAGTGCAGCTGTGGAGGCTGAAACACCCATCATTTTTCCCTGTTCTTCCAGTGGCTGAGAAGGCTCCCAGTTCCTTCTGTGAAAATGCTCAGGGAAATTCGTCAGCAATTCCTGAATGCTGGGGATTTTCTCATGGGAGCTTCTTGCCTCATCTTTTCTGCTTTACCTCCTTTTACCTCAGTGGTTCCCTTGCAATACATGGGTAGTACATACAAATATCCAGTCCAGTCCAAGGCTATGTCCCATTCTTGTTTGTTTGTTTTTGCTTAACCAATATATGGAAGAGTAAAGAAGATTGGTGCTTTAGATGCCTAAGTGACAATTTAGAGAACGTCTGAGTTCCTCTGCTATGCTGAGCTGGAAAGGCAGGCAGTGCAGTGGCCAGAGACAGGGACAGGCCCATGTTCTGCTGAATGTGGCCCATGCTACCTGCTCACCTTGGACTTGAGCACACGCTTTGCTTTGCTGCGTTTGCTTTACTGATTAGGAAAGGAATTGAGCACATGCTTAAATGGCCTGCTCAGCTGCCAGTGAGGCTGCACAGTTTGTCTGCCTGCCCTGAAATGCCCTGTCGTTTTGCTGGAGTTTTTCTGTTGAATTTGGTGAGAGCAGAATCAGACCACAGCAACAAAGAGGGGATGCAGTTGCAATTGGCAGGGTACGCTGGTAACTTCTCCATTTTAAAATGAGGTACTGCTTTCTCTTTATTACCAGATGTAAATTATGCTCTTGACTTGTGATCTGGTCAATATTGTTTCATGGGAAAAGCGTAGAGATACATTTTTGTCCTAGACTACAAATGAGATCTCCCACAAGGCTGTCCCATAGATGTAGCCAAGCTAACTGCTCTTGTGCTTTCAGGCTGTTTTATTCTTGTGTTGGACACCAAAATCATTAGCAAACATTCACTGGTGGCATTTAATAGCGTATATTTAGAATGTGAAATAAAGAAACCAGACATTTGTGATGCACCACTAATCTATTAGTAATTTGTTTAGCTCCACTCCCCCACATGTACAGGAGAATAAAATAAAAGTGATTAAAATAAAAGTGATTAAAAACATTCTTCATATTTATGGCTTTTTTTTTTTTTTTTTTTAAGCGTACCAGCTTATTTTCTTTTTCTGCGGGTCAGTGATGATTACAGAAGGTGAAAAATTGCTAACAAAATTAAAGAGAAGTTCAAGTTAGCTGGGGAGCCAGAAGTGTGATTCAGGAGCTGAAAATATCTCTGCGCTTCATGCATCAAACTCAAACACGGCGCTTTGGCAACGCCCCCTGGATTAGAAACGGAGTTTGAGGTCATTCCTCCTCCAGCCTGCCATGTATGGGTAGGACCCACGCTCGTGACAAATTACTGACTTACTGAGCACACACCAAGAGCGCGGTGACATCAGTGCGATCCATGCTGAGCATGGAGCAGCCTCACGGGAAGGACCAAAGACCCCGCTGCCATCGTCCTCCTCGGTTTCTTTAGGCGTGGAGGAAGAGTGTGAACAGAATGGGAATGAGGACACTTCAAACGTTCCCTTTCTAGACACCAAAATAACAAGGCAAAGAGAAGCAGAGTGCTCCTTTCCTTGTAAAGAAGCCACATGGCATCTAGCAAAAGTGCTGGAGAAAACCGTGGTCAAAGAAGTATTAATGGTCCATTCAGATTTTTAAGATTTTTAAGCCAAGTATTCGGTTGCCAGCGATGGTACTTCCTTGTGGCTGCATACTTGAAAAGACTATGCCTCCTGTACAAGCTTTCTTTGCAAGCAGAAACTTTGTGTCTGGGACCAGTCTCGGTTTCTTTGATACAGATCCAGAGTACCTCGGAGGAGATCTATGCTTTGACTTACCACCAGACTCACCAAGGCCTTAATATTTTACGGAGACAAACGGGTTAGATTTTCTGTGTGGCGATGGCCAAAACCCTCATTCCTTAGAATTCATGTTTTTCCCTGCTGATACCTTTCTACCACTGCCAGGCGTCCTGCACCCCTGGCTGTCGCCAGCTTCTCAGGGGAGCTCTCCCCGCTGCCGAGGCTTCCCGTCGTGCTGCCTGGCTCTGCGGGAGCTGGAGCTTGCAGGGGGTGCCTGCAGGGATGGCCTTTCTGGTTTGGGCACCTCAAGTGGCTCCCACAGGTTCGTGGGACACCTCTTGCCTTGCAGCCCGCGTGCTTGGCAGGTGTCTCTGTTTCCTCACCGTGTGCATGGCCCTTGTTTTCTTCCCTTTCTAATGGCGCGGTAGCAGGGTGACCGTTCAAAGGAGGGAGCGAATGCAAAGGCACTTGAGGGAGGAGGTTTCTCCTCGTGATTTGAGTGGGTTTTGACGATACCCGTTTGGATCCTTCAGAGCGTGAACTTTACCTGGAATGCTGCCCAGGGCTCTGCTGATTCCCTGATGTTTTAGCTTCCTCTGCCCACTCTCAGATGCTCGCCAGAGGTACCAGCATCTCTGTGCCAGCTGCCTGCACAAACAGCCCTGTTTTCTTGGCAAGAGCAGGCTACACAAATGGGTTGAGCAATGTGTGTGTACGGACACGGTGTCAATTGTCAGCGTGACCATTGTCTGGAAGCACTGGGCCTGCTTGGCGAGGGCACTGATCGCAGCTGGCAGCGTCCACGCTGCTATTTGCAGGGAGGTTATGCACCTATACTGAGGGGGACGTTGCTCTTGCTAATTTAGCTCTTGGCTGAAGTGAAAACTGTAACCCAAAATCATAGTTCCAGTGGTAGCAGCAAAATAGGATCCTGTGCCTCGTGGGTCCTGGGGATAAGCAAAAGAATGTGTAGAGGATCAAATGCTTTATTTGGTGCTGCCAAAGAAGATTTTTTTTTAATGAAGTGAACCACTTATGTCTAAATTAACCAAAGTTCATAGGTGATGTTCCAAAAGTCATTTGGCACAACAAACCTTCTGGGTAACTTTTTGGCTTGATTGCTTATTTCCTGCAGAGCTCAAGAGCCAGTAGAAACATTTGCACTAACACATACATGTCTTTGTATGAATAGCTATTCTTATTTTTATGATACCTATATATACACACATGTGTATATACATGCATATGGGCATCTAAGGATATGCACAAAATATATTCATACATAAATGCCAACAAAATGAAAAAAGCTTACAAAGATTCGTGGAGTTCTTTGCCTTCAGATCTGTAACATGGTGTTAGCATGCAGGAACCCAAGTCCCAAAAATGATGAAAAGCTGTGAGTAAATAAAATTTAAATGGGCTCTTAAACTCCTATCAAGAAAAATGTGGAAAAGGAAGAAGCATAAATACTGAAAATGAAATTAGGCTTCAAATTTCTTTCTGTTTTAGTAATGAAGATGAAAACATTCACGGCATAGAGACATTGGTTTCAAAAAGAAGTTCTGTTTCTTTGGCTTTGGAGGTAGTTCAAGGTTTGAACTGTTCATTTCACCCACCTTTTGGTCACAGAAACGTATTTTTGCAATATCAAGAGCTGTTAGAATGACCTGGAATTAAGAGGACCACGGTAAAGACACTGTTAGTGTTTCAATCCATCTATTTGTAGATGAATTGTACAAACAAGTAAGAACACAAGTATACAAATGAGAATAAATGTCTTCCACTTCTTCCAAATTCAATTACATATGCCGTGATTGTATTTGATCAGGGCTTGAGCATCATTTCTCAGATGATTGTGTTCTGCCATTGATCATATGAAGTCAATTTAAAGTTATGACATTGCTTTTACCTTCCTCAAGTAGGAAGACATTTTTGCTTCTGCTCCTAGCTGCTATATCAAATTGTGTGTATAATAAATTGTGCTTTGTTTAGAGAGTGCTAACTGTAAAATATTGCCCATTCAGAGAAAAAATGAGATTGAGATTGATGCCTGGAGCTTAATGTATCATGGCAGCAATCAAGCAAATTTTAGATTTCTTGCCTTTCCCATTACAGAGTGTGATTCACAGAGTTCTCTGGACTTCATGCATTTGAAAAGGAGAAAGAGGGCAAAGAGAGCATTAGAAAATCCGCACAGACTGAGTCCATGGTCCATGCGTAACACAGCAGAGAAGCTTTCATGGACATTTAGTAGGACAACTGCTTTGCATCTCGGAAGGGTGGTTTGAAGCCATGACAAAGCAAGAAGTTGGCCTCTCACAGCAGTGCCTTTGAATTATCCAGCCACGAATTCAAGCCCTGGGGTTGTAAGCTACAGAGTTGTGCAAATTTTGATACAACACATTGTATTGATTTCCTTAGATACAAATTATCTTATACAACCCTGGAATGTTATTGCTTTGCACAYGGCACCCGGCTTTCCTGGTCAGACTGAGTTTTTAGGTGGCTTCCCAAAGCATGATAAGATACAGCCTGGGATTGATCTGTATCTGTTGCAAGACAAAAGAAACACAGGAAAGGCTTTATTTGCCCTTTGTACTTCTGAGGCAATTTCACCCATTTACTGTGCTGTTTCAAAACCTTAAAATAATTAGCAGTAAAATAAATATTTGTCAGTTGTTGTCCTTAGTTTTTCATTAAAATGCACAGGAAATTTCTGCTTTTACTTTATATGTCCACAGGAATCTCATTGCCTTGCTATCTGAACTTACGGTGACAGTCTAAAAGATATGGAGGAGGCAATATAAAACAAAGTCCTTGTTTGTGTTGATCCATGAGAGGAATTATTTTTTATGGTCAGGTGTTACCAGTGCCCCTGGTGCATTTTTATTTTACTGCTGGAGGTGCAGGTTTATGGTTAAAAATAATTGCTGGAGTTGCCGGGGGAGAATCTTTTGAAAGCGAATGATAATAGTCATTATCAGTGAACTTCTGCCCATGTCTTTCCAGGTCCCATGTAAGGGGCTGAGTGTATGAGATACAAAGTTCAAAATGAAAAAAGTTTTCCAAGCAATAAGCCGTGGTCCTCATGCTCTCACTTCTGATGTTCTTGTTTCAGCTCAGGCTCCATGGCTGGCAAACCGCGCTAGGAGATTAAAAAGCCCTGAGCAGATTTGACCAAATATTAGCAAATGATCAGCGCTGTTTGCGGCACTGCTGTGCCTCTTTGGTGAGGAGCTGTGAAAGGAACGCTTGTTTGCTCTTCAGCCAAAGAACTAATGATTGCACAAGTTTTTATTAATGCAGAGATAAAAACAAATTAAAAGTTCCCATTTTTAGTATCACAGCAATGCCTGTGGGAACTTTAACTGGGCAGTAAAGTTCCATTTGATGACACATGTATTATTTGGGGTTGTTAAAGACTCTGTAGGTTGTCTCTTTCCTTAGGCTGTGGGCTTTTTTGCTAGCTCCAGTGCTGCTGTAAGTTAGTAAGTTTGTAAGGAAACACAGTAGTACTGTGTAAATCTCATTGTCCTTAATCAGATCTTGCTTTGGATAATATTTTTCCTAATTAGAAGTATAGATTAAGCTTCTTAAGGTAAAGACTCAGAAACTGATGCAAGCCTCCCTGAGATCAGGAGTTTTTCATCCTTGCATCATAAGTACTGTCAGAGAAGAACTCCAGTAACCCCCACGGTGTGGGGGTTACCATCAGCTAAGAGGTAAAAATGGAATTAGTGAAAACAGAATGTAGAATTCCGTAGGGATTTCAGTTTAAATACTCTTTTTGAAGCTGGAGAAGCAATGCGTTTTGGGGTTTTGTTTTGTTTCATAAATGACATCTTTCACTTCATTCTCCTTCAACAGAAGTCTCCTTTGCTCCTGCCAGGGTGCCGTAGAGAGGATTTAGTGTAAATGAGAGTAAAGCCCCTTGTCTTCAGATTGGGGACGAGATAAACAGGTTTACAGCACACATGAATTAAAACCAACTTTGTGCTCGTGGAGCCATCCTCCGCAAGCCGGCTAGGCCTGGTCCCAGAGAGCGGAGGACAGGGGTCCTGCGCCCCCRTGTTGGGGCGGGAAGGTGCCCGTCYGACACGCCTCAGAGGTGGGAGCAGCCCCAGGCTTTGCTGCAGGGTTACACGGGTCCGTGACTCCCGAGGAAGGACTCATGACGCTAATGCTGCGCTTTGCGTTTTGCCTAGAACTTTTCTCAAGCTGGTTGTAAAAATAGAGTGAGATACCCTGCTAAAAACAGAGTTTTGCCCTTGACTCCAACCTTGCTGCGGTTTCACCTACGGATTGAAGCCTCATAGGGCCCTGTTTGCTCAAAGGCTCAGAAGTGGCTGCTGGCTGCACACCCGGACTCATTTCCTAGAAACTTGTATATTGATGTGATAAAGCGTCAGGGTCCGGAGCCAGAACATATGTTATTTTATACACTTAAAGGCCTATATAGACCACTGTTGACATTGCTAGTTAGTAACACATTATCATTTGTTGTTTGTTTTCGTTGCTGATGATAGCAAACTTTACAGAAAAAGAAAACATAAACATGTGCCTTTTATTATTAACTGGTTCCAGGCCCACTTTACACTTTGGATTTTGGTGCTCTGTTGCTTTTGGATCACATCTGCCTTCTGCTGACAGTGGAAATCCTGCCTTCTCCCACCCGCTTAGGGTCAGGCTTTGCATCAGACTCTTTGTAAATGGTGGGAGATCTGCCACTGACTTCTCTGGGAGGGCAGTTATTCTGTATATACATCCAGTGAGCAAAGGCCGAGGTTTTCTTAGATCGGAGTCCCCTCACACTCCTCTCCCTCAGCCTCTGGTCACATTGGTCTTCAACAAGCTGGGAAAAGCCCGGCCTATCTGAGCGTGCRGTCGCTACAAGGTCACCCAAGAGAGGCCGCCTCGTGTGAACAGGGCAGGAGTTTTAGCGCCAAGCTTCTGGTCTTTTCATGCCTATTGTCTTCGCCTCAGAATATTTTTCTTTACATGGCTATTTAGCCCGCTGCAAGTTTTAAATTCCAGGAGAGACCTGATTTTTTGTGCCACATAACTCTGAGGGAAAAATAGCAAGGAAGATGCAAGATAGATTGGGATTGAATTGTTGAATTTCTAACATGTATTTCTGTAGCCAGTGTGATAATGTCAGTTATAAAGTAGTATCAGGCTAACTTGACTACAATTCTGAAATATCTTCTGTATTTATGTTTCAAATAGGTGGAGGAGCGTGTGAGCAGCCGTATTCACTGGAGTAGTGAACCAAACTGCCTTGACTGGAACCATTGTTCACTTGCACCCTTGACCGCAGCAGCCAGGTAGGGGAAGAGAAGAAAAACGGGTTGTGAATGAGCTGAGGTAGCAGAGTAAATATTTTTTTTCATTTGCAGAGGGCTTCAAGTGGAACTCACTCACATTTATATATTAACTATTTGCATGTACTTTTGTTATAGGCAAAATCATTCCTTGGCAACATAGGAATTTTTTTCCTTTTGGTGCAGGTTATGCTTTTGTGAATTTTGAAGTATTCTCCTTGCTTTGCCCACATACTTGGTTTGCCACTTTCCCTGTCCTGTGCAATCCTTGCATCCAGAATCCAGGGAGCATGCTTTTTGGAACAAAGAAGTAGAAGACTGTTAGATTTTTCTAGCTCTTGAATGCTTGGGCACATACAAGCTGCAGTTACAAAAATAATGACACTTTAGTACAGTGTCTAAGTACATAAGCTAACTTAAAATAAGTGGACACCTAATAGCAATTTATCTGTAGCTTAGGCCAGTTTATCTYGTCAAAAAGAGGTCTGTTTTCATTTTCTGACTGCAGGTCTCTATTTATTTGGTATGGTAGTCACAGGCTGGGCAGGCTTCACGTTGACTTTCTGTAAAACCTGGGCCTGCCCGCAGTACAGACCCAATTGCTTCTTCTGCTCTAAGAGACTGAGACATTGAGACTCTCCAATTTTCTATTATTCTCAGTAATAGCATCCTTGATGTTCAGAGAATTAAGTCAGCACTCAAAATTTTGTGAATTGGCTTAAGATAGAAAAGAGCTAAGAAAATGATGGATCTTTCTCACTGGCCTTCTCTGTTTGTATAACTCAACATCAACATGAGGGCTAAGCACTCAAGGGAGAAACCAGAGGCTGACATGTAATAGCCTGGCCCTAGGAGAAAATGATCAGAGAAGAGGCAAAACATTTATGGAGATAAACTGCCAGACTTTTCAGAAATATTGGATGGGATAGATTGGATAAATGGGATTGAAAATATGTTTCATCCTATGAAAGAGTTGAAGGAAGGAAATGACAGAGTTAAATTAAGATGGGCTGTCTCTTGAACCTTTGCTCAAASCTGGAACTGATCCCAAATATTCTGCGGTCCTGAGTTGTGCTATATAGAATATCCCTTCTTATAGATCCCTTTCCATACCCGTGCAGTAGCAGTTCTCTCTGACTGCTTTGCGCTATTTCTTCTTTGCAGTTTCTAGGAGCTAACAGATCTTTACGTGCTGCCTGGGAGATGAGAACTGGGTGAGAGAGGTGCAAATTGAGGCTTGTCAGCAGGGATGTTACCAGGGAACATGGTAAAAAAAACAACACATCATCTCTGCCAGAGGTCCTATGGAATTTATGTAGAAAGTTCAGCAGGAAAACAAACTGTCCTCATGCTCCTTGAGCTGTGTTCCCACTTTGGGAAGCAYTAACAGCGTGTGAAATTTATAAGCAGGAGTAATGGAATACTTCTGAAGTGCAAAACCTAGTCATGTCCTGAGTCACGAGGCAGGATTTAAGTGGAAAACTGAGAACTTTGGTACACAAGAGCATGGCAGCCATCCTCTGAAATGGGGTTTTAACATAAATTTTTCAGGTTTCATTAGCATGTAACCTAATGGTACTTCTGTGAATTGGGCCCATATTGCTCTGGCTCTCTTATATGCTGAGAACTCTCCCTGATAATATGTCAGCCTAGTAATGGCTCACTTTACTTTTGTGTTCAGAACAACTGGATTTCAGAATAGATGCTCTCAATTAGCGCAGTTCAGAGCAGTGTTGCTGGAGCTTTGATAATATGTTCTGCTGCCTTGTGTGCTAAGGATATTAAAGCGAGCATTTAATGCTGGTAAGGTAGTAAATATGCTGTGTGAACTAATAAAAGCCTCCTATTAACAAACTGCGCCCTATACAGCCTGCTTTGCAGGTGAAAGCTTGCAGTGTGATTCCGGTGCTAGATGTGGGGCGATAGGAAGGCAGCTTTTCCCTGAAGACAGGAGCAGGCAATGCTGCCAAACCAGCAGCCCCAGACGCCCTGCAGGGGATGATTCTTGCAGCACAAGGAGCTTGCACAAGCTGCGGCGCAGAGGACGAGCTGCTGCTTTTGGGCTGAGAATCCTTTGAAGATACTGGTCCCGATTCTCCACCACCCAAAACCTTTTGCTATTTATACCTGGCTAAAGTGAGTGCCGTGCAAGTCTAAAATGCCACTACCCTAGTGCTGGAGGAGCTGTTATCCACTTTGCCCAATATAAATGGCTGTGCAAAAGGTGAAGGAAGTTCAAGGTCTCTCTTTTTGTGGTGAGGTTGCCCCTAGGTGCTGCTGCTCGTTGCAGCTGGTGTGAACAGAAGGAAGCTGTGCTSCCCTGTCTTTGCAGCGGTTTGAGTCAAAACATGCAGACTTAGGGCACTCATTTCGCGTCCCGCTATTAGTCAGAGCAAGCGAAGCACTTTTCTCCTTTCATCTTCAGAGCGTGGCTGAGCAGGGGAGCAATGTCTTTGGCTAATTTTCTGACAGTCTAAGGTAGGAGGAAGGAAAGCATTAGGAGGAGACAGAAACAAGCACAGGGAGACATCCSTTGACATGAAATGGTGTGGTCCAGCACAACTTGGTTGCTCCTTACAGTGGAGTCAAGCTGCTGGTCCCAGTGGGGACGCTGCACACCCACACAACAGTGTGTGTTTGACGTCATTTTTCTTTATATTCTTCTTCTGTTTATTTCAGAGACCCCAAAAAATCAAGACTTGCTTAATGAATGTTTCCATTTTGCCTATACACAGTGTGTGCTTCACTTTTTAATCCCCGTGCAGCCACAGAGGGCTCTACGATAGCTGGCAGTGCATTAATATGCCCAATATTGGATGGACACAGTCCTTGAAATCCCCTGGCAACTGTGAGTTAGTGCTTTCAAACTAGATATGAGACAGATAAGGATATTGTGAAGGTGAAACTCAGCCTAGTGTGTTTTAAAATCAAATCCTTAAAATAAAATTGCCATCTTCTGGCAGTATTTCATATATTCTAAGTAGAAGGCAAATATATTCATACGCATTTTCGTTAGAATGTAGTGTGCTGCAGTTTCTGCTATCTAAGCAAATAGCTTGGTTAAGTAATTTAAGAAGAAATCGTTTTTTTTTTTTTTTTTCCTTGCTGCCAACAGTGCACCAATTAAGTAGTAAATTGGCCCGTGCTTGAAGCTGCGAGGCAATTTCTGGTAGCTTCGTACCTGGGCAAGACACTGGAGAGCTTCAGGGGCTGAGCTCAGCAGTGCCGGCTCCGGCTCCATGTGGACAGGCAGGAGCTCACTCGTGAGTCAGGGCTCTGGGCAAGCGGCTCATTAAAAGAAAAACCCAAGAAATGCAGCTCGCTTTGAGGCACAGATAGCTTGCAGGATTCTTCCTCTATAATTCCTAGATAAATCTACTTACGTAGCTGTATCATTTCTGCAAATAATCTACCTTTTATTTTATTAGTGATAGGGTGTGATAAAGCTATTAACCTGCAACCACACCTAACACCTAGTGATAGGATTAATTTTATCTAACCTCTAATACATGTCTGTRCCTATTCACATATGTATTAACCCTCTGTGAAAAAATAGCCTAAAGTTACACATTCAAAACTCACAGCTTCAAGGCACACATAGAGGAAGCAATTGTAATTTTAGATCTGCTAGGGACATATATGCAGACTTATTGTAACTTGTCACACGCCACAAGTCTATGTGATTCTGTATGTAGAAATGATAAATCAAATGTTGCAACTATAAGGAAGAAACTGTAGTTTTATGTAGCTCTTTAAAAGCACCCCTGTGATTCTTGTTTCTGTTGCAGTGTTCTTATCGAAACCCTGAAGCATTTGCTTCTTTGAAACCTTACGTAATATTCCCAGCACGATGCAAATCTGTGCTGTAGAATTCTTGGAGCTTGTTGATACTTTACTGAAAAGTTTTAAGGTTGCAAAGTTTTAGCTGGTTGGGAATCTCAGATCCATGTTAGCAGTTACCTCCAGATGGCTGCACTCTGTTTTGTACCAAGCTTTTTAGCATCTCCGTGGTTGCATGTTTGGAATTATGAAGTATACTATTCCACTTGTTTTTGCCAGAAAATATACAGCACGTTGTTCGGTAAGTCTCGACACGTGGTATGGCTCAAAGAAGAGGTGGGAGAGAAAATGGGGGAGACGAAAGGGGAAAAGTGCAGGAAAAGAAAGGAGAAACCTAAGAAAATGCAGCAACAAGGGTTTATGTCTGTGTAATGAATTCTGTCTGACTGGCAAATATAATTTGACTTCAAGTTGTGAATCTCATTGAATTTGATCCAAGAAAGACACAGCTGAGCAATCTGCAGGAAGCAATCTTTTCCTAGAAGTATGCAGTTCCAAACTGTACAAATTCTTCCACTGATCATAAAATGTCTGTGCACCACTAAAT
Organism: Nothoprocta perdicaria; assembly: GCF_003342845.1. Taxonomy (NCBI): domain Eukaryota; kingdom Metazoa; phylum Chordata; class Aves; order Tinamiformes; family Tinamidae; genus Nothoprocta; species Nothoprocta perdicaria. The sequence continues at coordinate 741,299 of NW_020455423.1, read as the reverse complement.
TGGTGTAATCGGATATTCCTGCAGAAAAAGTAGTGTATTGGGACGTTCAACTAAAGAATAACAAAAACAACACTGAATGTACAGTTTTGAAAGAAGAAAAACTATATAATTTAAAGTTGGCCAATGAAGCCCTGGTGATAAGGACAGTTAATCATTTCTGGTGCAGCTGTTTCCTGACRTTTCTGCAAAATGTTGTGGAAAAATTAATGAAGGTTCGTTCGGCAATGGTTTCAAACTTGGCTAGTGGAAAATATGACAGTATTTCCATCGTCAATTAAGAACAAGCAAGGCTTATTTTTTTTTTATGCAGGGGAAGTGGTATGCAGTTTGTACTGCACAGGAAACTGTAGACATGAGAGCAGCTGTGAGGTAGTAGCAGGTATGCAGAGGGCATGGGGACAAGCCTAGGCCCTTTTATCACACGTGCTTCAGCAGAGGAGAGCTGTCTCTGTGCATATTGGGGAAGGCAACTCGGTCTTACAACACGGGGCGACACTGCTTAGCATGTGGGGCATTTCCCTGAGCATCCAGCACTGAAAATAAATTTCTTTCATGTCACTTAATAAAAAAGGGCACATCAGTCAGATTTTCCTTGTGATTGTATTTTATGATATGATGTCCCAAGGGAGTAACTCCTTTCAGGGAAGACCCAGGGTTTTTTTTTGGACCTGAGCTCTGGAATTCCTGCTGCTTATAACTAGATTTTAGGATACATGGTTTTTGCAGCCGAGCAGGTTGAGCTGGTCGCTGCGCTCCACGTGTGCCGAGCCGCAGGAATCCCGGTGCGAGCAGGTGCCTGTGGAGGCCTTTGGTGAGGACCTCCCGTGCAATACGGGCGCGTGCTGCGTATGGGCCGACCTCCCCATCACCTGTGGGTGCAGAGCACTGCGCCGGGAAAGCACGCAGTGCGCAGAGCTCAGCACTGCTGGGGCGGCAGGGCCCGAGGCCACCACCAGCCAGCCACGCGGGGCTGCTCTGGGCTCCACAGGGCTGCTCTGGGGCCCTCGGGGCTGCTCTGGGGCCYGTGGGGCTGCTCCGGGCCCCGTGGGGCTGCTCTGGGGCCCTTGGGCCTGCTCCAGGCCCTCAGGGCTGCTCCAGGCCTCTTGGGGCTGCTCAGGCCCCTTGGGACTGCTCTGGGGCCCTTGGGGCTGCTCTGGGACCCTCGAGGCTGCTCCGGGCCCTTGGGGCTGCTCTCGAGCCCCTCGAGGCTGCTCCGGGCCCTTGGGGCTGCTCCGGGCCCTTGGGGCTGCTCTGGAGCCCCTCAGGGTCCCGCTGCTGGGGCGGCAGGGCCACATTCGGCCTCCTCCTGCCTGGCGCACAGGCGGGATGCCGGCTACATCCTGCTCGTGCTCAAGCTGCGCGGGAATGACGGCAGCTGGGAAAGAGGCGAGCTACRTTGTCCGGAGCAAATAACCACGTGTCCCGCATTGTCAGTAAAATTCACTTATTTTCCTCCCGGAATCTGTGTTTTATTTTGTGTTAAAGGAGCACTGGTGTGCTCTGTTAACAAGGCTGGTGCAAAATTGCTGTAAATGACTGTAATTGTGTAGGTGACTGGTTTGGATGCTCTGAACCTCCTTCTGCATTGGAGGGGCTGTACAGCCCTGTCTGCCCTAATAGGCTTTTCCTTCCACTGGCTTTCCAAAGATACTTTGAGCACTGCCGTAAGTATGATTTCTAGCCTGTTTACACYGTATGTGATTCATGCTAAAGAGGTTGACAGAAAGAAAATACATTATAATGAATGGTTTATGCTCTTTTTTTTTAATGTCACTCTGTAAAGGAGCCACTTAGTGTTCCTGCTTCAAATTTAGAAGACCCTTAGCAAGCTCTTCAAACACGTTTATCTTACTCTATGTAACATTAGCTGTGGTGTGTGTAGTTCTCACTGACTGGTTAAACCAGCATAAAACAATTAATAAGAATGGAGCTACACCTCTGATTTATATCCGTTCACATGATCCCATAAAATCAAGCACATGCTCCCAGCCTGCTCTGAGCAGTTTCACTTAAGACTCTCCCAAGCCTCTAATCCCTAATGCAGGTAAAAAAAAAAGAATTGCTGAAGTCAATGACAGCTTTACTGGTATCAGAGCATTAGGGACAGCTTATTTATAAGAGCTTGTAATTAATCTTGATTTGGGAAATTAAAAGATTAATCCTTCAAGCCTTGCTCCACTGTCTGGTGTGTAACCCTGTGAGTACTGTCACCGCAGCCAACGCGTTGTCCTGCCCCCAGCCTGTGTGTTTCCCAATATCCATGGAAGTGCAAGATCAGGGCCCTTGCAGGTTATCTGACAAGGGAACTCTGAGGGCACTGGGTCAGGTATCAACTGCTTTTAAACTTCTCAGCATGAGGCCTATGTCTAAAGCTGCTTAGGAATGTCCCATAAAAGCAATTTGTCAATTGAAAGCAGAATTTCCACAAGAACAATTTTTCCACTGGAAAATTTCAGTACTGCCTATTTTTGGTTTTGATTTTTTTTCCCATGGAAATCCCCAAAGGAAATACTTCTTTTAAGTCACCTTATTCCATAAAGAAAATCTTTGATTAGTTGCACTGAGCTGAAATATTTTCAGTTGACATTAAGCTGCATCTACCTATTTTTCCCCTCATGTATCATGGCAAATGGCAGTGCCAAAACTTGGTGCTTGAGAGGTTCCCTGGCTGGCTGACATGTTCCATAGAATGTTGTGGTCTCCCTGGGGAAAAATGGGGAAAAATGTCTTACCCTGTGCTACTAACAGAATGCGGTCAAAGTGAAACGCTCTAAAACAGAAGTCACAGCCACTTGGAAAAAAGGGGATCATAGGCTCCCTGTGAGCTTGTATCTTTGCTATTCTCAGTTTTCCATTTTTTTTTCCTGGTTATGTAAAAATTCTACCATGATTGTAAAAGCCTTTGATTACATTGGAGATTAATGTGGAATGAAAAGTAAGTACATGTAAGTGGCAGTGTGTTTGGCTAAGGTCGCATGATTAAAGTGCTCGAAGGACTGCTGTGTATTTCCTGCTTTACTGCCTTAGCTAGGACAATAGCTCCTGGAGTTGCTGGAGATGGCTGAACACCTGGTGCTGAGCATACGGGAAGGGAGATGAATGCTGCTGGCGTTAGGGTGTTCTTTGAATCACAACATCTCACATGGTGGCCTTGCAGGGATGAGTATTAAGAAGGAATGCATATATCATAAATGCTACTTTCACTCCTTAAAGTAGCAGTCTGATAGTTCACCRATGTCTTTTTCTCTAGACTTTAGTTTAATGCTTCCCTAGTTATCCCTCCCTGGTTCTTCATCCTGTTTTCATTTAGCCATGAGCCAGTTCTGCTGCAAATCCTACCTGGCTGGGGCAGAGGCGCTCACCTCATGCACACAGGAAGCCTCTTGGCTGGTGTCCGCTTTTCCCTCTATGCTTCTCTGAAAGCCACTGGAGCTGCGGTCAAGTGCTACAGCCCAACTTGCTCAGAGACCAAACAGGAGCTAAATGGCTTTAAAACATTAGTTCCATTTTAAGCGTCTCTGCCGTGGGATGAAGCGTTGTTGATTCAAAACCAACTTATGTCTTCCAAATGAATGGCTCGTAGTGAGAGCCATAGGTTACCCTTGTATACAGCAGACTGAGGTGCCAGAGTGTCTAAATAAACGGTTAAGGACAAAAGCCCTCGTGTATCCTGGATCCTTTCATAGGATTCTGTTTCCCTGTCCCTCTGCCTCCGTCACTGCTTCGTTGCTGGCACCGTCATGTGAAGTGCGTGTCCTGGTTCAGCCTGCTGCACGTCCCCTGCTGCTCTGACCCTTTTCCCTCCCCAAGGAAGGGAACCGCAGCCTTTGCGGGGCTCGGAAGTTGCTGCTCTCCGGGAGAGGCCCTGCCAGGAAAGGGCTCAGCTCTCACCAGAGGGTGCTGTTCCGCGCTCCCTCACACCCGCGTTTCCTGCGCTCCTTAGCTGCCCGAACAGGTGAACATAGAGACAGGAGATCTCAAATGGAAAAAGATGGGGCCCTGGGATTCCAACTTCGTTGCTGATTTTCCTCTTGATTGGAATTGCAGTGCCCCTTCCCTTTGCAAGTAATTCTGCATCACTTTTTGTTCAGATTCTGCTTTTCTTTGAATGCAAGGTATAGTTTTATTGACGAGAACTAAATTAATGTTTTCTAATCCTCAGTTTGCCCATTTTCAGTATACAACTTTCTGTTTCTCCTGAAATAATCTGAATGAGATTTTTCAGTACTGGAAAAAAACAGCGTATAGTTTGTACATCCTAAAAGAAATGTATTTGCATAGGTGCAGTGAGGTGTGCTTAGATGAAAATACCAAGGCATAGTTCTCTTTGAAATACCCACATTTATTACAGCTTAGTAATTCACTGAGATTTTTTATTTGGATTTCTTTTAGGAGCCTCTACAAGGTTCAGTAGCACTGTAGAAAGTTTAATAGATCAATGTTTGTCCTGAACTACCCTGTATAATTCTGTGGTGGACAAATGGGGAGAAACAGCAGGGCTGATGATAGGCCAATCTCTTTTAACTACCACTAAAACCATTATTTGCTTGCTGCAGATTTAGTAAATGTCTCTACAAGGTATCTTGGCATGATCTAGTCTCTGTGCAAATCCTTCCCATGGAACTGATGGTTATTTTTCATAGCAGGTTCAGTAATGTAAATGGATTGGTAGTGTGAAGTGTAGGAGTAGGGCCTGAGAAAACCCAAAGAGAAGAGGCAGGTTTATCTGGGGAGAACAGGCTCATCAGGCAGCTTTGGAGATGCATGGTCTGGATGCTGATAAACCTTGTCTGCTCTTGTTTTTAAAACAGTCCTCAGAGAGAGGTGTTGTGATTTGCATTCTGTCCTTAGAAGGAGGGAAATGATAAAATCTGAAGCCCAGGAGTCTCTCCAGAAATCAGTTATCAGTGGAATTAAAGAAGCTTCAGAAAGGTGTTCGGCCCTCAAGCACATTGGGCAGGGTGAACGCAAAGCATTGGCTCTGTGAAGTTTTGTTGACTAATGCCTATACTTTTTCAGCAAAGATGTTGGAATTGTAAGAGTTTCATGTCAATGGTGTATAAAGAAAACAAGAAAAAGGTGGAACTGATTCAGCTTGCTGGTGGAAGCAAGTTGAAGGTGGAACACTTATTCAATTGAATGGCTGTTTTAAGGGATACAGGGTTTGCAAACAGAAGCAAACAGAGCAGTATTGTATTGATGTCCTTTAAGAAATAGTATTATGTATGGAAAAACAAATGTTCTCTTTAAAAAGTGAGGTATCATACACTTTCAAAAATGTATATAAAGATAAATTTATGCTTTCTTATCTACACTATATGGTGCTCTTTTCCCAGGGTATAGTGGCACATGTGACAGAAAACAGATTAAAAAGAAAAATTTATTGCACAGTATTTTTTTCTGTTGAAAAGGAGCCAATTTAAAAATTTGTTTAGGATAGTATTAAAGAGCAAATATCTTGACTTCCATCAGTATTGATTTGTAGGTAAAAGCTGAATTCTTTTAGCTCAAGTTCTCTCTCATCAGAATATATTAAAGAAACTAATGGATCTCACATATGGACTGGTCATTTATCCTTTATTTAAATACGTCAGCAATAGTTTATAGAGAGTATCAATATATCTCAAGGGGAGGCCAAATACACATGAAAACAGGTAAGGTTTAATCATAGGTGAAAAACTGAGCATAATATCAATGAAATGCCAGCACCCTTGTGTACTGTGTACACCTTTGTGTACTGTCCTTTTGGGGAAAGAAATAAAGCTTGTCTTTCTTTCAGTTTGTTACACTGAAAGATAAAGTTTCCTTCGGTTACAATCAAAAATATATATCATTTGGAATTTAAAGACCATTTAAAGTGAAAGAGTAATCATAAACAGACCCTTTATTAACAAAAGAAAATTCATATAATCCACATAGGTACCAATCGATTGTGTTTCACTGTTTCAATGTAAGAACTGCAAATAACTTTAGTAATTCTAAATTTAAGACAGTCAAAAATCGTTCTCTTTAGTATGTCCTATAATTATCCAGTACCAAAATAATAAGGGGAAGTATAAGTATTAATTCTCAATTTTTAAAAAGACAGCTTAAAGAGGAAGGAATGCTAATGTGGAAGGATTAAATAAATGCTGTCTCGGTAAGAGTTTTACCCAGTGTAGGGAAGAGTCACACACTTCACGTCCTTGTTAGAAGAGTCTTGGAGAAAACACTCCCACTCGGATAGAAATTCACTGTAAACAACTCTCTTGCTGTTCCACTGGCTGTACTTTTGAAGACGCGGCAGCTCTTAGAAGGAGCTGAGTGCCTTGTGCAATACCGTGACCTTACGTTGCAGAGACACTTCCAGTTTTGGAATGTGAAATGTCTGAAACTGGGAGTGGGTGGATGAGAGGTGGAGCCAGCCGGGAGCCGGGGCGCCTCTGTTTCTGAGAAACTCTTCCCTGCTTTTGAGCGTCGCCGCTTCGCTAAGGACACGGCTGAAGTCCTGAACACTGCTAAGTTGATCAACTAAAAAAGAAATAAAAAAGCGGGCTTCCAACCGCCCTGGAGCTCTAGGGTGGTATTTTGGAAGTTGAAGCTTGCAACTTTTTCAGTGCAAAACAAGACTGAATTCTGTCAGACCTGAAACCACAGCCTCCCAAAATGCGTCACAGACTCTTGATGCTGCACGAGGGCAGCTTCCCTCCCCCCACACCTGTGAGTCAGGACAACTATTAAAGGAAACTTTTATTGGAAGCTGTCAATACAGAGGTAGGCAACGTGCAGATGTTGGGGCCACGGTGGAAAAGAGTGTGGATCCTGTGCCTGCATAAATGGTCGCCAGCAGGGAGAAGAACGTTTTTCTGGAAAACAGAGGGATACAGAGGAAAGAGTAGTTGTAAGCAAGAGGTAGGTTCCTCTGATTTCACCTTCTCTCCAGTTAAAACTAGGATGCAGAATTCACTCCAGCGGGCAAGGTAACCATCTCTCAGGGAAGACAAAGCCTGAATTTCTTGTGAGTTGATGTCCTCAGTCCTCATCCACAGCTCTTTCTGAAAATCACACAAAAAAAAGTAGTCTTAGATGAGCTCAGTTCGCTGTAGAACAAGAGAGAAGAAAGCCAGGAATTAAATAGAAGGTGTTGGAATGGTGGGCATTTCAACTCTGTGTTCTTCATTTTCAGCCAATACAGATTCTTTATGAGATGAGAACAAGCTTTCTATAGTGGAGCCATGGGCTTACTGTTTCATTTGCTATGAATCCAAACCTGTTCCTGGGTGGTTCAACACTAATGAGGCTCAGAAGGTCCCTAAACAATGCTGTCCCAATTGTATTTGTGCTTCTATATGGCTTTCCTTGCTGTTTGTCATTGCTGCTATTACCTGGGCTGTTCCAGCAATAGAAAACAAAGCTGAGGGTGAAACATAGATGAAATTCCTGTAACTGGCAGCATTTTAGCAATAGGGACCTGTAGTTTTTGACATATTCTTCCTTTAATGCCTGAGAAGATGGCTTTAGGAATTTAAATGGAATCTAAAAATAATTTACAGTTTTAGTAGTTTTATTATATAAACTATATCAGATTGCTAGCAGAAGGAAGAGATTCTGGAAGCCAGCTGTAGTTATTTAATTCATGTCCAGCCAGAAAAGTAGGTTTTGGTTTCAAGTACCGATGACAGTCTTCATTTAAAAGCAGAGCTTGAGCCTGGCCATGCAACGAGCTGACCTCCCCTAACCCTCCGAGCATTTAGTAGCACTGTGTTTGAGAGGTTGCCTGAGTGTATCCCATGTGGAGTTTTCTACTGTCCTGGGGGATTATGTTATCCTGGTTTGATCCACTTTTCATTTCACCAGTGGAATGTTTCTATTGACTTTCCCACAAGCTGATTTCATTGAAAAAAAAAAAAAAGTTGCTCTTCTTTACATATTTCATGTCGATGGAAAGGTCTGATTTTTTGAATGCATGTTTATATTTTATGAGCTTCTGAAACAATGTCTTTTATGTATTGGTGTAAATGAACCTTTTCAATGATGAATGGAAGACACCTAGTGAGGTGCCCCTCTGACTGCCAAACATCACTGGCAGGCATTCAAGCAGAGTGTCCTTTACTGGACACGTCTGAGCACGTATGTGGATGTGTTCATGCATGGAGTTTAAGGGAATAAGCTCTTCATAGGCTTACTGAGGTAGGCATGTGCATGAAACTGGATTTTTTTCATTCAGATTTTATTCAGTCTAAAGACAGTTGTGAAAGAACACAGATATATATGGGGTTTTTTCAATGTAAGATAAGGTGATTTTTTATCCCCGTGATTTGATACAAGTAGAAGGGGAAGAGCTTCCCATGTGCAGCCTGCAAGGAGTGCCAGACCCTGCCCTGGAAGCTGGTGGAACTGGCACAGGGAGCCCCAGGACGTCTCATCGAGAAGTGCTGCCACGGTCCCATCGCTGTGATTCACAATCGTGCCCAGGTTGACAGGACAGAACCTGCTTCCTCCATGACCTGCCTGTTCTCTCCCCTCCAGACCTAGTTTGAGAAGCCAGCAGGAACAGTGGGTGCCCTTGACCTTGCCGTGGCCTTCCCTCTGTGGCCTTTTCCTGGCCCTCCATTGCCCTTTGCACTTTCTTACCAAGTCATGGTGCAATCAAGCTACAGGGTTGCCTCTTCTAGATGTCATCTGAAACAGACCAGTTCAGATCGGTTCTCTCCTTGCCACTGTTTTTACTAAGCAGGCTAATATAGAATATACACGTCCAGATCCTATCTTAAAATTAACTGCTTGGCATCCTTGAACAGATCAGGGAGAAAAATAAATTGTTATCCTGAAACGTGACTCAGCCTGCTGCAAAGAAAGCAATGAAAGAAAAATCAGACTGATGACTTCTTTGCTTTAAGTTCTGCAGATCAGAAATCAGAGGCTGAATTTTGGATCAAACATCCACAGCAGTCTTGCAATCAACACTCCCAGCTTGGGAAGATACAACCAGCACCTCCTTTAGCTGCTCTAACAATGCAGCAGCTCTTTGTTGGTGCTAGCAAAGCAATTAGGCTCCCCGGTGTGAGAGAGGTGTTTATTGCACAGTTGCATCCAAGTGATTGGGGTTGTTTTACTCAAGCCGATCTCACTAATATAAATTTAAAATGGCATTTTCACCTCACGCTTAGAGGCTGAGAAAATGCTTTTGAAGATTTGATTTGCTGTGATGATGATCTTGGTAGAGGAACAAAATCAAACACAGATCTATTGTTACAGCACTTGGGTCATGGCTGAGACAGTTGGCTACTTCATTATAGCAAACATGTAGGAGGCCTTTCTCCTCTTTTAACATCCAACAGAGGAGCCATGACTTTACTGACACCTTTGAGAGGAGGAGAACCAATCCTTTATACATCCAGGATTTAGTCAGACATACATTTATACAGCACGGACAGCAAGCCCTTTTTCTCTCAACTGTTTTGAAATCATATATTCCATCTTTCTGGCAGGATCAAATCTGAGCGGTGAGATTGCTCCAGGTCCAGGCAAGCTTAGAATCTGACTGTAATTTTTTTCCACATTTTTCATCATGGTATTTATAGCTCATTTTCACCTGTGCCATTTTCAGTGTAATCATTACCTTTCTGACACTGGCTCAGCTGTAAGTGAAGGGGGTAACACTGAATGCCATTTGGAGGATGATTAGGGTGAGATCAGCCTTGAAATCCGACTCAAGTTAATGATGAAACCTGAGTTTTGTTAATAATACATTGTAATTATTACTGCAGGCAGGGCAGATATCTCATATTTCTCATCTTTTAACTTGAGGATCCTACTCAAATTGATCTGTTTAACTTCTTAACCGTTGCACCCTGTATTCAGGTCTGAAAACGGAAAGCCGTTCCATTTTCTTAGCCAGATTTCCAGGCACTTCAGCTTTCCCAGGTACAGCAAGATCTCCACAGACAGTACTGAGTTACACAAGCTGGAGAAAACAGGGACTGAGAACAGGATATGTCATGAACAGTTGAAAAAGCAGAATGTAAATAATACAAGACACCTAATTGGGGCTGCCCTTTCACCAAGCGCTGAGGACGCATGTCAGTGCGCAGGACAGGCCTGGCCTGTGGCAATGGGCTTCCCACATCCTACAAGACCTTAGAATAAATAAATAAATAAACAAACAAACAAACAAACAAATAAATAAATAAATAAATAAATAAATAGCATTTGGAGCCAAGCTGCTTACCTCCTGTAATTGCCAATAAAACATCAATCCTTACCTTTTGTAGACTGCACCTAGTGCGTGTACCTCAGAGATGCTGAGCCAGATTGGAGAGGTGACACACGCCATGGTGTGCGTTACCCCTTGGTGGGTGGGAGGGGAGCGTGAGCTGCTGAAAGTGACACCACAGCGGGTGGGAGGGAAAAGCCTGTGGCAGGAAAAGCGACCTGCGGCAGCATGTAGGAAGATGTAAGGTAGAGGAGCCCCTTATTACTTAACATCATATCTTCTTACTGCCTCCTGATGGCTCCAGTTGCAGCCTCCCCCTGCTGGGGTCAGTTGTGCCAACTGCCTTCATTTGCCCTCGGCGACGTGCACCTACCCAAGGTATGAAATCATGTATGCTGACACGTGGTGCACTTTAATTTTATAGAAATTATTTATAGAACCTTTTATTTTATAGAAATTGCCACCGTGGAATGGCCTGCGGCTCAAGTCGTGATTGAGTCTGGTCTGCTACCCCATCCACACCACGTGCTTGCGTAGGCGAAAGTTAGGGACTTATTTGCTCTCAGAGAAAATAACTTTCCAACACCCCTTGTTCAAACATTGGCTAATGAAGAAAGCCTCAAGGAGAAGCTTATCAGAAAAGAAAAAAAAATCCACTCTGTTTCATTTTACTTCTGCTTATTATTTCTCTGTCTGTATCTTGACTGAGCGTTGTATGTTATCTTGAAACAGTTTCATAAACTTGAAATTGATACGAGTGGGACTGTACCAGTCCAGCAGATCCTCCTGGTGCTTTGGGTAGCCCCGGTTGATAGGAAAGAGACGGCTTTCATTAGGACTCCACTGGATGTGGTTGCACAATCTCATAAATTCAAATTAAGCCCAGACTGCTGTCAAAAGTGACAATCCATTTCCCTCTTTCATCCCTAATCCATGGCTACTTGATCATGTCTCCTCACTTGCATGCTAATGTACAGCAAATAGAGCAGAGAGCTGATCTGAGTGAAAATTCAGCGTTTCTTTTCCAGTAGTTATTTTCAAATTAGGCAATTTCTTAGTTCTAAATTGAATTTGTGCCCCTGTTGAAACTGTCTCTTGCAGAAGAAATGAAAGCCTTGAGGTCAAAGCACTGTAGAGGTGCAGCGGAGGTTAAAGAGGGGCCTGAAAATCGGAATGCGTTACCTTCACTGGGGCTGGTGTGCAGAGCCCAACCTTCACCTTTGCAAGCAGGGAACTACTGGTAATGCAACTGGGTCATTCTATATTTTTCTAGTATCTATTCCTGCTATTTTTGGTCATTTTCTCTTTCCTACATTTTTCACTTCCTGAGTTTCAAATAGGTAAATAGCATGGAACAAGTGGTGGTTGGGGTGAGTGACACAATGCACTTCCCACGTGTGAAAGAAACAATAATAGGTTTTATTGATATGGATGATTGTTTCACGAGATTCTATGGCAAGGTCACATATTATTTACAGCATGGGATACAGGTTATACACAGAATTATCAAGGACACCCTCCCATTGATTCATAGGGTTCGGATTGGACCCCCTTGTTTTCCAGACTCCTTCTGAGAGGAGTCTGGGTGCGACTGGATACAGTCCTAGTCCCAGACCTGGTCAATGGCTTATGGCTAAGGGATTTTATGCAGTTATGTCAGTAAAGTTTGCAAGTTCAAAAAGAGCGAGTGCACTAGTCATTTAGCACAAGTGTGTTGTGGAAAGGGGTCTCTCAGCCCTGAGGAGTATCCTTGAGAGGCGTCCCTGCTGAAGGGGATATCCTGGCGTGCAGCCCGCTGCCATGCAAGGAGAGCTCAAGGGGCTCTGGGGCTGACCCTGTATTTATGGCATAAGATAACTGACTTAAAATCATTCTTTCACTTCAGAAATGATTGTTGGCTGGTGTCTGCGCTATTAGCCTTATCTCCCTGTCAGGATGCAGCCACCAGGACTGTTATTGATGGTTAATGTCTGAGTGGGGGAAGAAGTGAGGGAGGGAACCACCAGGATCAGATAATGTGGCGGTTAACACCTGAATAGGGCTATGTGTGAAAAGTCAGGCTGAGCTGGGGAAGGAGCAGACTTGTCACAGTAAAGCCTTGAAAAGACTAGAAATTACTATTATTTAAACAGAATACTTGCTCCAAATCTCAGTTGAGGGACAGGATCAGGTTCTGTGCTTTTAGCCTTATAAGTTAAGAGCCCCACAGCGGTTTTAGGTATGTGGCCCTGTCTCATATTCACTTTATCTAAATGTACTGCTGGTGTATGATCTTTACTATTTAAGCACACTAACAATTATTTTTACATTCATAATTATTTTTGCATTCATACTTCCTCTAATATAATATTTGCTCTTAATTTCAGATCAAAATTTAATTGTCTGAAGAATAACAACATCAGCTGATTTATCTTGCTTTGCAATGTTTATCTATTTTGATAAAAAATCAGTTACTATTAAATTTTCTGCTAAGGCATAGGATGAAAAGAAAAAAAACGATGCTGAACGAAGAGTGGTCTTATCCATTGGAATTAATCATAGAATATCAAGGGAAAAAAAAAGGTTCTCAATTTTCTATTTGACTTATGTTAAAAATATAATCTTATTAACTTGAATTAGAGTTTTTTTAATTTTAAAACAAGGACAAAATACAAATGTAGAGCCAGAATAATCATTTTCATTGAAGTTTGCATGTGAGGTTGGCAGTGTTTTTCTACTGGGCCTTTTTTTCCTGCTGCAAATGAAAGGAAAGGTTTGGTATAAACCTGAGCATTTTTGTTCAACCCCAGCTCCCGAAGGACAGATCTGAGGTATTTGGAGCCACACAGGAAGGCTGCATAATAACGAAACAAAATCCTCATGCAAGCATCAGCCAAAAGAGTCACACTATTAAAAAAAAAAAAAAAAAAAAAAAAAAAAAAAAAAAAAGGCATAATTGTGGAAAAGATCATTTCCTTGCACAGCTCATATGGAATACCAGAAACCTGGCACGGGTGTCACTTCCAGGGATAACCCTCCAGTCATGGGGAATTTTTTGCAGAAATTCTTCAGCGAATTCTCACAGCTTTCAGCTGGATGGTGGCAAACGCACCCGGCTCGGCAGGGCAGAGATGCCCTGGAGAGGAGGTTGCTGATTGTGGGCGCTGCCTCCCTGTGCAGATCTGTTGCAGTTGGACCTGTGAGGGTTTCAGGACCGGGAGGGAGGGGATGGGTGAAGGAGGCAGCCCCACGACAGGCAGGCCGGCCCTCAGTGCGCGGCGGAGCCGGGCCTCGCAGCAGGCCCTCATGCCCTCGTGCTCCCGGCGTCGGGCGAGCGGCCTGTGCTGCGGCCCTGGAACCTCTCATCTCCGCTCCCCCGAGCAGCTGTGGGGCCGAGGGGCCCCAACTACGTTGGTCGTACACTAACTCACTCCAGTGAGACCAGGCCTTTGGAAATTAGGAATTCAAATACCGCAGTTAGAAGCGCTGCTGAATATTGCTCCTAGGGCACCAAATGGCACCGCTTGGGCACATGGTCATCAGTACTCATGCTGCGTTATGCTGACTAAGCCGCGGAGGTGTAATGAAATGGGAGTAGTTTATACTTATGTCCTTCCTAAAGCTCCTTTTTGCTGGTAGGGTGGTGTAAACTAGTCAGTAAAATGTTCCACATGAGAAAAAAAACAGTCTTCCCCTTCCTCTGCTCTTGAAAGATAATTTTTCCTCCAGTAATTTTTCCTGCAGCACTCCAGCATGCCACAGGGCCCCCCAAACGTATTGGCCGTGCTGAAAGTTGCTCAGCAGTAGTGGAGCAGACTGCGCAGCTGGGGCTGAAGCGGAGACCAGCCCTTGTGCAACGCAGCGACGCTGCCAAATCCCAGGTGTCAGGAAACCCTATGCTCCAGGCTGCAGAACTCCTGCAGCTGGGAATACCTTGGCCTTGCTGCTAGAGGACCAGGACACGAGCTCTCCTGTGGAGGCTGCATAGTGAGTGTGCTTACTAGGACCATGCAGCCGTGTGAAATGCCCCTCTGCTAGAAGGGAGCAAAAATAAATAGTTTCCAAGGTTTTAAAGTGCTCAAAAGTGTTCTTGTTTCTTAACCATGTTCCTCATTTGACTGACTGCATTAGGATGTCTTCATAGCGATCTCTTGGTTGGGAGATGTCCCACATGTAAGTTCTACATTATCTTTTCACATTTAGCATGATCTGAGTGAAAAGGGAATGATTTGGAGATCTGAATTTTCCCCCCTTATGTTCTCAAGTTAGGCTGAGAAACAGGAAGCTGCTTTGCATAAAGGTAGGTCTGTGTTTTAGACAAATGAAGTTGGTGTTTGCCTGGCTAAATATACCCAGGGAGTCATACTCAGTGGGTAGTCCTGGCTATTTTTAGGCTTTATTTTTGCCTGCCTTTATTTATTTATTTCTTTTCAATGACACCTCCACTGTACCCTCTGCTCCTTGCTAGGCACCACTTCCTGAGCCGGTACGAAACTTATAATTACAGGGGAAGTCAATCTTGTCACGTGTCATTTATCATGTGTTGCAGAGGGCTGATTTCGGTGAGGGAAGAACAAAGCTTAGCAGAAAAGAAGCCGAGAGCAAAAGAAGGAGGCAGAGAAGCATGCTCTTAATAATTTGCCCTTTGCAACAACAGACCCTTATCTGATCACCCACGCTCATCTGGCTGCTGACGCTGTACTTGCTTCATTAGTACCAGCTATTTTTACACCTTTTGTGTCTTTTGAGGAACCGTGTGGGCCTGCCGGCTTGAAGTGATTCACCATCTCCTAGTGAACAGGGTGTCCTCAAGTGCTGTGAGTGGGATAGGAAGAAAGGAGTAGGGGGAAGAGTTCAACTGAACTGGCAAGTGGGGTAACTGCTTTAGGTGATGTGCCTTGTGTCTTAGCTTCCCTGTCTGCAAAGGGGATGTTGACCAAATTTGCTTTTGTTTGTAACAGCCAAGTGTGGTGAGTAAGCACCAGGAGACCTTCAGACCAGCCTTAAGCTCCTCATTTCACTTCTCCTTGTGGCTGTTGAGAAGAGATAACTTTGGTGGAAAGGCCCATGAGTGATTCAGGGAAAGGAGAACACAGTAGGAGTTTTGTCTGGGGGGCTCCTAGGGCTGAGGAATGGTTGCTTTCTCTTTCGATAATCCACCAGTCCTGGAAGTCCCCTCTCCAAATCTGTATGCTGTTGAGGTCTCATCTGCCAGCAGAAATTAATTTTTTTTTGCTGTTCTTACTTAAACATTTCCTAGGTAAGAGATTTGGGATTCAGTTATACCACTTATTAAGTACAAGTTAATATTTTTGTATTGCAGTTTTCCTTGAAGTACTTTCAACAGTCATTGTGATGAAGGATACTTATATAAAACACTAAGGTGCTGTTTGTTCTAAGAATACCGTGCAATGCGGCACACTTGTCTAATCTTGTCTGATATAAAGTTCTTATGAAACCTGAATAGCATCTTTCCCAATAAAAGTTTTGTTTCTTTTTGTGTTGCTGTGGTTGAGAGCCTGTAACTCAGCTGCAGCTTGGATTGTCCCTCAAATATGATCATGGAGTAACGGAGGTTCTACATGTTGCAGATGTAAACATTTTTGTTGGAACATCATCTTCTCAACAATATTTGCTTAGGGAAGTGAAGCTCTTATTAATAAAAAGAGTTGAGTTGTGTTTTGTAGAAATAAATCTAACCACAAAGAATAAGTATTATGTATTACTATATATATAGCAGAATGTATATGCATGTTTTACTTGTTTTTTTAATGAGGTGTTCAGATGCAACTGGATATTGTACATACTAACTTCCAATACTTCATACAGTAGAAGGAAGTATTGTCAAATACTGCCAGAGGAATTTTAAAAGCAGTTATTATTTTTAAGCACTGAGCAGTTGTTATTTATTCTTTTCTTAAGCATCCTGAGGGCCATTACCAAAGCAGCATCATTAAATGCGCAGTCTAAATAATGGATCTTATGTTGGCACTCTCAGCATAACCTTCAGGCAATGCTAAGGGCCTAGATTTGCTGCAGTAAAATGCCTGTATTAAGTCTACAGTCAAGCCAAAATTTTGACTGTGTAGTAGTGGCTGTCATGACATGCATGTGATGAGTGGAATTTGGGACTCAACAGTTGATCTCAGCAGAACTTCATAGAATCACAGAATGGTTGAGGTTGGAAGGGACCGCAGAGGTCACCTAGTCCAACCCCCTGCTCCAGCAGGGACACCCAGAGCACGGGGCACAGGGCAGCATCCGGGCGGGTTTGGAAGATCTCCAGAGAAGGAGACTCCACAGCCTCCCTGGGCAGCCTGTGCCAGGGCTCTGGCACCCTCACTTTAACAAAGAATTCGGAATTGACTGAAATACAAGTTCTACAAAGACTCATTTTACTTTTGGTACAAAAAATGGACAAAATTGATAGGAATCCTATGGGTGTTTGATATACATCTGGTTTTAGTTTGATATGTGATGACCATGGAGTTTCATAAACAATAACAGGTTTCAAATTAAGGTTGTACAATAATTGGTTTGCATGAGAAACAAATGCAGGATCAGATTTTGTAAATGTGCTCTTATGCCATTCTTACTGGGGCAAGTGTATCTGCCCCAGCTACATCCTGGCAGATTTAAAGTGCATTTGTTCATTCAAGAAAGTATCCAAATTACACTGCTATTTTTGTGTGAAATAGAAGTTGCTTCTTCTGACACATAGTATGAAAGGAGGAATAGCTGTTTTCAAATTATGCTGTGGTTGCATAATTGGTATTGCATAACTTTTAACTGAAAAAGCCTCACTTCTCAGAAAATATAGCAATATTTTCCCTCTAAAATGAAAATGTTAGTACTTTGCGTAGTTTTTGCCTAAGATTTTTCAACAGAGTAACAATTATTTTCTCCGTAAAAATGATGTTATTTTTATACAAATTTTGAAACTATTCCAGGGAAAACTTAGGAAAACTAAACTTTATAGTAACTTAGGAAGCATCAACCAGAATACATTTTTTTTTCAATTGCTGCCCAAGTTTGCATTTATTGATTAAAAACAAAGACAAATTTTAGAATTTAAATGTCATTTCAGATAGAAAAAAATGTTACAGCTAATAAATGCATTGGTTTAAGTGCTATAATGACACCTTTTTTACCCTTTTTATTGTATTTACTATTTTACAACTCTAAAAATTACCAAGTCCACACTGGCTGGCATTTGGCTGTTTGCATACATTTATCTTTCACAGCTACAACTAAATTCATGACTTAGTTCATGGGTATTTTAGTTCATATGTGCTATGTATGTGTGACATTTCCCTTTCTGATTGGCATATTTCATTATATGAAAGTAAGAAAATAATCTTAAATCTCTTCTTTGAATTGTTACTGCAAGTGCAAAAGCTTCATTGCGATCCCAGTCATCATGCAGCACCACACAGCATCATTGGATAGTGTTTGAGCCTTTGCTTTGCAGACATTTCAGGTATTTAGTCTTTCACGTAATGCCCTTTCCTTCACGTGACAGTAGCGTGGGACTAACTGTAGGGCTTACAGCTACATTTCCATATTGCAGATGTGAAAAAAAAATCATATAAATTGTAGTCAGAAGCTGTTTCACACTTTCCCAGTTTGGCAGAGGACCAATGTTTTTAATTACCTTGGCTTAGAAGTAAATGAGACAGGGTTGAGTTTCTGCTGATGAAGAGAGCAGCCCAGGAGTTAAGAGCCCGTTTGTACCTCGGCACCCATTCTGGTGCTATTATATATTGTTGTAGAGCATTTGGTAGCTATGGTTTAGTTACTACTGAATTCACCCTTGAGTGAACTTCATTCTTATGCTGGTCAGGACCAGTGAGATTATGCAGCATATAAACCTCCCTTCAGCCATCAAAATAATGTTTAAGTAGGACCTAAGCAATGTGCGTGCGTTTCTGCCTGTTCTCTGCATGGGAGCACCTCTCACACCTGTCCCTCACTGCAGACTACGTTGCAAAAGCAAACAGAAAAATAGAGCAAAATGCCTGCATTTTTTTTTTTCTTCAGAATTTTTAATAGCACCCGGGGGGCTGAGCCCTTACCCGGTGTGTGCTGCACAGCAAGGTTAGGCAACCCCAAACACAATATTTACCTGCTCTCTTAAGGAAAGCAGTGCCATCAGAGAGATCAATTAGCTGTTAATTGACTGACAAGATTGTTCGCACTCTAGGCTGTTTTGGCATCTCTTTGATAGCAGTTGTTTGTTCAGTTCAAGGAGATCTGTGGTTAGTTTGGGAACTTTTACCAATGAAGGAAGTGTTTAAAATGAATTTGGCTCCTATGCAGCTATGTAGCTTCTCCCTCTCCCTTTTTTTTTTTTTTAATAGTCATCCTGTGGAAATAAGTCTGTGTTTAGTTGGACTTAGGCAATGCAAAAGCTTTTTTTATACATTTTTTCCATCCGGTAGTAATGTGTACATTATGCATGATGCTGAAACAGGAAACAGTGATGTACATTAAGTGAGCAATACTTGTCATTCCAGTGAAAAGGTCAGTGTTAAAGCCTTTCTGCTGTGGGCTTCTTGTATGGTTTCTTAAAACATACCCAACTTGATTTTAAGGGATTTTTTTTTTGGAGGTTGGTGGTGGTATGCCTCTATAAAGAGTGGAAATTTAAAATTGTCCTAAATTACTTAACAAAATATGAATGTTTTGCTGTAGCCTTACTCTGAGTATGTCTGATGCAAGCCAGCCTCTCTTAAAGAAAAGCATCTGTGTTTTGTGACAACTACATTATTGAAAATTTATTGCAGTATGTGTTCGAATTTTCTCTGTAGACATCCTAGAGGTGCTGGATTAGTTTATTTCCAGTTCATAATAGTTAACCTCAAATATTTAGTATGTAGGATGTGAGAGCCTAGAGCTAAATAAGGTCTGATTTGTTTGCAACTATGAGGTATATGTCTGGGATTATGTTCTTGGATTTACCACTCATTGCTTTGGATTTGTACCAGGATAATTTAGGGCAGAATCTGGCCCTTGCCTTGACTTGTTGTTGAAATAATCTATCTCCTTCCAGTGTTTTTAAATCAAACTTTGTATCTGTTCAAAGCTCCCTGCAGTCAAATGCAAGATTCCTGTTTCACACCTGGATTTTCTTTAAAGTCATCACCAAAAGGATATAGATTTTCCAGCTTGCTGTATCAGCATGCCTAATCTTTGGCACAGAGAGATGAGCAGGAATGCATTCAGAGAAGGGAAGGAGCATGTGAACACAAGCATTTACCCAACATGTAAAGAACAAAGATTCTGCCTGTAGTTTCTCCTCAAGTAAGTTTAGTACAATTTGTTTGATAATTTAAAAGTAAACTCAAGTGTACTATATATACTTGCTGAGCAGTATTTCTTTTTTATATTTGCAGGGACTTTTAAATGACCTTTTTATTAAATATCTGGTTAGTTCAGCTGCCCAAATTTATATTCTAAGCCTTTCAGTGTATTTTCAAAACAGTAATTCGCTGGCTAGTTTTGGAGAATGGCAATCCATTCAATAAAACACTGAAATCCAGATGGCAGGTGGAACATCTGGGCTGGAATTAAATAAAAAGTTGTAGTAGTGTCTTCAAATATGAAGCAGCTTCTTCAAATTACAAGACAGAAAGAGGTAGATTAAAAATGAATATAACTAACTTGATTTAAACAGGCTGCTTTTTTGTAGGATTTCACGTGGAAAAGAATTGCTCACAACTCCTGCAGAACTGTAGCAAAGGCCCAGGCATCTTTGCGTTCTGCAGTAACTCAAGACTTTGCCAAGTGTCAGTGGTTGACACAGGAATTTGCAGTCATTCCCAGAGGTGTTCAGATAGACAGGTAGAAAGCCAACTACAAAACCACAGTCAGAAGGGACCCCTAACTCAAGATGGTTGGAAATATGAAGAGAATCTCCTTGGTCAACAATGGGAAACCTTAGTACAAATATAGGAGAATTGAGAAGTGTTTCTTCTTCCCTACCTTTTCAATAAATTCAGATCAAAGACAGAAGGAAAGTGGTTTACCTCCAGACGGGGTTATCGAGGGTGGGATCAAGTAGCTCAAGGGAGCTTGCAGTTGGGTGCCTTTTCTTTCATTTGTGTAAAATGCCCAAATCGTCCACCCCGGAGACCAAATCTCTTTTGTCATCTTGTCTCAGCCCACAAGCATCCTCAGCCCTTGGCTGAACGTGCAGCCTCATAGAGCACCATGTGCAAACGCTTGTCTGTCTTCATGCCGGTTGTATCCTTCAGTTCAGAACTGGCCCTTAGTGCCAGCTGAAGACTCTTCTGCAAACGTAGCTCAACTTTGCTTTGCCTAAGCAGGAAAAGCTGTAAGTCCACGTGCATTTGCGTGTCTGTTGCTGTTGGCTGTCAGTCTGTCAAGGAAGGTGCTCTTTTGAGGAGCATCGTTAGCAAGGTTAAAGGAAAATGTGGGACGGGAGTGTGAGCCGAAGGTGTGCTATCCTTCTTCCTGAAAGGCCAAGTCTGGAACTCAGATTTATTCTCAGCTGCAGGTGGGACAGAGCTCAGAGGTGGCCTTTCTCTCTCTTCTCAGGCTCATTGGCTGCTGGGCTTATCCCAGACATAAACTAGACTTGTCTAATAAGGATCTTGGCAGAGATCTGCGCGTCAACCTAAGGATTTTATAGAAGCCTCTACCGTTTGTCTGTACTAACGATTGCCCTATAGAATAAGAATTCTCCAGGGGCCACTTACTGTGGTTTTAGGCCAGCTTTGTGCTGGCAAAGCTGAACAGAAAAGATTTAAAGCAGGGCTCCATCTGACCTTTAGTCTTTACTCTAGAGTCAATATTTATTCTGAATAAAGGATATAGCCTGGAAGACATAAGCTTCAAATTTGTTCACTTAGAAGAGCTGTAATGTGAGCTACAAATTGAGAAGTAGTAAAAAATGTATTTTGCCAAATTTTATTTTAAAGCTGTTGAGTGTAACCATTTTAATGATCTGGAAAAATAAGAAAAAGGGAAGGAAGGATCTTGGAGCTCTGTAGTCAACCAGATATATGTTCTCTTGCTTGCAGCTCATGAAGGTACCTTAGGAAAAAAAGAGTGAAAGAATAATGCTCCTTTCTAGAAAGTTTTTAAAGTCGTGATTTACTAGGTGCATCTGACATAAGTGCAGTTCCCAGCTTCCCAGTAATCTTCTCATGTTCAAAGTTTTCACGGAAGGAAAATGTACCGGGTGGGAATGAGAAGATGGTGCAGCTAGTGTGGCTGGAGGATGTGGCGAGGGGTTGACCCTGCTGCAGGGAAGCCTGGCTTGGTCCACGTCCAAGAGAGGGCTTTGCAGCTGGTGTCGAGGGATGTGCTCAGTTTAACTCGCTGGGCAGCTCCTCATCTGTGTAGGTGGGCCCATCTCAATCACTCTAAGGAAGCAGACCTATGTGAAACATTTGAAAGAAAAAGTGTGTTTTTATCATCTGTTCCTTAGTTTGAAATATGTAGTGCTTGAAGTGTAGGTAGTTTCTGTCTATGGAGGAGTATATTTTAAAGAAGAGCATCAATGAAAGTATAGTTAGGGTGTTTTCTAAAGGGGAAGTATTCATCAGTTGAAAAGTGTAAGTCTTGGTTTAAATTAGTCTGTGGGTACAGGAAGATGAAATGAAGACTTGACTGAAAAAAAAAAGGAATTCAAGTTATCTTTGCAGAGCGTTAGATTTCTCTAGTTAGGTAAGTAATACTTAGGACTAGGAAAAGCAAATGTAAGGAAATAATATTAAAGCCATCTTTGACAGGATGGATGACAGGTCAAACCAAACAAATAATTATGTTGATTCAGGAAAGAGATTTATTTACTCTGGGAGAATGACACTGACCAAAGTTAAGTCATCACTAATCCCTGTAATTAGTCTATACCTATTTCATAGTGTAGAGTGAAAAATTATATAGAATGTTCTCAAAATAGCAGGACCACAGAAAGACTCGAACTCTGGAGCACAGAGATCTCAGAGATCTTAGAGCTGAAAACTGTTGAAAGTTTATTAATATCCTCTTTTGTTCAAACAAAGCTAGTTCAGCTGCATTTCCCTGACTGACAGATTTCCTTTCTAGCAATGTGGCAATGTGATTTCCTTTTTAGATGTTCTCTGCAGAATGAATACAGAAGGGATACTCCTATTTCCAGAAGTTTCTTCTTCACTATTCTCAATACTGCCTCTGCAGAAAACTAGTAACTTTATGCTCTCTCATTTGGGAACATTCTCTTCCCTCCCAGTTTCCATCTCAAAAACTGTGCATTTTCCTATACTTCAGTGCTTGTATATTAGCATCATGAATGACCTGGGATTCAGTTTAGCCCAGCTGCCAACAATGGTTTGCCCCTTCCCTTTCCTAATAAGGAATTGCAGGTTTGCTCCACAGTAACCTATTCCGATATATGATGAATTACTGAAGATGATGCTTTCATTTCTTTTTACTTTCATAGCAATACATTTTATTTGAGAAAACAAATTAGGAAAAGATAAGAAAAGTTTTGCTTGGATTGCTTGGGTTTTCTCTCCTTTTAGAGACTCTGATAGGAGAATTATTTAGAAATCCATCAGAGCTGAATGACATAAAAGGCCTAAAATATGCCTTTCTTTCTAGCTTGAAAAGCCTTGAAAGCTTGAAAAAAAAGAAATAATAGCTTGCTGTTATTTTGTACTATGTGGGAATTCTCTCTAGTTACAATTTTTAAAAAGCATTATCCATATCTGACTGAATCAGCACTTCAATAGCTATTGTAGTCCTAACATTGCCCATTTTTGTGTTGTTAAATAAATAGTTGATAACAGGTGTCATAGTGATTCTGCTTTAGTTAAGTCATGAGGACTTTCTGATGTCCGTTGGTTTTCTGAAAGTGTTATTCATTAAAGGTATTTGTAACACATCCCAATAAGTGATTATAAAGAATTGAATTTATTTTTCTTTTTTTTATATAAATTTTCCTCTTTTTTAGTATCATACAAGTGTTTTTATCATCTAGTAGTTTTATTTAGTGGAGAAGGCCTAAGGGTTTTTAGCAGTTGCTATTTGAGAGTTGTTGTGGTAACCTATGCCCCATATTCTGAAGCTGATTATTTAGATATTTCTAAAGATCTGTTTTTAAATAGAAATGGAAGCGCTCTGAACCTTGTCCTAAATAAACGCTCCTAAGAAAAGTCATAAATCTGTTCTTATTACCCCAGTTGAAGAAGGATCCTTCTTTTTAAAATGAAAAAAAAATCTCATTTTAAAAAGAGGTAATGTCAGAAGCTGCCATTTTTGCCAATAAGATACTTTTTAGATATCTGTTTAGTCTCTCTTATTAAGATATGTTCTTCACACCCATCTTTAATGTAATCTGAGGATTGTCAAACAGGTGGCAAGTTATGGCTCTGAATAATAGTGGAGGTATAGAAGTCTTTGAAATACCTATTTGATGTAGGCTTCTTATTTGAGAAGCGAGACATTTATTCTTCAGCATTCTTGTTCTTCAGCAACGTCCCAGTGTTGTTTGCTGCTTTGGAAACTTACTTTTCACTACGTCTTCTTGTAGTGAACTGTATTCTGACCACGATTTCATTCTGGTCCTTGAAATCTTTAATAAGAGGCCTGAAAGGCTTAAAGCTGGAAAGAAGTATTGAAAGGGGATTTGCCAATGAGATTCAGGGATGATCCAGGTTTAGAAATGGTGTAGGAACACTGAGGGACATTGGGCAGCTGACTTAAACACAGTCAGGAGGGCCAGACTGCATTTGTTTAGACTTACAGTTACCTGTCTGTACACCAGAAACCTAAGGGCTTTTGAAAGATGTCTGCTCATATTCTTCAAAATGTGACCGCTCTGACCTCGAAGACACAGCACGAGCTGTTTCCAGTGGATGGATAAATGAAATTTTCAGGTCTCTACTGTGAAGTACAGAAAACCCTCCCTCTTCGGCATCATGTCTTCTTGATATCAAGATGTTCTTATGACTTTTTTTTTCCTTACAGGAAATTTGAAGATAGACATGCCTATTAGATGTCTAGAAGATACAGGTAAGTATTTTACTGAAAAAAAGGAATATATTCATATTCCTTTTGTCCTCTTCTGCATATTACTGATGTTTTGTGAAACCAAAGTTAGTCTTTCCACCCTGGGAATGTAAAATATCCCACTCTCTCTAACACTGTTTTTTACCTTTTTCCTTGTTGTTGTAAAATCACGACTGTCTTTAAAATTCACACTGTTTCATCCAGAATTCAAATACTGTATTTCACTGTAAAAAACATACCACTGAGCTTTCCCTTTTAATAAATAGAATTGTGGAAACCTGTTGCACTTAAGCTTGTAAAGTGGATATGTTTCAGCACAGTTTAAAATCTAAAATGCTTGTTTTATGTAAATACAGTTACAGCTCATTTCTACTATATGTAGTAACTCTTGTGAAGCATTTTCTCTAAAATTTAATGTAGAGGTTGGTAGTTGGAGGTGTGAAAAGGTGCCAACAGTAACTGCATTTAGAATGCTTTCTAAATGTCTTCTTTTTGTCTGTTTAAAAGCAATCTAAAAGATTCACATAGTCTTGTAAAACCAGTAAGAAGCTCTAGGGTAGAAACTCACCATTGAAAGGTAATTATCTGGGATTTCTGCCTAGCCAGTAGTGAGAAGGAGGCATCTCCAGAGCGGATAACCCTGTGCACAGAATCCTGTGCCTGGACATTCCAGATGTCTCAAGGATCCGCTATGATATGAAAAGATTTCTCCTCTGAAAGTGGTGATCACCCTTCTCTGACTTTAGAGGAAGCCCAGGTGACAAGGGTCGATGTCTGAATGGTGGATTTGCAATACTGGATGAGGTAATTATCATTAAACCGTCCCCAGCAAGCCTTACACAATTACTATTCACTTTGGATACTGTAGATCCTGGTTGATGTTTAGTTCTGTTACTGCGGAGCAGTGATTACACTTGTATGCAATCTCCAGAGCCAACCTGAGTGTCTCCACAAAATGGCCTTTCATGAAGTGTAGAGGCTACCTTCCATGAGGTACCTCAATGTTTTATTTTCTAAGTAAAAACTTTAATAAAAGTGCAACTGATTGCATTGATACTATGTCACGTAGTTGTATTAATTGGTGTGGGGGTTCTTTTTTTTATTCTTACAGATAGCTGTGTCACCATGGAAGAGATGAAAAGAACTTTGCTCTAGTAGATCACAAATCTCTCTGGGTCATTCTGCATCTCAGACAACAATGAAAAATGTTCGAAAGCTCTAATAAATCTTTGCAAATGTATAATAAACTGTTTAGGAAAGTTTCTGCCATGAACAGAACTGTGTAATAATCACGTTAATGTATAGACATAAATCTAATGCCTATAGACTACTGCGTGGACAGTTCCAAAGAGAAAGAGAAGTCTGTGAACTTGCAACTGCTCTGGAAAAATGGGAGCAACAATACTTTAAAAAGCACAGCTTTGGACACACTCCATGTGTCTGCACAGCTTTCAAGTGAACTAGCACTTAAGACCTTGTGTAACAAAATGGACTCTGGAGACACAGCTATAGGGCAAAAAGCTACCTCAAGGTCTGGAGAAACTGCTAAAGTACCAAGTAGATGGAGGCAAGAACATTCGGCTGTTATTAAGATGAGCACTTTTGGCAATCAAGAAGTACAGAGGCAACCACAAATAGATCACGAGCAAATTGGAAACACAGGATCAGCACAACTTTTTAGTTCTGGGAAACTAGTATCATCAAATGAAGCTGCACAGCAAGTCACGGAGAAGCAATATCCACAGCATCGTCCAAGTCCTTACTCATGTCAACATTCACTTTCTTTCCCACAGCATTCATTGCCACAAGGCTTCTTGCACAACATAAAGCCACACCAGAGCTTGGAAGGCCCTCCATGGCAATTTAGTAGCCACTTGCAATCAGTTGCCTCAGAGGACTTATTTCCTTTTCATATGCATAGCCATAGTTCAAGTTTCTCTAGGAAGAAGATTTCAAGTTTGAACCCTGCATTCAGCCAATATTCACAGAAATCTTTAGAACAGTCAGAAGACGCTCACAAAAAAGAGCACAAACCCAAAAAGCCTGGCAAGTACATTTGTCCTTACTGTAATCGGGCTTGTGCCAAACCTAGTGTACTTAAAAAGCATATTAGATCTCATACTGGAGAGCGACCGTACCCTTGTGTTCCTTGTGGTTTCTCTTTCAAGACGAAGAGCAACCTTTACAAGCACAGGAAGTCACATGCCCATGCGATTAAAGCAGGATTGGTACCTTTCACAGAGTC
Organism: Nothoprocta perdicaria; assembly: GCF_003342845.1. Lineage (NCBI taxonomy): Eukaryota > Metazoa > Chordata > Aves > Tinamiformes > Tinamidae > Nothoprocta > Nothoprocta perdicaria. The sequence goes on along the minus strand of NW_020455423.1, from coordinate 714,861 downwards.
AGCAGTCTCTAAATTGGACCTGGATGCCAGTTACATTGAYGTGGAAGCTGAAATACACTCGGATGGCGAACAGAGCACGGACACTGATGAGGAGACCTCACTCCTAGTGGAAGGGACTGACAAACTGAGCCCTGTCCCACAGTTTCCCTTGGACATTGCTAGCAGAAGCAGTTTTCACTCCTCCATGGAAGAATCCTTGGTGGGGCCAATGAAAGTACCCATACTGATTATCCCTAAAAGCGGAATTCAGTTACCCAGTGAGAGTTCGCCATATATTGGCTCTGACATGTTGCAAACCCCTTCTCTAAGTACTAAGTCTGATGACTCTCATACAGTTAAACAGCGACTTGCACTAAGACTGTCAGAGAAGAAAGGGCAAGATTCTGAGCAGTCCTTAAACCTTCTGAGCCCCCACAGTAAAGGCAGCACTGATTCTGGTTACTTTTCCCGCTCAGAAAGTGCTGAGCAGCAAATAAGCCCTCCAAATACCAATGCAAAGTCTTATGAAGAAATCATCTTTGGGAAGTTCTATAGAATTAATCAAAGGACAGCACTAACAGTAGCCACAACAAATCAGGAACACAGTTTAATGGGTAGAAAGGGCAAAGCGGAGCCACTACCTCTTTTAAATACCAGATTAGATATGAAGATGCTTGAGGAGCATATTTCTCAACTGACTCCAAATAAAGAAGAACTCACTGACCCCAGCAATTTGAGCACTATTAAATCGCCACAAATCTATACAGGCAGCAATACAGAGTCCAGACAGTCCCAGACTACCACTTCGTCCATCAAAAGTGAAGCCAGTCTTTACCCAGGCAGTCAGCAGGGTGATGTGCCCGTCCTTCTAGAGCCCCCAGTTGATTCTTCTCCTCTTATTAGAAGCAACTCTATGCCAACCTCCTCTGCAAACAACTTAAATATTCCCCCATCCCTGAGAGGAAGCCATTCATTTGATGAGAAGATGACTGGCTCAGATGATGTGTTTTATCCTGGGACAGTGGGAATATCTCACCAACGGATGTTGAGAAGACAGGCTGCCTTTGAACTGCCCTCTGTGCAGGAGGGGCACTCAGATTCAGACTATCACGGAAGACCAGGGAAAAATATTATTGTTTCTTCCAGCAGACAAACAGCCAGTGACAAAGGACTGTCCTTAAAAGAGAAGAAAGCAGGAGACAAGGCCTTTTATGAATATGATGCCAGTGGAAAGCACTACAGAAAATGGGAAGAATTTGAAGCTCAGAAGCAGAACTACAGGGACTCGCCAGGCCTGGGGGGAGTAAGCAAGGGGGGAGAGTATTTTGTTGATCCCCTCGGGCAGTCACAGGCAGTGCCATCCATTTACGGAACAACCTTCGAAAACAGGAAGCGCAGGAAAGAAAAGAGTGTTGGAGACGAGGAGGACAGTCCCATGCTTTGCAGCAGTACCACGAGCACCACTGGGGGAATTCAGCCTTTGGACTTTGATACCAAATCCCAAATTCAGGACGTGCCAAGAAGTGGGTTTGCCCTTCAAGGCATGGACGCTGCTGCCCATTGCCATGCGGAGCGTTTTGAAATATGTAGGCCCTACCTGCAGTCTGGCAGCCCCGCAGCCTCTTTGGAAGATTCACCCTTAACTGCTGAGCAAGAAAAGACTGCAGAACCACTGACCAGAAAGCCCCCTGGAAATGTCATCTCTGTCATTCAGCATACAAATTCCTTGAGCAGGCCAAACTCATTTGAAAGGTCAGAATCTACAGAACATATTGCATGCCAACAGGATAAGATCTATTCACCCTCTGAAGCATGTGAGAGTGAGATTTGTGAGTCCCCAATGAGCCCAGACCGAGCCCCACAAGCAGAAAATGCTGACAATATTAGTAAGCCATCTCCATCCCAGCAACCTCAGCCATATCACATGCAGCCCAGGCTGGTTCGCCAGCACAACATACAGGTACCTGAAATTCGTGTTACAGAGGAGCCGGATAAGCCTGAGAAAGATAAAGAAGTGCAAAGTAAAGAGCAGGAGAGACCCACTGAAGAATTCCAGTGGCCCCAGAGAAGTGAAACGCTTTCTCAACTGCCAGCTGAAAAGCTCCCACCCAAAAAGAAGCGCTTACGACTTGCTGACATGGAACACTCCTCCGGAGAATCCAGCTTTGAGTCCACAGGAACCAGCCTCTCTCGCAGCCCTAGCCAAGAGAGTAATTTGTCACACAGTTCAAGTTTTTCAATGTCCTTTGAAAGAGAAGAAAATATAAAGTTCATCACACCTCCCAAACAAGATGAGTTTGGAAAACAGTCTGAGTTTCTGACTGTTCCAGCTGGTGCTTACTCCCTTTCCGTCCCTGGGCACCACCATCAGAGGGAAATGAGACGCTGCTCTTCTGAGCAGATGCCCTGTCCTCATGCTGCTGAAGTCCCAGAGATACGAAGTAAATCCTTTGATTACGGGAACCTGTCTCACGCCTCTTCAGCTGGGACACCTTCTACTGCACTGTCCCCATCACGAGAAAGGAAGAAATGCTTCTTGGTTCGCCAGGCTTCCTTTAGTGGCTTTCCAGAGATTTCCCAGGGTGACCAGAGCACAGAGCAAAGTATCAAGCAGGAGCAGATGGAACATGTGCAAGCTGGGCTTCGGTCCTCCCAAGTTGCCTGGCATCACTCCCCCTCCTCTGTACTGCAGCCTGTTCCTGATGATTCTGGAAAACAGGTTGTTGGTTCTTGTGCTCAGCTTAGTAGTAGCTCATCCCACCTTGCCCAGCAACAGGCTATTCTTGCAGACAATCAGGAAATGTTAAGGACACCCTTAATCCAGCAAGCACCTTATATTCCTAACAAGCACCCACCAGAGCAGCAGCAGCTTTTTGCACATCAGGAAAAAGTCCCATTTCCCCCTATTCATAACACCTTGTTTCAGTTCCCATATCCAGCTGTCTGCATGGTTCAGTTACCACCATCTCAGCAGCCTATCTTGTGGCAGTCATGCACAGAGCCTCTACAGAGACACTTCCAGCATCATTTTATGCAGCAGCTGCAGAAATCTTATGTCAAGCAACCTTTCCAAACAGACATTCCTCCAAGTTACCACCTGGAACATGCTACAGAGCATATCGGGAAGAAACCAGCTGATTATGTGCAGGTGAAAGAGCAAGCGTACCAGCATTACTCAGGAACATCTGGGCAGTATCCAAAAAATGCTCTTGCTAAGTACCAGCCTGACCATAGCATTAAAGCAACAGATACCTCCTCTGAGCAGCATCTTCAGGCAGGTTTTGACTCCCAAAGTGACGGATCCATACAGCCTTTGCCAGGAACAGTTGTTCCTGTCAGGATTCAAACCCATGTGCCATCTTATGGTAGTGTCATGTACACAAGCATTTCCCAGATCCTTGGCCAGAGTAACAGTCCTGCAATTGTCATTTGTAAAGTCGATGAAACTGTTTCTCAGAGAACATTAGTGACAAATGCAACCATGCAAGGAATTGGATTTAACATAGCGCAGATGTTAGGTCAGCATGGAGGCCTGGAAAAATATCCATTGTGGAAAGTGCCKCAGACACTGCCGCTTGGACTGGAACCCTCAATTCCCTTGTGTTTGACTTCCAGTTCTGACACAGCTTCTACTTTGGGAGGAAGCAAACGAATGCTTTCCCCTGCCAGCAGCTTGGAGCTCTTCATGGAGACCAAGCAGCAGAAACGCGTCAAGGAGGAAAAAATGTATGGGCAGATAGTTGAAGAGCTAAGTGCAGTTGAGTTAACTAACTCGGATATAAAGAAAGATTTTCCAAGAATGCAAAAACCTCAACTAGTACGACAGAGCTGTGCTACTGAGCCAAAGGAAAGTTTGCCATCCGTGTCATCCTCTTCACCGCTGTCATCCTCATCATCTCAAGATTTCCCCCCTGTCAGCATGCCAACAGCTGATGCTTTCCCACAGAGCAGGGAAAAGCTTTCCAGTTTTGATTCTGCGTCACCGGGACAAAAGTCCAGTGGGCCTTCTGAGGGAAGAGACTCACCAGAAGAATTGGATGTGGATGAAACAGCCTCAGATATGAGCATGAGTCCACAGAGGTCTTCATTGCTACCAGGAGAAATTCAGACAGAAGACCAGGTGAAACATCAAAAATTGCCTCTTGGGATGCTAGTCCAGATGGCATCCCATACCAGTGGGAAAGTAACAGGCTCGACCATTCTCTTAACCAATGTAGCAGATTTTCAGCAGATCCTTCAGTTCCCAAGCCTGCGCACTACTACTACTGTGAGCTGGTGTTTCTTAAACTATACAAAACCCAATTACATTCAGCAACCAACCCTCAAATCTTCTGTTTATGCTTCTTGGTGTATTAGTTCCTGCAATCCAAACCCATCTGGGCTAAGTACAAAGACAACTTTAGCACTTTTAAGGTCCAAGCAAAAAAACACCACAGAAATCTACACTCTGGCTGCTATGCACAGACCTGGAACTGGTAAACTGACATCATCAAGTGCATGGAAGCAGTTTGCTCAGGTAAATAAGAGGTTTTAAATATAMTAAAAGTAATACAGTTTTTCACTGAAAAAGTGTTTTGAAACAGAAGCTAAATTTTTTCTTTGTTTGTTTCTGTTTGTTTTTTAAAAAGCTCCATTGTGAAATAAGACATTGATATCTTCTGGTGGCCAATTTTGAGCATCATTTTGCCCTTCTGCAAACTCTGATATTTCTGCTCTTTCTGTCTTTACATTCGCAGAATCAGAGGAATCAGTCAGAGCCTAATCAGTCAGAGGCTGATATATAATCTCCTTTTATTTTGTCTTTTGTTTTGCTATGTCCTGGTTCAAGTAGTTTAAACAAACATCCATGAGTTTCCTAAGTAAAGATTAAGTTGAAATTGGATAAGGATCTCAGAGCCCTTTAATGTCTTTTACACAGCAAATCTTCCTTGTGGACTCAGCATTAGATAATGAGGACAGGGAAAATTCTATAATGGCAACAAATGACCTTCTAAGGCTTTTCCATCTCTATTTTCCATGATTTTTTTTTCCTGAGGAAAGATATAGTGCTGTCTGTTCTATCAGTACTCTCATAAAAAATGTCCAAGCTGCCCTCTTTCGTATTCTCCATCAAACTGTATGGGACAAATTAATTCATCTTGTAGAACTGCACCAAAATGAAAGTTTGCTTTGACCTGGATTGTTACAAATACTTGAAATGAAGTGTGCATTTATTGTGTGTTCCAGCAGTAACACCATTCCTTGTCTTTGTTCTATAGATGAAACATGAGCCGTTCTTCTTGTTTGGCAGCAAGCTTGAAAAGAARGTTGTGGGGAATATTATAAAAGAAAGAGTAAAAGGAGACATTCATGGAGATAAAGACATTACATCGAAACAAACTGAGCCGATCCGAATTAAAATCTTTGAAGGAGGGTAAGAAAATGCAACTGCAAATTCCAAGCTCAGTCTGTCATTTGGAAGAGATTTGAAAATGGACATGAATGAGTGAGAATGTAAACAATGTCCTGCCTTCTTGCCATGCATTGTAGCACCCAGACCTCYTYTTTTTTTTGTGTATATGTCAATCTTAAAACAAGCAAACAGGTAGCTGTGTACTGACTTGTGACTCTACTTTGCTATTAGGACAGTTATATTTTCTGTGTGTGTGAAACCTACACTCTAAATTGCTCCTTTCCTTATTTAGGTCATAAAGAAAAGATAGATGGTTGACATTTTGATATTTTCTATATAATTTCCATGTAGTTAATGATTTCTATAAAGACATATTCCCTTTTCTAGACTGTGTACCTCCACTCACTTGAATAGAATATTGCTCTTACAATATTATATTATAGGATTTTTAGATAAAATGTAAGATGGCAATGAAATTTGTGGTATTTAAAACTATTTGCTATGTAAGATTGATAAACTAATGTTTAATATTACTGTAGCCATCCATCACTGATGTGGTAAAAAAAAAAGACAAAGAGAAAAGAGAAGGAACAATGCTAAAGAACAATGCTAAATGTCCATTAGCATTGTTTTGAGGCTTATGGAGCCTGTTATGGAAAGCAGAGTTGATTGCTCCTTGCAGTACACTCGAAAGTACAAGATATTCTTTTATTTATTTACAGAATTCTGAGTGATATGATTAATTTTKCCAGTTGGTAGTAGGGAATACTCAGGTGGCTGAACAAGATGCTTTTTTTCAGAGTTACCAAACACAAATGCTCTCACAACCATATTTTCTTAGGAGAACTAAATGGGTTAGGAGGGAGATGTGGTAAATTCATACAGCCCTTTCCTTCTGCCCTCATCTTAATTATCCCTCATTAACATTATGTATTTTGCCTCCCCTTGRATAGTTTCCATGAGGCTAACACTGGCATTTCTCTGTAATCAGCACCAATAAAAGGACATAGCCTACATCTTGCTTGAAAGACTGAAGATGTTATTTAGGCAATTGGTGCAGGTCTGCTAGCCCAGGCACCTTGATCCTGGGTTTAGGATCTCTATAGTTGTTCATCGTCCTTGTACCCAAGCCAGCAATCTGGCTACAAGAGTGACCCAGAGTCAGGGAGGACTCTAAATGTACAAAAAATTCTAGGTGTTCCTGCTCACATTCACACTCTGAAGTATGAAATTTGCCTGCCTCCCACTGTGTATCCTTTCTGAATTTGGATCACCYAGCTGAAATAGTTTGCACTGATGTMAGCTGTGTGATGAGAGGTCTGAAGAGTAAAACTGTGTTGAGAAGCAACTCAAAGGAGGATTCAGAGCACTGTGAACTGTAATAGATCACCCTGCAAAATGCCTCTACCATCTAACACCTTCTTTAAAAAAAAAGTCTGTGCAAATTACACCCTCTGCAGATACTCTTTACACTAATAAGGTCAGTGAAATTATTTGTGTACAGGTTATAGCTCATGTGTCACCTAGAAAAGACTCCTGGTAATGTTTATCTATATCTGGATATTCTTAGTGTAGAACGAAAATTAAGGAACCTTGATGTGAACATTAGTTGCTGGATTAAGGGAAGATGAATAATCTTTTCCTATCTTACAACTGAGTCTCTAAATAACATATTTCCCAGTAGGACTTTCTAACTTGCAAAGCTATAATGAATGGGATGATGCAGTGTTAATGTGTCCACTATTTATTTATAGATGTATTTCAGAACAATGTCAGAAAATCATAGTATAGTGTACCAGTTTTTTTTAAGTGGATCTGATATTTTTTTCGTGCTACAGCCAAGTTCTTCATGTATGTTGACTGAGTTTGTCCTTCTGTTCAGGTTTTGGTTTATGATTTCTAGAAGCTACTTTTTAATGTGTTTTTCTTGCTTGTTTACTCCTTGCTGTATGCAGAATCATTCTGTTCTGTTCTTGTCAATCTCATCTTCCTGTCATCTGAAGACACTCAAGTAGTGCATTCAGCTACCTAAGAAATGTCTATCATGTGCCTGTTCCACATATGCTTTCCTAGACAGACAAGCATGCGTGGCAGTGACCTTGGTTCAGCAGGGTGTTTTCATTTAGTTTTTGTTTGGCTTGAGGAGTGGGTTTGCTCAGGGCTCTTGATTACTTTTGTTTTGTAAGCGCAGAGAAARCAATTCAAAAATGGCAGTTGTGAAAGGTTTATGATCCTCCATTGGGCCCTTGGGGGCTTTTCATCTGGTGGGAAAGCCTGTCAGCCCCACGGGCAAGGGTCTCTGTAGTTGTGCAGAGCCCCTTTGTGGCAAGGGAGTGGAGGCCTCACACAGCAGGAGGCAGAAGGCAGGGAGAGAGGGCTGGGAGGCGGTGGGAAGTGCAGTACAAGAGTGAATGGAGCTCAGCAGAAAGGCAGATGCCCCAGCACACCTCCCCAGGCCTTGCTGGCCACAGCCYGCCAAGAGCAGTTTGTGGGCGTCACAGCACAAGGGGCTCTCAAGGAGGACACTGGCAGCCACGTCGTTACCTCTGGCAGGCGCCTCGGTTCGAATGCAACGATTGGAATCACAAAACCTGCCTTCCTTCACCCGCCACTGCAGAGCCCCAGCGAGATATGAAGCAGTATCCCTCAAAGAAAAGTAGTGCTTTTAAGTACAGTACTACTGGCAGGGCAGTTAGTTACTGTTCACGTGAGCTGAAAGGAAGGAAAGCGGAGGGCAAACATTCCAGCTCATCGGACCTCTTGCTTAATGACATTATCAGCTTACAACGAGAGTTTGCAGCTTATGCTGTTTATATCAGCCAGTAATGGACTCTAATTGAAAATCCTCAATAAAATAACATTTTGGATAGAAATTGCATGACTCTGAGGCTTGTTAATGCCTTCTAAACTCCAGAATGCTGGTTCAAATTGAGCGCAGAGCAGCTGTGACCATAGTCATTTTATGAAAGTTGGATAGTGGGAAAAGTGAAATTCCTGAAAGCTCTAAGAGAGGCACAAGTAAGACGTAATATTCCTGGGGGCTAGGAAAGATCTTCGCTATTAGGGCCAATCTTTTAATACTTCAGTGTTCGGGCCATGCCTTCCTTAAATGTCAAATGAGTATGTGTCATTTCTTTTACAGTTATCATGGTGGAATGTACTTAGAGAGTCATGATCAGTTGTTTCAAAAAAGAACTGAGTATGTGAATGACAAAGACATTCACAGTGTGAAGAGACAGTTCTTGTCTAATTGTTTTTTGCCCAATAAACTTTAAAAGGTGGTAGAAGCAGATGGAATTAGGAGGTCTGTCAGAAGAACATCAAAGATGAAACAACAGAAAAGTAGATGTTGTAACACAGTGTTTATCTCACCAGTATCAATCAGGAGTGATTTGACAGGCTTCATCCCATCAAAGTCAGGCTGGAAGGAGGAGGAATAGAAGATAAGAAGGCAGACTGTCAAGCGATAGTGGACTTTTTTTCCTCTGTGGGAGAAAGCCTGGAGATGGTTGAGGAAGCAGTGGAGAGAGAGACGGCTCGGAGTCATTGACATGAGAAGATGAACACTGGAGGAGAACCTGGGACTGGGGCAGACACAAAAATTAGAATTCCTTAAATGTATTAATGTTATGTAAGCTAAACTGCAGGAGGGAGGACTGAGTACTAAATGACACCAGACTGGACCAGTTTTGCCCACAGTGCCAGAACAGTGAAGGAAAGGGGAAAGGGCCAGCATCGTTGGAAATGAGATTAAAAAAAAAAAAAAAAAAAAAAAAAAAAACAAAAAAAAAAAAAAAAAAAAAAAAAAAAAAAAAAAAAAAAAAAAAACATGTATTTTGACATTCGCATTTGAAAGAAGGAGCCAATTTTTTAGTGGATAATGAGCTGGACATGAGAAGGAGACAGTATTTTAAGTATTTGCAAGATATTATTTAGATATTAGCCTCAGCATTTAAATAGCTAGTGATATTGCTGAACATATGGAAGAAGTGATCATTAAAAAAATAAAAAATTGAAAAAACATTTCATCTTTGTAACCCCCAAATTGCCACTTGCTTCTTATAGAGTTATCATTGCAGAGATGAAGAGGATCTTTCAGACAACCCATGTTTATTTAAAGTGCTGACTGTTAGTGCTAATGATACTTTGTGAGCGCACAAAGTGCATCTTCAGGGTCACCAAAAGTAATACATGCCCCTGTGGCAGAGGGCAGTGGAGGAAAGAGGACAGAGAGAGCATTCTTCCCCAGTCCTTGCACTCTCTCAGTTTAATTTCCTGTGACTCAAGCTGAAATCCATCTTTGTCTCGGATGCCCCATACTCTTCAAACGTCAGAACCTCTGGACCCTTACTGTTTTTTAGKTTTTAATATTAACACTTTATTGTGACAATTAGGAAAATGCACAGCTTTACATGGATTTGCATGTCTCATTTATTATCTAACGACAGACTGTGTAATCAGCAAAATTAGCATGGAACGCTTACGCTTGTAATAAAAAGAAAATCCTCTAAGTGTGTTCTGCTAAGTGTGCAGTAGGAAGTTTCCTATTTAATTTCTAGAGCAGCGTGTACCTAAGTGAACTCAACATGATTCCTTGGGGATGAATCCATCTTAAGGAACTTGAGGCACTTGTAGTGTCCAAGTGTACATCCTTGCTAGTCATCTGCATTCCCTTTGTGTTAATGGGGAAGAAATGGGCATTTCCACGATATGATTTATCTGATCTCAAGGGATAAGTATGCTAAAATAGGTCGAATGAATCATGCCACAAAACAGCCTCTGTTTTCAGTGACATGCACGTCTACAGTTAGATGAAATTAATCCAACCTGCAGAATCATATTTGGAGTTGTACTTGTCTATGTGAGTAGTAGCTAATCCGTTTCTTGACAGATTATTTATCTTGACAAAATTGCAGCCAGCCCTTTGGTCTAATGTAAAAAAATAACTAACATTTGCAACTACATTCAAAACACTACATTCCCTAAAAGGTAAATATTTTGTGAGCTTCAGCCTGAAAATTCAGTAGTTTCCCTGGACTTCGGTGGAAGTTTTGTGATGAGATATATACAAGATCTGGATTATGAGGAGATATTTAGAAATGTTCTTTATGCATCTGTTTGATTTATTGGCCATATGATTTACATGATTGCTCTCTTCCAACAGGTATAAATCAAATGAGGATTATGTCTATGTCAGAGGCCGGGGCCGAGGAAAGTACATTTGTGAAGAATGTGGAATTCGTTGCAAAAAGCCAAGCATGCTCAAAAAACATATCCGCACTCACACCGACGTCCGGCCTTATGTATGCAAGTTGTGCAATTTTGCCTTCAAAACTAAAGGTACTTGACTCTTTTTGTAAACTCTTGACCTTCCCAAACAAATCTAGAGCTATTTTGCCATCTAAAACCTAACCATTCTTTTCAATGATGGAGAGAATAAAATCCTCAAAGCAGAATTGTTTTTATGGATGCAGGACGCCCGGAGAGATATTTCTTTTTCTTAAATATAATTGATCTGGAGATCATATGAGACTGAGTCTCCTTGGAAAGCTTCATTACGAACTATAGGCTCTTGGCTGGTCTGTCTGTCTGCAGAGAACATGTAATAGCATAAGAATCACGCTCACAAATAATAGTTTCTGCTAAAATTGTTTCATAGTGCAAACTTTAATTGCCACAATACTCAAATGCTACAGGGAGAGCACACTTCTTAGGACATAATGTGGAGGCAGAGCATCAGCTGCAGAGGAAAGCTTGTCTTCATGGGCTTTGCAGTGGGTCAGTTTCAAGTTTATAAATAATGGATGGCTCCCAGAAGGGCCACTCCATCCACTGTGGCATTAATTATGAATAGAGATCTGATAGCTTGTGTTCACATGTATTTACCAGCGCTGAAAAAAGCCTCCATTTGTCACCCTGAGGCCACAGTTAATGATATTCTGTGGAATTAGGATTTGCCTTGCAACTGTTTCCTTAAAAGAAAAATAAATCCTTTTCTTTGGTAGCACTTTTTTTGCTGTATAACTCAGATGGGCCTTATCTTCTCAGTTTATTAGCTTGCCTTTAACAGAGAAGAGAAATGAATTCTAGTCCCGGTGCTGTGAATTTGCTTGAAGGGGGAAGGTGGAAGCTGGAGGACATCTTTCCTGAGATCTCAGTGCAGCTTCATGGCTGTTTTGAGGATTGAGAATTGTAATAGTTTCCATGACTCCAGCGCTGCATCATCTGCCAAAGATGGGAATAGCTGATGGATGGTAGTAGACCCATCAACCTAATTTAAGATGAGAATTGTCATGGGGGTGTAGAGACAAAGACAAGGAGTTGCTCGTTGTAATCCCAAAGGGCCATCTGGTGAGCAGTTCTCAGATCACTGTCTACGTTTGACATTGCAGGAGAAATGGGACTTGAAGGAAGACTTAAAGGAAGGTTGTGGTTTTGCAGCTGTGTTCAGAGAGGTCATTCTGGGCAGAAGAAATGGCATGCAAATAAATGGGAAATAGCTAGCTTGGGCTGGCATTTCTGGCAGAGAAGAAGGAACAGGGAGGCGGTGGTGTGCTGTTGCACAAGAGGACGATGAGTAGGAAGGAGCTAAGACGGCCTTCAAAGTACCAAGAACAGTTTAACTGATGTGTTACTGTTACTGTTCATGGGCAGTTGTCAGCCTCATAACTATGGTTGCTGTTTTGCTGAGGACAGCAGGGGCCAGATCTTCAAAGGTACTTGGGTTTCATCATTCACCTTGAACATTTAACCATCCAGAGGCATCAGTGTCTGAGTTAGACTTTCCATGCAGTGCATGGAACAAGACACAGGCACACCTAGTAAGGACCTCTTCTGAGATTGAGAAAAGAGTTCTCTGAAGCAGCTACGAAGACAGGAGCCTTGAGGGCTTCTAGGCCAAACTGCACTGCCTAGCAGAGCAGCAGAGTGTCCCTGCACCCAGGCTGCACGTAGCACATGTGCAATCTGGAGACACTGATTTGAGTCCTGAGAGCAGCCGAGGTGCATCCACACAGCACTGTTCTGGAGCTGCCGCAAAGCAGTAGGCTGAGCTTGCCTGTAACGGGCATTTCTCRCTGGGTGCTGCAGATGTGACTCAAGTGCCTAATGGCTTAGAGTGACACTCTTGTTTCTCTGGCTTGTGCTCTTTGTGCTTGAGATTCTTTGCCATGAATTGTCTCTTGGGGCTAGTCTCAACTCCGTTTTCTATCTGTGAAAAACCAGACCATAAGCGAGACTCCAGAAAGTCAATAGTCTAGTGTTAAATTGCTCCCTCAGAGATGGAGATCTGATTTCAAATCCCTGGTGTGTCTGGACCACACCCGTACTCCAGAGCAGGGAGCTGAACCTGGGGTTCCCACATCCCAGGTGAGTGCTGTAAATACAGTTACTCTCAGCTCAGAGATTACAGCTAGACAGCAAACTTGCATGGAGGAATCTCCTCTAAGTGCCTTCTTTATGGGTTACATTTGCTTCAAAATGGTTCAAATCACTGACTGTTGGAGCTTACATGTGCAGCGACGGGAAACAACTTAGCTTGAGAGGGGCACCATGAATATGGGGCTGCGAGCTCTGAACAGTTGGTGTGCACTGGAATTACTTCAATGCCCAGGCTGCTTGTACGTGTCACAGATGAACGCTGAGCCCAAGGACAGACAATGTTCAACTGCAAGTTTCTGAGCTTGCTGGGGCACCTAAATGTCATTGGAAAACTGGAGAGATGCCTATATGCCTCTCAGATCCTTAATTTAAATTTATTTGGACATTTTTTTGAAGATATGAAATCCCACTCTCATTAAAACAGGTTCTAAGGGCAATGGACTGGATGAGTCAGTCCTGTCTGTTTTGTTTGTTTGTTTGTTTTTAACTCAAAAACATCTGCAGGATAAGAGAGTAAAGATATACAAAATCTGGCTTGGAAAGTGCTTTTTGCTGTTGTCAGTTAATGAGATTCATCTCTGATCCATAGGAAATCTGACAAAACATATGAAGTCTAAAGCACACATGAAAAAATGCCTGGAGCTTGGAGTATCAATGACATCTGTAGAGGATGCTGAAACTGAAGAAGCAGGTATGTCAGAATGATTTAATTTAGTTGGAATGGCCCCTGGAGTACGCAAATGACTCACTGCACTTTAGCACAGTGTCTGGCATGGGATAATATAATAGGAATATTTAGGGCATTTTTTAATTAAGAAGCATCTTCTTAACAAACAGGAAATATAAAAAATAGATTAGATCCATTTGTCTGAGTTACACAGTTTTTATTACGATACATGAGTAGGAGCTAGAAATAAAAGTATGACCTATCATTTGTCATCTGCCTCATACAAAGTTCCAAATCTTTTGTTTAAATGTTAAAGTTGACATCATTCAGAGAAGTTTAAAGGCCATTGTGGGGTAGGGTGAATTTGCATTGTATACTATCTTTCCCACGGGAATGAATTTGAGTTTAGGGCTTGAGAGTATTGCTCTGAAAAAGTAGAGTTTCAGGCTGTGCAAGAATGACTTTATGCAGCCATTTGCCATGAAGAGCATCCAGTGATAGCAACAGATGTTCTGGGTAGAGAATGGATGGGGCAGGAGGCCTAAGAGATGTTCTGTTTGCTCACCATGTTGACTTGCTGTTGTTATTTCAGAAAACATGGAAGACATGCATCAGGAGGCAGAGAAGAGTAACAACTTGGCAGGCATGTCAGCAGAGCACCAGTTTTCTGATGCGGAGGAGTCAGATGGTGAGGATGGCGATGATAATGATGACGATGATGAAGATGAGGATGATTTTGATGATACTCAGGGAGACTCAACACCAAAAACAAGATCAAGAAGCACCAGCCCGCAGCCCCCACGGTTCTCCTCGCTCTCGGTGAACTCGGCTGGGGCATCGCAGGGGCCTTCCTCTGAAGGCTCTCTCTCCATGGGACACTCCTCCCTGATCAGTTACTTGGTCACCTTACCTAGCATTCAGGTTACTCAGCTTGTAACACCGAGCGACTCATGTGAAGACTCACAGATGACAGAATATCAGAGGTTTTTCCAGAATAAGAGTACTGATTCAGAGCCCGATAAGGACAGGTTAGACATACCTAGCAGCATGGATGAGGATTACACGCTTTCATTAGACCCCAGTTCGTCTCCTAGGGATCTTTCACCTTCCAGTCGACAGTCGTCACCCAGTTACGATTCTTCACCATACAGAGATAATTCACCAAAGAGGTATTTAATGCCAAAAGGAGATTTGTCACCAAGAAGGCATCTGTCACCCCGAAGAGATATTTCACCCATGCGACACCTTTCCCCGCGGAAGGAGGCTGTTCTGAGGAGAGAGTTATCACCAAGGCGGGACGTTTCACCAAGACGTCACCTGTCCCCGAGGAGACCAATGTCACCAGGGAAAGATGCGTCCGTTAGAAGAGATTTGTCTCCTAGGCGGGAGAGGAGATACATGGCCTCAGTCAGAGCAGCCTCTCCCAGGAGGGGCTTATACCACAATCCAGCATTGTCCATGAGTCAATATTTGCAGTCAGAACCTATTCCATTGGGGCATTCAGTAAGTATGAAAGAATATTTTCATTCCTGTTACCAAAGCTATTGCTCTTACCTTATCTGCATGTAGTATTTTTTTTTTACCTAAGAAAAAAATAAAGACTTTACAGCATTGTAGAATAACGCATAAGTTTTGAAGCTCAGCAAGACGTCTTGGAAAGAATACACGAAATTTAGAATATATATGGAGCAGATCAGGACTTTGATTCAGTTAGATGTAATATAAAGGTCAAATCTTCACTTGGTGAAAATCAGAGAATCTCTATTATCTTCAATGAAATTAAGCTGTTCTACATTAACTGCCCCTGTCTTTATTTTGAAATGGCCCAGGAAGCTTGTGTGGCATGTGGGCTTGTTATTGCACTGTAAAACCTTTTACCTCCCAGCCTGTCAGATGTGGATCGAGCCCAGAGAAGAGCATAAGACCCGGATCCTGCAGGACAGAGTGCATCACCAAAGTACTCATTAATGGAATAAAAACACTAAAATAAAATAAACAGAACCCCTTTGAAAAGCAGGGTGCCCATCTAGATCAGGATCTGCAACTGGAGCATAAAGGATCATGTTATCATGTGATGGGAATAGACAGCTGTCTGCCCCACAGAAAGCACCATCAAACTGGCTGTTTGGGCAGGGACACAACCGTCTGAGTGRAAGGGGAAATATGCAAAACTTGCACAGCTGCTGTCTGCAAATAAGCTTCCAGAAACTGCCGACTTGGCACTTTGCACGAGCCCTAGCATTCACAAAGCACTCTCTCCTCAAATAAATTTAGTCTTTAGAGTAAGGAATTGCCTCGCAATTAATGCATTTATTTATTTATTTATTTATTTATTTATTTATTTATTTATTTATTTATTTATTTTGTGTGCCTCTCCTAGCTACATTCAGTGCTGCTGCTGTCTCACTGCCATCCTCATTAACCCATGTTTCTTGATCTAATCTGGGCGAGTTCCAGCAGATTTCCTCTCAGACAGAATACCCTGACAGGGCTCTTACCTTCCTTCCTTCCCGCTGAGAGGGCTGTCCTCCCCTCTTCCTGCCCTCTTTTCCATCTCCAGTCTTTTTTGCTCTTCGTATAATTGTGGTGCTTCTCTGTAGAGGAGGAGAATTGAACTCTGAGTTGGTAAAAGTAGCATTTCCAGAGCTRTCGGTGAATTTGAGCAACTGGGCAGGGGGAGGGAGGCTTGGGAAGGCACCTTACCAGAGAGCTCCTGGAAATGACATGATCCCTACCTAGCAAAGAGGGTAAAAATCCAGTACTAGTTGTACTGAAAAAGAAAAGAAGCACAAGGAAAGGAAAAAGTCACTAGTTTAGCCGTCACAACATCTTTCTATCAGTTTTATGAGAYACCACAGCTGGCGTTGTAGAGAGAAGCCCTGTCCCCACCACCCAAAGTGAGACATGTCCACTGGCCTCCTCTAACTGAGATTTTGGATGAGTGATGCTACTGGCAAAAGGCTATGTAAGAGTCACTCTTGGCCATCTGACAGTTCTTGCTGTAAGATTTGTCTTGTGTTAGGAACACCTTCCAGCAAAGCATTTAGCACATTATAAGGGCTCTTTTAGCACCCTTAGTTCCTTCTTTTGGAAAGTGCTCTCCACCTTGCCAGATGGACTTGTAACACTTAGCTTATTTTAGAGGTAGGATCAAGCTTCATGCAGTTAAAAACCCAATGTAAAAGATCATTTGTCCCATGAAGGACGTCAGTAAATCAGTGGCATCTTGCGTGTTTTTAGATAGAAGCGTAGGCATCATTGCAACTGGGCAGTCACCGGGACCTGATCCCAAGCATCAACGGAAGCACCACCCAGGCAAATCTAAATGAGGGAATAAAAAGTGAGGAGGATCACAACAAACTTCTGCAAGGAGGGAAGGATAGATCCTGCACCTCATCATGCTTTTCTGGAAAACATGCTTTAGCCAAACAGAAGTTTCAATTACATACAAATTGTTACATTCAGTGTGTAGAATGACAAGGAACACCTGAGTTTGCTATAAATGAAAACTGTTAGAAAAGGAAAGGGAATGAAGACTCTTTTTTCGCTTTCAGAAAAGGCAATCTAGCAAATCACAATGTAAGTAGCAACTACATCTGGAATGCAGATGCCAGTTTACAATCTTGCTTCTCTTTGAGACCCACATTGGGTTCCCAGTCCTTGGAGGAAAAAGAGTATTGTGCTTCTGGTGCCCGAAAGCACCAAAAGAAGAGGAGAGTCACCGTTGGTCTCCACTGAAGTTGATATATTTGCTGTAGCCTCTTTGGCCAACGTTGATCAGGTTCCTCTTTTTGTTTCTTGGCCTTGAATATCTATGCACTTTGCTGGTACTGTGCAGACAGCTTGTGAAGTGCTCTAGCATCGAAAGCACCATATAGAGAGTATAAATTGTTTCTTTAAGAACTGGAAAAGACCACGGAAAAAAAAAATCTAAGATCTAAAATCTGTATGAAGACAAAGAAAAAATGTTTTTTTTTTTTCCTTTGGCTGTTGATAACAAGGTACATGCTTGCAAGAAACAAGATACTGTCTCCAAAGCAGACCCACGCTCTGGTAGATACTGGTGCACATTTGGCTTTTTAAGTTTTTAAATTTAAAGACATCCCTCTGGTGCTCTATAAATACATTCGTGATCCTCTCTGCTGCCAGTGCCATGGGTTTCTTTCCTTGCTGAGGAACAGGTGTCATTATCAAAGAGCTTTGCTTCTTCTCCCCTATCATTTTGCACCTGAAAGAAGGGAGACAGGAACGCTGTTTTGTTCTGCCTGGGTGCGTCTGCATTAGCATTAGTTTGGATGAGGAATGTGCTTGGTAAGTGAAAGTCGTTGCTGTCAAATTCACATTGCAGCAGCTTTGGAGTAAATGGCCTGGGTTGCTTTCAGATGAAAGTGAACCAGAAAACATGCTTCAGGAGTGCACTACTGGAGTCAGCATTAAAGTCAATGAGGAGGGACTACAGGGTTAGTCTGAAGTAGCCATCCCCACCCCACAACACATATATTGGGGACATCAAATCCAGCATCAACCAATTCACTCTGTCCCTGCTCTTTTCCACTCCTAATGCCTTTTGCTTCCTAATGGGCATCAGGATGTTTGCCTCTTCTTTACTTCCCAGGACTACTTACAAGTACATTGAGAACATATATTGCTGTTGGTAGTATAGATTTGTCCCTGCAGCTCTTTTAATTTCTAGGGGAAAGAGAGGTTTGGTTTTTTGTTGTTTTGTTTTGTTTGGGTCTCTCCCTCATGGACTGTGACCCAAGCTCTCTGACAGAGTTTTCATAAGCAATTACTGAGACTAGTGACTAACTCCCTAGGGAAGAGGGAACAGGAAACAGGAAAAACACTTCATCAATGTAGAGTTTGCCTAGAACCTGCTTATGATGCTATTTTACTGTACCTCCTTTATTTTGAGGTCCAGAGTGTCTCAATATATTACAAAATACTGAAGTAGGCACCGCTAAATCCACTTGAAAGGACCTAACGTCCTTTGACATACTCATATGAAATATCTCCACAAATATTTAATGTTTTGGCATCTTGAATGAAATACATTTCTGTATGGAGCATATCCAGCATGTCCAACCCATGTAATGTTCAGGTAAACTGTAAATAGATCCATGGGTGTACATGTGGTCTGCCATAGTGCATTCCTAATAGGAATACAGATATGCTCATGAAATATGTTTGATGCTCATGACGATCTTCACGTGTGCAGCAGTTTCCATCGTGTCAGCCACCTCTGTGCCCTATTCCCTTCTGAAACTGAGGTGGGGTACAATATGAAGCCAGCATCTTTCTCAAATAGATTTGTGTGTGACTACATTCATTCTTCGTGTGTGACTACATTCATTCTTCTACGTTTTCCTCCTTTTATTTTTGTTTGCCTTTGCTGTATTTGCTGAGCCCAAGTTCACAGTGGGTGCAGTAGTGGCGCAAAGATACCCATAAGATGCATCGTGGGTTAGGAAACAGTCAAGAGGACAAGGGGACTGAGAAAGAGCTTGACAGACCAAAGATGAAAAAAATTATATATAAAAAAAAAAAAGAGGAGCAAGCAACTGTGCTGAGGTGAGGTTAGCAGCAGCAAGGACTGCAGGGTCGGTGAATGATGCCTTGAGCCTTGGCAACCTCCGTTATTTCATTAGCTTTTACCCATTCAGCAAGATAATGTGCTGTCGCTGTGCTTTCTCCTGGTGGCTTCTCTTTTATGAAACTTAAGTGTCTCACCTTCTGCATAGGAAAAAATCCCAACATAGGCTGTTCTCTGAACGTAGCCTCTTTTATAACATCTCATCTCTCTGTGTCTGATGATTACAGGTCACCCTTCCTGTCTTAACATTGATTTATATTGAACAGGACAAAGTRTCTGAACACTATGAAATTCAGCCCCTGGGTAGCACAGAAACTGAGTCTTTAATTGCCCCTAAACCAATTCCCCAGTATGGGATCAAGAGGTCAGTTAATGCCTTGAGAGCAAGGACTTCTCAGCAATAAAATGCTGCTGCTTTAATGCCTTGGCATTTAGCAGCACAGTCCTGGGGCTGCCACACCGACACTGTGGGCAGCAGTGCAGGTCTTGAGCAATTCGTAGGTGCCTGGTCGGTTTTCAGAGCAGAGTTGAGCGTCTTTGTTCATTTGCTCTGCTGTGGGAGCCCCAGAGATTTGTGTGGCCAAATCCCACACACCATTATGAAAATGTCATCCTGCACTKCTATCATTGTTAAATCTCTGGCCAGCAATAAGTGATTCTTATTCATCAGATGGAAAACAAATTTTTAAAAAGTTAAGAATGAAAAAAAGGAGAAATCCCAAAGTGAAAGGCATATTTAAAAYAGCAGAGATGGAGCTATTCATTCTTCCAGGGCAGGAACTATCAGGAAGACACTGAAAAAGTCAATATTGTGAGATAGATTGTTTCATATTAGCTGTTATAAAATTTCTAATTTTTCTTAATGCCTTTCTGAGTTGACGTGTGTCCCTAATACAGGATCATCATTGTCACTCACAGTTAATGCCTGTATTTTTGCTATTATTTGTTGTTGACACTACAGACAGGCCAGAGTGGTGCTCTGTCCTGGTACTCCATTCTTTTAATGACTGTAACAATCAGAGACCTCTTTGCACAAAGGCTTTTGAGCTTGCATGGAACTGCTAGTTCTGTTTTGTCAATGAGTGGATAGGCAAAGCTCGTGGGGGACAAGAAGAGGAGGTGCCTTCTCTGGGGCGTCACAGTGGGATCTTTCAACAGGTAGGAAATATATACAGATTTTCGTGTATTGCCAACCAGTGGTGGCAGAAAGGGAGCATTAAGATGTGTATTTCCCAGCAAGAAAGACTCGATGCCCGGTGCGGGCTGACAATACCAGCACAGTTTGCATCATTTGCCAAAAGATGGATATCCTGGCCAAATTTCTCCCGGGGAATGAAACTCCATCTACCAAAAACTCCCTCTGTCATTTCAGTTGAAATACAATATTCTTCACTTCCTGACCTAAATTGCTGCGTTGTGTTGCTGAACACTCTTAAATAGTTACTGCATTTCTCCTCAGAGGYGTGAGCCCTGTAGGGCTGAGCTAAGCAAAACCTCCGATGTTGTTTGGAGAAGTAATTAGTGGAGTTTTCCAAACGCTTTGGGATCTGTCTGGTTGATAGGTGCTGTATGAATAGAAGTTTTTTTACACATATAGCTTGAAAGCAGATAGGTGGTTTGGACGCTTCACAAGAATTTTCCCGAGTAGCACGGCTGATATTTCTTTTGTTTTTCTGCTTACAGAGAAGGGGGTTGTCTCAGGGGCCTTACTTCAACCTGTATGGAGAAAAAGGAGCTATGGACCATCATGGGTCTAGCCTGTTCCCTGAAGGTGCAAACGACTACGTCTTCAGCCATCTTCCACTACACTCCCAGCAGCAGATCCGAGCGCCCATCCCCATGATGCCCATTGGAGGCATCCAGATGGTCCATTCAGTACCTGTGGCCCTTTCAGGTTTACACTCTCCGTCCACTCTGGCCCTGCAGAGGGAGGGCTCCGAGGAGAAGCAAAGAGGAACTGCAGAAGCCCTGACAAAAGAGTCGTACAGTATTTCGAAGCACCCCGAGAAACGTACCTCTGCGCACAGCTTGCACCCCGCTGCCCCATCCAGCATCCCCTCCTCTCCGCTGCTGCTGAAACAGAGCACTTCAGAGGACACTGTCATAGCCACCGAGAGGGAGCAGGAGGAGAACATTCAGACTTGCACAAAAGCCATAGCCTCCCTGCGCATCGCCACAGAGGAAGCCGTTCTGCACGGCGCGGAGCCGCCACAGAGGCCTCCCGAGCCTCAGCAGACCCCTGTAGAAAGTGCACATTTTAGCATGAAACACTTTAGTGGATCTGAGCCAGGGCAGACCTGCGCCTCAGCCACCCATCCTGACTTGCCCGGTGGCGAACAGGACAGTTTTGGTACATCACAGACTGTGTTAGCCCATTCCACCTTTTACAGCAAGAGCTTCGGCGAGGTCAGGCCGGTGGGCTTTCACAGCAGGAACGAAGGCCCATCCAGCACACAGGAAAGAACCGATTCGGCACCTGAGAAGAGCAAGCCACATTGATCTGAGATGCATGGAGACTTTTACCCATACATTTCCCCCCTTTTTTTTTTTTTTTTTTTCTAGACATAGAAGAAGTATTCAACTTTACAGCATGCCCGTTCTAAGTTACAGTAGTTTGCTATTATATATACTTTTGTTATATCAAAAGAATTAGATAAAATACAAGTCATCATGAGCCTGACCAAAACTAAATTTGAAATTCTTATTGGGTCTGGTACTTTTAAATTGTACAGATGTTTGTGCCTTTTCTTTACTTTGCTTATATTCTTATAAGCATTTTTTTAGCAGTAATTTGTACATATTTTAGAATTTGTGTATCTGCTTTGTAATAAATGTAATTTCTTTCCTTTTTTGGACACTTGGATCTAAATGATGTAAAGCAAAACAGCATCAATATATGTGAGGTTGCACTAAAACATATTTTTATATGATTAAAACTGAACAGCTTTTATGTACAGCTCTGATTCTGTAATACTAATATTTATTTACTTTGTTTCATAAATTGTAAATTTTTTTCTTAATGTTGTGGATTGCTTTTCTATGTGAAGCATGGGATTTACTGTTGCGTAATTAGAACAAAATGTATATTGTAAAACAGGATATTTAAACTAGAGTATCTTATCTTATTCTGCACTTATGCATTAGTTAAAAAAAAAGATAAAGGATGTATCAGTCAGTTCTTAACTCTTGTAATTTTTTTTGTCTCTTGTTTGCTGGATTGACTATAACTTAAGTGCTGATTGTGATTTTAAACTGATAGTACCGTAAAGCATTAAAGACAATGTGCTATTGTGAGTTTTTTCAAAGCTTTATAAAACAGTTATAAATATATTAAAAGTATTTGGTCATATGTGAACATGTTGATCTATATACTCCTTTTAAAAGCTATGGGAAGACATTCCACCCCGTGTAAATATGTGCATCACTGGTACCGTTGTGTGCAGCCCRTTTGGAGCCGGGAGCTGGTGCTGCCGAGCCGCGCTGTGCCCTGACCRCGAGGCGAGCAGGCCGGCCTGCTCCGGAGCCAGGGCTCTCCGGGAGCCAGGCTGGGAAGCCGCGAGCCCCACACCGGGACGGCAGCACATGGGGCTGGACGCGCAGCGCCCCACGAGCGGCCACGGGGCCCACGCAGCGGCGCCCGGCGCGGGGGCCTGCAGGGAAGCGGGACGTTTCCCGGCACTCCTGCCCCACCGGCCAGGCCCTGCCGCCGCGAGGCCTGCCAGGGAGGCCGCCTGCCCCGCGGGGCGGGCGGATCGACCCTGGCGGCCGGGCGGCTTCCCAGCCGTGGCCGTGGCCGTCCCGGCGGAGCAGGAGCCGYGGCTCCGGAGGCTCCGGACGGGACTGGGGCGCTGGGCCTGCTCCGCGGCAGCGCGGCCAGGAGCAGCCGGCGCGCGCGGCGCCAGCGCCCGCCGCGGGCCCGCCCTGCCCGCGCCCGCACGCGCATGCAGAGGAAAGAAACCGACCAGCTGGATTATATTTTGTGCTATTTAGTGGATTATAATTCTGTGAAACCAAGTTTGTATATTGACTTACAGTACATTTAAGGAGTGTTCTTTAAAAAGAAATAATAAAAAAGAAACAGTTACATGCATCAGGTGTTTAGTTTCCATGTGTTCTTTGAATTTTCCAGGTTTATTGGCATCCCTGTACACCAGTGGAACCTTTTATTCCCAAGTGCTGCTTTAGTGCACTTAGGAATGTGAGCAGCAGCTTAAAATGGGGATCATATTTTGGCCTCATCAGATATTATTGAAATGAACCGGTTTATTTCTCCAATAATGCTACGTGGGGGCAGAACCACAGCTGGTGTGTTGTCATAATCCTGGCACTGTGGCATATGACCAGTATCACACCATGGTGAACTGTGACCACTCACTGGCCTTAAACATTAGTTTCTCATCTCCATTGCAGTGTTCTTACCTTTATTCCAGATCATTATGGCAACTTTGCCAAGATAACACATGCCAGAAAGCTGGCTCATCGGAGGCTGAAGAGAGGAGAAGCAGTATATGTAGTTGGAGGCAAGTGGCTTGTTGGATCTTGCATCCAYAAAAAGGAGTCAATTATATATTTAAAATAAATAAGCCCTATCTGATAAAAACCTCTCACTTCTCCTCCTCAGCTTCATGGCTGTATTAAGAACACAATGTTCTGCACAGTGATCAGCTAATCAGGTAATCACAGATATTTTATTAAAATAGAACCAGGCAAACCCCCAATGGTAAATGTTCTATTAACATTCCCTTTGTAAGCAGCCCCCTTACTGTGGGAGTCACTGCTGGCTTGTTTGCTTTTTTTAATTAATTTGCAGCTGCAATTTACCATCCACCTTTTCAGCCCTGGGGCAGGTTTTTTTTTATAATCATTGAGCAAGTATCACTGAAATTACATGTGATATTTTTGGGTTACAGTGCAGCAACCCTAAAGAAGTTTCAGGTACTTACAATTTTAATTGTATTTTTTTAAATGAGTTAATGTTTACATATTACTTAAAAAAAAATAGAAAAAGGACACACTCTCATTCAAGCCCTAGGCATTGATTACAGCCATCTTTCCATTCTTTAAAGGCGGGTGCAGAGCAGGAAGGCAACCCCTTCAGACAACATCTTCACAAGCACGCACGCGCTCTAGGCCTGACACAGAGCACCAGGCTGCCACAGGGCACTGCAGCACTGAGCTCTCCCCTGCACAGGCAGGTTTGCAGTGGTGCAGCTGGGCAGCCTGTGTCCACGCAAAATGGCTGCCCCGTTCACACCAAGGGGCTTCCCAGGATGCTGACGTGGGAGCTCCTCAAAAACAACCTGGTACTGTGGGTGTGTGTAGGTCTAAGGGGCATTTCAGGGGGCTGTGGCAATTTGGCTCTTTGTTCCCCAAGGCCAAGCTCACAAGCACGGCTGGCGCCGCTGCAGGCAGCAATGACAGGCTGCCTGTTCCCTGCGCCAGCCTCTTGTCCCTGTTGGCCACGGAGTTTTGTCACATTCCATCCTTGGGACATGGCAGGGGGGTGGAACCAGGAAGAGCAATTGCTGAGATTCCTTCTGTAAAGGTTCATTCAAAGGAGTGAAAATAAGAGATTCAATGGGGCATGCCAGAAAACTTCAGAACCTAATGAGGATTTTCATATGCAATATCCTATAGACAATCTAAGTCAGGAATATAATTACCGTGTTCAGGAGATTGTAATTTTTCAGTGAAGATCTATTTGCCKTTTCTGTAAAGCACAAGGGAAATAGAGATGCTCTGGCAAGCTYGCTTTATTCCATCCCCACAGAATACTGTCACAAGAGCCACTTCAGGATTTATTTGCATCAGCAAAATAAAGAACATATTGGTCTCACATAACTGCCTGCACAATCCTGCTACGAAGCTTTGGATTCTGACTAAGGGTAACAACTACACAGCACATAAAATACCTTTTTGTGGACTTTTCCTATGTAGGACACATTGCCAGCAGTGAGTTAGAGTCAGCACCAGTAAAAGACATAATTAGAAGCCATGACCAAGATGAAGTCAAGCTCCTTAACGCCAGAAATCTCAATCCATGAATCCCAGGGCAACTAAACTTACAAGGTAGCTCCTCATTCAATGTTGTTTCCTTAAATTTTGCATTTGTGCATGCACTGAACTTCTCTACTCCAAACCTCATATGCTTCCTTCTCAGGACAAAAACAAAACAAAATAAAACAAACAAACAAACAAAAAAAAAAAAAACCAGACAGAAACTACGCATTTCTTGGCCTTACCCCTCTGTGTGCCTGTCCCACTGAGTGCCTGTCCCACTGAGCTGGTATTTGAAAATATCCAACATACCATGAAATAGGGCTTAGTACTGAATTGTTCTCATGGATAGCGCTGTCACCAACTCATAGATCACCTTCTCCCTGGCTATTAAAAGCCAGTGTGATCAAAACCTCCCCTTGCTAGACCCGCAGCTCCAACCTCCTAGGACAGTGTCACACACACCTACCAGGAGCAGAAGCGTCTCGTCACTTCTGCTGAAGTTCTGCTCTTGTGATGCAAGAAATCCCTGCACAGCAAGGCTGTCACCTGCTCTCTGCCAGAAAACTGGTTGTTTAGGTTGTATATGGAGATTTGCCTTGCCTGGCAGGTGGATTGTCATCAGGAACGCCGTCAGTAGATCAGTGTGACAGCAGCTTTGGAGGACAGATACTGAGCTCATGCAGCTCATGTAGCCTTCTGTCTAACTGGGAGGACAAGATTTTAAATATGCTTCTCGCTTAGTATTCAGCTCCTTTCTGGGATAACCAAGGCACCCTGTGTGCAGTGGAGGGAGGCTGCCTGGCAGAATTACAGTTTGGGACTTTGCAATGAGGATCAAGCCCCCCAAAGTTAGGTGCTGCAATTCCCAAATATTTTATTGCCTTTTTACCCTAAATAACTCAGGCAGAACAAGCACAATTCATTTATTCAGTTGCACAGTGGAACAAGTCAATGGGATTTATCATTTTAAGTCATTTAGACTCTTCTGAAAAACCCAATCAATACTCTCTAAAGAATGCCCTTAAAGTAAATCTAGGATATTCAATGCAAAACTTGCGCAGCCCTCCATATATTTTAGTCTAGCCACCTTTCTCTCTGATTTTGAGTTAAATTGCCTGCATGAAAAAAATCAGCATCATATTTACTAATTGAGTTTATTACTGCCTCTGTACCCTTTTTCCGTATACAGATCACATACACTAAATATGAGTTCTGAACATATGCTTACTGTAGGCTCAAATCAAGATTAAAAGTGTTGGATAGTTTGACTTCTTCTCAGATCATTCTTGGAGGCTTTGCGTATGTTGCATCCATCACATGTGTTTGCACAGTCTTTAATATACTTGCTTTTAACTGGATCAGGAATCACTGATAGTGCCAGGAATGTGGGAAACAGCTTTCACTGTGGAATACTTGGCTTTTGCTCCATGTGATGCCTACATGAGATATAATAAGATGATTTGTTGTAAGCTTTTTTCCAAATAATTGTGCTTGAATAGGAAAATTCCTCTTAAGAGTTTCTTTCATTCACAAGTACAGAAATGTCCTATAAACACTGTTCATATGTGTAGGACTTCATAGATGTACATTTGACATGACTGAATTTAAGCAACAAGAAAACCCTCTATCCTGTTACATAAAATAATCTTGAACTGAACTACTGTGAGGGCACAGCTGGATTATAATTTGGAGCAGATAACCACAGTGACCATGAACCAAGGAAATCCACATACAGGACAAATGGAGGTTTAAAGGTTGTTGCTTCTCTGGGCTCGCAATCAACTCCACACAACACCTTGGGGTCATTTGCCCAGAGGCTTTAAGAAAGAGAGGTGGCCCAGCCACCRTTAAGGTAATACCGGTGACACCAGGGCACTGCTGCTTTAAAGTAGCCAGGGAACTTAGTGAACCGGTTACCACTTGCAGAGGTCTCTGCAAATGTAAAAATAACCTGCATAAAACTGGCTGTTTACAGCCTGGGCTGCAGGCTGCATTGGCATTAAAAAATAAACATATTTCAAAAAAGAGTACAAATTTCTGCTCCACTGAATTTCACTGTTTTTCTGCATTATATCAATATTCATTCTGAAGCTGATAAGAGGAGCTTGGTCAGCAGCAGGCTTAATCAAAAACATCAATCCTCCATAAACTGCCTTTTCACATTCTTTTCTGCTGAGTGACATCTATTAACTGGCAGGGCTATTCCCAAGCACAGTGTGAATATCCTCAGCCGCACGCACAGCGCCACGAACACCCAGCAAGGTGGAGAAAGCCACTGAAGGCGAATCAGACTCCGTACTGGAGACAAGCATTTCCGTTCCCTCTTTACTGCCAGCATATGGGAAGAGGCTGACACCATGCCGTAGAAACTAATGGAGTTTCCACATTCATTTTAGCAGCAGGAGATTCAGTCTCTGAAGGCTTGTATCCACGAGGTGATGAGAAATCTTGCTGCTAAAGTTACAGGGATGTCACCATGCTTGGCACTTAACCGTTTCAACCTCTTTTCTTCCCATCTGCTCCCTGAGACACAGAGGTCTTTGCTGCTTTACACTGATGTCCATGGGCATTTTGCCATGTTCCTCGGGGCAGGGGAGGACTGGGGGAGGAGCTCAGCTCCTGGCTGAGGAAGGAGCATCCTCCTCAAATGCCCTCGAAGCTTAGGATATAGTCCTGAATACTCTGGATACATTCAACTGTGGCATTTTCTAGACAGCAAAGCATGAAGGCTTAGGGGAGAATCCACACTATTTTTCATAGCATGTATGTAGATACTTATCACCTCCAAAAGATTGGTTCAAAATGGTGAATATTTTAAACTCCAGTTTTTCGGAAGACTTGACCTGCTTCAATTAGTGACTTAGATGAAGTGCTCAGAGGACTATTGTTCCCCACGGAAACTGCTGGATGCTAAACACATTTGAAAATCTGGCCCTTAAAACTTGTTTAATGACTAACTTAATGACATCTGGCACTTCCTTTCCATTTGTTCCCACAGCCTTTCTTCCCTCCACAATACCCATATTTACCCAGAAAAAACACATGAATGAAAGACGGGTCAGACGCTCACGGCCTGTTCCACTTTACTGCCAGGAAAAAGGAAAGTGATAAAGTGGAGACTTTGAGTATTTTTGTGTCAGAGTTTTTCCTTTCCATTTCTTCATGACATTTTCACAGTTATATGGGACTGGTACACAGAGATATCTTGGAATCATCTTAAATCTTTCAGAGATTTTGTTTGGGCACTCAGTAGAGARGAGGCTTTTAACACTGGAGGAGACGGCTCGGGTGAGGGGAAAGGCACAGTGTGAGGCAGAGAGCAGTTATCCTGTGGCAGAAGATGAGCTAAAAAACCAATAGYTTTTTCCATCTGTATTTTGTATGGCCCTACTGTGAGCAGAAGGGGTTCAGATCCAGATGATGGAGAGCCAGAGGTGGGAAGCAGAGGGGGTCGAGCAAGGCTGTAAATTGAGYCCCACCACCCTCCCCATCAGTTATTACAGCACTGTGAAGAAGCAGAGGAGAATAATGCTCCTCTGGTGCTGCCCCTGCTCYGCAGGATCCCTGGAACCCGTTTTGCTGGCTCTCTGCGGAGCTGGACAGCTGCCAGACTGCGAGAGCAAAGGATCAACCGCTGTCTAGAGCATTGCCCTGTGCTAACCCGCTGCATTTCCATGCAGAGATCCAAGGGAGCCTTAATGCTGCCTCAAGCAGCCTTCACTTTGGCTGGGTTTGCTCTCTAGCCACTACCGCGTGGCGATGCCTTGGCTGGCACTATCAGAGCTCCTCTGACTGCTGCCCAGGGTAGCCTGGGGTGCAGAGCAGGGCAGAGGGACCACAGCACTTGGCCAGCCAGGGCCAGGAAAGGCTGGGGACCAGCCCCCACACACTGCCGAGAAATATTTGGAAATTCAGGATCCTGGAGCCTGCAAAATTTCCTGGCTCCTGCAACTTCATTTTCCAGGAAAGGGGACAATCTAAATCCTCTGTTGACTGGCTTTGCTGGTTTTTTTTTTTTTTTTCTGAAAAGTAATATTGACAGTGCCAAATGCTACCCCTTCCCCACGGATTATGAGATGGGAGCCATACCTGTGCTGGGAAGATGCACATTATCTGAGAAGTTCATTAAATTAAACAGTCTATGACTATTTTAAATAGGTAGGAATTGGTAGATTCCTTTTTTTTTTTTCCTTTGGCCCCTTAGTTTCAGAAATGTCAGCTGTGACAATGATTTAGTCATCTGTATTCTGCATGTTTTAATGGAATGCCAACTCCTGATTTTA
Organism: Nothoprocta perdicaria; assembly: GCF_003342845.1. Taxonomy (NCBI): domain Eukaryota; kingdom Metazoa; phylum Chordata; class Aves; order Tinamiformes; family Tinamidae; genus Nothoprocta; species Nothoprocta perdicaria. The sequence goes on along the minus strand of NW_020455423.1, from coordinate 685,567 downwards.
TACACAAGTTTCTTGATAGATTGCCTATTTCAGCAGAAATTACTGTTGTCAGCTTCATATTCAGGGTGTTAAAATCATCAATGTCACGATGTTCTAAGTAGGTGATGCAAAATGTGACATCCAAAGAGAAAAGATCAGAGCGTGTAGCGTTTTCCAAAAATTTACCATAATTCAAATGCTACAGAATCTGCAGTGAAATGAATGTGGGGAGAGAGGAAATCTTTCCGCATTATAACGAATGAATTGTTACAATGGAGTTTGAAGGTGCAAATCAGGCTATAACAAAACATGAGTGTGCATGCTTTCAACACCTAAATGACTTACTGGCTGCTAATTAAATCTCACTGCAAATGGGATTTCATTTTTATTTTTGATGGAAAAAGTGGTTTTATTACATTTACTTGGCTGACTGCCAGGGGTACAGCTCAATACAAATCAAGCAAAGTTAAGGGCCTTCTGCAGCAACATATGGCTTGTTTGGGAAGTATGAGTCATAAATGGAACCAGATGCAAAAAAAAAAAAAAAAAAAAAAAAATTTTATAAGAAGGTAGCAACTGTCCTCAGGCAGATGCTGACATTGTTATTTCTGATGTTTCCACTTCATTGTGAAAAATTTACATGTGCATATAAGTGAACATTTTTTTCCAGGAGGGACTGTCTGCTTCAAAGCCCTTAGATGGCACAGGTCCACTCAGTCTCTCTATTTATATAGCTAATTAATACCTTACAAAAGCTATTTCATTCTTTTGACCCATTAAAACACAATTTTGAGCTTGTTCCTCCTTTTGTTCCAGGGGGTTTCTCAACCTGCATCTATATGACCTTTGAATTCCAGGTCTGATGATTCTCCATGAAGTTGCCTTCCATAAATTCATACTGGAGTAAAAGGTGTACACTATGGGACTACTTCTGCTATACCAAGTGACTTTTTTTTTTTACCTTCTCAAGGTCCTGTATAAAACCAGGCTGTTAACACCGTGTCCTTGCATAGAAAGAAATCCTATGGATGCTTCACAGCCACACCCTCCATGCATACTTACACCGGTGTATACTCAAGCCAACCCAAATGCCAAGAAAATGACGGCTGGCACTGAGAGAAAAGCAATTTGGGACTGCCCTCTGCCAAGAGCTTCGATTGCTGGTAACAAAGCAACCAGTAAACAGGAGAGGACCTAAGCGGTGAACCGCACAGGGTGTGGGCAGGCTGGGGGCATTTCTGCACCATTAGCAAGGCTGCCAGCTCTCTGCCTGCAGGCTCACATGTTCCTGTATGCAAAGGGCTCCTTGCAACCACATAAATAACTATGTACCTGTGCAACCATGGCTGTGCTATGTGCCCAAAGCACATGCATGCGCTTACATGGAGGCCCGTAAATTTCTAAGTTTGGCTGCTGAGTCTTACACTTCATTTTCTCTCTGCCAGAGCCCATGTTTTACCTTACTCCTTTTGAGTCTCTCACCTAGCTCCTCCAACCAGCTCTCATGAGGTATGAGATAAAGATATCAGAGATGAATTCTGTCTTCATATGAGGAAGAACTTCTTTACAGTGAGGGTGTCAGAGCACTGGCACAGACTGCCCAGGGAGGTTGTCGAGTCTCCTTCTCTGGAGGTCTTCAAAAGCTGCCTGGATGCCGCCCTGTGCCCCATGCTCTAGGGGGTCTCTGCTTGAGCAGGGGGGTTGGACTAGATGATCTCTAGGGTCCTTTCCAGCCTTAACCATTCTGTGATTCTGTGATGAAGTGTGCAAGACCCTCTCCCTTCCTCCTGCATACAATCTCTTCTTACTATGACAGGACAGATTCCCTGGGTGTCCCTGTTTCCCTGCTGGACAAAGGCTGGGTAGCCCTTGTCTCCAGGGAGATAGTAAGTCATGCGACCACTCTATACATATCCCTGCCTGSAGAGAGAAAGGGTCACGTATCCCTGAAGAGTGATGCAGTCTGTCCCGCACAAGCAAGGTAGGCACAAACACAAACCAAGGGCCACGCTACAAATCAGTGGCTTTCATGTAGCTGTGAATACCAGACAACAAGCATCAGTGAGCCCACACGGCAAGGGGAACGGGGTGACCTGCTGCGAGCCTCGGCCCCGGCCCCGCCTGTGCCGTGACCCAGGTGGCCAGGCCTCTTCAGCGGGCAGCTTTGGGCAGGCAATGGCTGTCAGGTGGCGGCACCATTGCAGATCTCCTTGGAGGTGGAGCTCCGCTTGGTGGAGGCAAAGGCCCTCTGAGAGCTCGTCCATCTCTTGCTTTACTCCATGCCTGGCTCCAGAGGCTGCACCRCAGCTTCCCGGAGTCTGGGAAGCTCTGTGTTTAGAGCACAGCTTGAACTGCTGCCCTTTTCTTGCTGCGCTTTGYTTGTAGTTAGAAAAAGGCTGTTAGCCAAGAGATTACCTGATCAGGCAGCCTCGCGCTGTGCCTGAATGGGAGAGCTGTGGTAGCTCCGCAAGCCACATGCCTCCCTCGGGAGCATTGCAGCAGTATTCAGGGTGTGGGGCCTTGGCCCACCCAAAATGTGCAGCCGTGGAGTCACATCAGCCTCTCTTACAGSGGTTAGGCCACTGCCCAGCTGAACGCTATCCTCACATACGGGCAGCCTGGCTCTGCGGAAGGGGGGAACTGGTTTGGCTCCAGGCTCAGAGGTGTGCTTACACCGAGTAGACTCAGTGAAAAGCCAAACGACGGGCAAACATTGCCCTCCCGGGCTCTGCATTGCTGCTGCACATACGTGATCCTCCGCGTTTTGGGAATGCAGTTTTTATATCTGGTCTGGAAATGTTATTTCCTTCTTTCACACCTGGTTTCTGGTGGGGTCTGGGATTGTAATAGTAGAGAACTATTGTCTGTTAGTAATTTCAGAGGCAATACAAGTCAAGCCCAGCTGAAGCTAAGGAGAGAGCTATTATTAAGGTTACTGCTGTGCATTCACAGAAATCACCTGGGAAGGCAGACAGAAATTACGGGACTGCAAGGCCTCTGCAATGAATAAGACACTGTGAACACAGAGCCCAGCCAGATGATTAGATGGGTGCTGTAGTCTGTAAGGGTAAAATTTACACCTGTATATATATATATAAAAATATAAAAAAAACCATCCTGTTACACACAATGCTACTCAAAACCAGCTAGCTTTTGCAATACTTGCTCACTCCAGTGACATCAATGGGATTACTCAAGTTAGCAGGTGCTTATTAACATGAATAAGGGCTGAACTATGCAGTATTAAATCTGCTGTAGTTGGGCTGGGGGTTAAGGAGTTCATGTTCGTGACTAATGCTTGGTGCTTGCTAAAAAGAGTTGGGAGTGTCAGAAAAGGAGCTTSCAGTTTCTGGCAGGGAAAGGACTTACTCCTTGTGCATTAACCATGCTTGCCTTGCTCATGCAAAAAAAAAAAAACCCGAGTCCTGCAGCATAATTTCTGAAGGTTTCTTACCTCAGGAAGAGCTGTGGGAGGTTTCATGTATGTGCAAATGCTCCATAAGAAGAAAGGACAGAGAGGAAGGAAAAAATATGTCTCTGCACAAAACTCCCACGGAGAGAAATTTCAGGGGATCTAGACCTCCAAAGCTGGAAGAATGTGCTTAACTTTATACACCCAGACTGGCCCCATTGATTAAACATATTTTAAATCTTTGTATGGTCTATGCCTTAACTTGCAAGCTCTTTTAGTCACAGATTTTGTCTGCCTCTTTGGCCAAGATTTTGATTCAGACAGTGCATCCTTCCAAACACAACACTTGTGGCAGTGTAATGGGTAACCCTATTTCTATAGCACAGGAAACCCAGTGGTCGTGTCTGTGCTCCCTGCTTTGATATTCCTCTTCATTATGTTAAAGGACTAATTTCTTTGCTGCTTGGGCTTCCTGGCCCGTGAAGGAGACATGAGCATGTCCCTGCCTTGGGAGGGCTTGGCTCCTGTGCAGCCCTGCAGAGCTCTCCTCATCTTGGCTAGTGCGAACTGTTGTCACTCTCATTCCTTTGACAGAGCTATCCTGATTTAAGCCAACACTGTAGTTGGCTCTTAATTTTGTATGGTTTTGATTAGCAGCCAGATCAAACAAGCTGCCTTGAAATGAATTTTGCTTTGACTTTCTGAGGTTCCCGAGTGGGTATAAAGAATGCTATTGACAATGAAAACTAGATTTGTACCTCTGTGAATGAAATATGTTCATACTTAGTGATCATAACCCATACGTGTGCCTATCCCATATAGTCTTCAACAAGACTATTATTTATAGTGTTACTTTATATAGAGGACCCTTCATGTTCAGAGGGTCATTTAAAATCTACTTGTGTTCACCTCACCAAATATAAAATTATGATGGTTATTACTGCAACACTTGTTGTTGAAAACTCACAGTACCACAATGAACTTAAAATTTCTAACAATATACGAACAGTCCAAAATGGTGAAAAGTGATGCAAAACTAATCTCATAAAGTATCTGCTGCCTTATACAGACTAGAAAAATTCAGTACCCACACTGAAAAATGAATTAAGTGCTGAGAGACGAGAAAGAAGAGTGCAACTGCACAAGCTTACAGATCTCTGGCTACCTGACTAGACAGACTTGGGTTTTATTGTTTGCGTTAAAAAGCATTTTCCCCGAGTTATTGTAAGCTGGTAGGCTGAAAGCTGGGTTAGCTAAAGTCAATGGAAGGAAATTCATGAAGCACTTTCCTGTTGTCTCAGTGGTGTAATTTTTCATGGTTTTCCCTTCATCACTATCTTAATGACTGTYTACTGACAGCTGAGAGTAAAGCACAAGAGAAGTTGCAAGCTCTGGAGTGTTTGCTCGCATCAAGCACACAAATCTGCCAGGTGGTTCAGTGAGGCCCAGGGGAACTAGACTCCAAGCTGCAAACACCAAGACCAGCAGAAGGTTCTGAATAAAGAACAAAGCTCATGACTTTTTGAGAGGCCTGATTCTAGCCTCATTAACGTGCAAGCAAAAAGGGGAAGATAATCAAGACAMCAAAAAAATAGAAATGCTGGAAGGAAATCTTCTTATACCCAGTCAAGTTCCCATTCATATAGCAGTCCTTCATAGGAGGAATCAATGAAATCACAGCAGGTCTGTAGGTGAGACCAAGGTAAATCCTGGCTCAAATACCAATTCCTAAAGAGGAAGCCAATAAAGAGCCTTAGGTGAGGGGTTGTCTGCTGCTAAGAAGGGGACCCAAATATTTAAACAAAAGCCCCTAATTTGGAGTAAAATAATTTTTGGGTGTTCTGGATGGGCAGAGAAGTCCACTGCTCAAAGAGAACAACCAAGTCTCTGTTTAAAATATTTTGTTTAAGACTCCAGTCAACTAGGGAAAGAATTCAAATTTTACATATCATATGAATTGCAACTAACTAGAAAGTTCTGGTTTTCTGTTCTGGATAAGAAGATGCATACATTTAAAATAATATCCTTAGTAGCACAGTCATGAGTAACAGAAATAATTCATTCCTCCCTTACCAAATGCTTCTTTATATAATAGGAAGATAAGTTGCTTCCATGACACTGAATGTTTATTTTGTTGGATCCTTTTCCGCATTGTATTTGCATTACATGCATGTAATGTAATACATCTGCATTAATTTGTATTAATATGCAGTGCACCACATAGCTAGTGGGGTTATCACTTAGAATGTACAAGAGAGTAAGCAGGGTAATATTTCATCTTCCTGGAGCTGGCTTGTGTGATGATTTGGAGTGTCTGTCTAAGACAGAACCATCGTTTCTGGGTTATGGATTCTCTATATTTGTGTTAGACTGAACATCCCATTTTATCTTAGGGCTGATCTTTGCATTCCTACTACCTTTCACCCTCTGACTTGAACTAACGTTCCTAGGAGGATATGGCATGGGGCAGGAATGATAATTAGTGATACCATTGCAATGCAGTCATTCTGAACAATAAGCTGCCTCCCATCAAGTCAAACCGGTTCACAAGTTACTTTGGCAATGCTGTCACCTGGCAAGGGCACTGCCGTCAACAGATTGGGTGAATCAGAAACTGACCTGACAGATGGCTGAGAATGTACCCTCTTGAATCATGTTAAACCTCAATCAGCTTATACTGCTGAGGAACAGCCTGCAGGAGGAAATCCTTAAGACAGGGAAATCCCAGTACTGCTGAATACATATCAATTACTAAGGATGCCCAAGAGGGGAATGACTCAGGGCGCTAGAGACAGGGACAGTTCAGTGGAGATTCTTGCTCTTGGACTGCAATTAAAGTTAAAAATATCAACAAACAAAAAACCCTCAAAGTAACAACAACAAAAACAGACACACAAAAAAAGTCCAAACCGATAAAATTTACCTGCATACATGTACTCATTTTTGCATATATTTAATATTTAAAGTTAATATTTAAACCAAAAAGTTTGTTTCTACCCTAAAGCTCTGGAAAAGTGAAATTGAAAGTCTTTCTAGACCCCAGGAAGAGGCAGCAGGAAGAAGCACTGAGGGCTTCCGTCCTTAGAAGCCACTACTAGATGGAGGATTTGGTCCCCAAGAATTTGTTTACTGACTTCAATACAGGTTCAGTGTCTGGACTCTTGCTCAATTTCCAAAGCCTGAATACACTTAGGGACTCAACATTGCAGTTGATTCAATCTGTTGTGTGGCTGACAAGGTGTGATGAGCCAGATGTTGTAACAGCAGTTCCAGATACTGTGAGACTGATGTGTACACTAGATATGCTCAATTAAAAACAAGCCTAAGACGCTCCTGATCTCCTCCAGGGACTGAGATAGTTGATATCATGGGAAATCCAAATAAAGTGCTAGACCTTATCTAACCCTTCCTATCTTCAGAGAGAGAGCAAGAAAGCTCATCTTTGTATTAGCAAGGATTTCCAGGATAAATGGATATTAGACCAGCTATTAGATACTGGCGTAGACTTGGAAGAGCAAAGCTAGTGAGAAGAGGGTGAGGGTAGGCATTAGGAATGCATACAGTATCACTGGTGAGTACCGCTGTAACAGCCCAGTGGCAATGAAAGAAACCACCAGCTGGTAGGAGGTAGCCGATCCTCAAGAGCTTGACAAATGCAACTTTCTGCTGAATAAACATGAGGGAAAGGAAGATGTACATCTGGGATGTGATATTTTGAAGGGTTTGGAAAAGCACTAAATTTGCTTGGTAAACTCATGGAAATTGGCAGCGATACAGAAACTTGAGGCAAATGGAACAATTAGCTGCTGTGAAAAAAAATGATCATGAAAAGACTTTTGTAAGGTTTTGTGAGGTTGAGGCTGTTTGCTGCAGAAAATCCCAAAGCTTAATGAAGGCCACACTCTCCTGCTTTAGGGAAATGCACCCCAGTACAATGGGCAAAAGAGGGAGACACAAGGCACACTAAAATGAGAACAAGAGTCTGAGAACTGAAATGCGGTAACACCTGGGAACTGTATGAATAGCCAATGMTGGCTCAAACATGACATGACTGGAAAGAGTTCAGAAATGCAGAACAATGTCCAAAAGAAGTCTCCTACTAGTCTCAAGGGAAGAAAGTAGCACAGAGCTGTGCAACTGTTCTAATCTGGGGAAACTGTGGAAATCTGGAAAATGGACTTTTGAGACTTGAACAATAATCTCTGTGTAGTCAGAAGAGTGGATGATCTAAAATCTATTCATGTTTTTTTTTGCTGTTGATCTGTGTTGCAAATGTCAGGAAAAAGGGCTTTTACATGAACAGATCAAACAAATACTTTGTAGGCAAATGGTTTCCTGTGGTAAAGTCATCCTGCTTCTGGAAACAGAAGACATAATAAATTGCATGTTGCAATAATTTTCCAGAGGGGAAAAGAAAAAAGAAATAAAAGAAAGAAAGCAGCCATCAGCTGAGACTTGCTTTGAAATTCAGGTTCAGAGATAAATTTTAGCTATCRAAATTCTCAGCTACAGCCATTATGGACTCTAACCTGCTTGTGCAATTGTTCTGATCCACACARACCTTTTACTGATTTTATAAAAGAGAGCTATGACATCCCCTGCCCTTCCAGAAAGAAAAGAGCTAGAAAATTTCATAAGCACTTAGCTATAGGAAAACACCAAAGTTCAAATAAATGAAACTATCTTCAAAGCAAAAACTCGCTTTTCACTGACAGTGAACCTCACACTGTCCTTCAGCCTCTGATTAAAAAAAAACGCAGCATGTAGATGCAGCTTCTCGATGTGGTCCCTCCGTGGCTTCTTTTCACAGAGGGAACTTCTGCTCTATAAAACACAGGCAGGGTGAAGAGCACTGGCACAGGAATGGTGATGTTTGTGTTACAGAAAAGGATCCATGTCAGACAAGAGCAGCTCTTGTGTAACTGTCTCATGGGATCATTGATGGCTCATGGTTTGGTGTTGTTTTGTTTTGTTTTTGATGTGTGCAAGCCTTTGCTTGAGGCAGAAGTAGGCAATCGATATTTGCTAACAGCGACCAACTACAAAATGGTTAGAAATTTAGCCAGGAAGGAGCCAAGAGGCTGTGAGAGCATCAAGACTCCATGAGRTCTGATAAGGTCACGTATAGAGATCAAGCGCTGTACTTTCAATCCCAGTGAGCTTACGAGAGTGGAGACATCCTCCAGTCCGGCACTCCCCTGTTCCTCCAGGATAAGGAAAGAAGGACTCAGCTGACATTACAGCGAAGGATCATACATTTGGACCGGTTTTATGCCATTTCTTCTCATTAGTTACAGAGATCTTTGCTTTGTTTCTTCCTTGCTTTGTACTTTCTTTGTAAACACACCAGAAATGCTGGACTTGCATCAGACAGCAATCCTCACGGAAGCAATCTGCGAGGACCAAGCTCTGGCTAACTGCTTTGGCTAAGATTGCAACCAAGGTGGTAGCAGATAGGTTGAACCCTAGAGTCTGATAAATCTGTGTGCTACTGGAATTAAGTCATTTCCTTGAGTGCACTCCCATGAGTTCTCTTCCATGGGAGGAAAAATTTTTCCCCAGCCCACATAAATACTGTCAATACCCTCTGAAGTAGTATCACGTGGTGTTCCCAGATCAACACTGCAGCCTGCTGGCCATTTCACTCATAATAAACTCTTTGAGTCTATAAACAAAACTCACTGTCTTAAATATGCTTGGATTATATACAGCATGTCTTTAGCAGCAGTTATAATACCCACTGAGAGTGGCTTAAATACATTTGACTTGTTGTGGCAGGTCCAATATATCTTCACGGAGAATTTGCAGTTACTATAGCAAAAGAAGTCATTTAAGCTGCCTTAGTTATATCTTGGAATTTCCTTTGATTTATTCATGGTTGGAGGATTTGCAATTCAAAATTTTGGCAGCTTGTCAACAGTTGCGATGTTGAAAGGAGAGATGCATTCCATAACCTTTGAATAGGCTGAGATCTTTTTATCGAGTGTTTTAATATCTGACAAAATTCYTTGTGCAATATTTTATTGCAATTATTTCCACTTTCTAGCCATTCTTCTTGCATTGTTTAAATTTCTCCTTACAGCTTGGATTGAAAAAAGAAAAAAAGAGTGGTTTATCTTGTAAGCAATAGGAATACAAGATTATATATAACACATTGTAGGAACAATAATAATTCTTAGAATACAACCAATAAAATTAATTACTATGTAAATATTATCATCCATTATTCCTTCTTGTATCTTAGACTCAACACACTACTTTCTCTAGGTAAAATACTGTTTTTTTTTTTTTTTTACAATCTGCTGATAATATATTTATATAAAATTTTGAAAACCATAAAAGGATAAAAATAGCAAAATGAAACACTGAGAAGGATAAAAATAGCAAAATGAAACACTGTGTTACTTTCAGTGGAAATGGCTGCATACCTGAAATTTGGCTATGGTTAAGCATAATTGTTCATTCCAACTGGAGAACATTCTTTAAAACTGTTTCAGAAGTGCTTCTATTGAAAACTTTTTTCCTGTAAATTAAGGATTTTGGTTCCCTTGATTGCTTCTTGAAATATAACTTCATTTTAATTTATTTTTGAATGAAAAGAACCTAACATCATTATTTTGAAGGTTTTTGGAATTCTAGCTATGTGCTAGGGAATTATGGAATAATTCTGTCAAATTTCTGGAAAAACACAGTTTCAAAAGCAGGTTGTACCAAACCTGGGATTGACCTGATCCAGCCAAACACTTAACTGTGCGTTTTATTTTAAGTACCTGTTTAAATGTTTTACTGAGCTAGCTTCTTTGTCAGCTGAGCCCTGCATAATAGAGCTGATTAAAGGTTAATGCATGGGAGTGGTGAGAGGAAAAATGTGGGAAGAATGTGAATTGATTTCAATTTATCAGTCTCCAAGAAATGAGGAATGAAATGTGAAATTTTATACCCATCCCTTCCAATCCTAATGAAAGAGAGAGCAACCTATTGCTCAAGTGATGGCCTTGCTCATCTGCATAACAAAGACCTCAGCAAGACCCTACTTCTTCATCCTCCAGTGTTGAGTGGAACTATAGTTGGTCCACTTTATTTCATCATAATATTTTTTTTTTATCCAGTAATTTCGCTATTAAAAGGTTCTTTCTGTGTGCACACAGAATAATTGTATTAGGAAGGCAACCTTTGGCCTGGAAAATATATGGAAATGAAATAGGCAGTTGTTATCATTGGAAATCATCCTGTAATTACAATCTGAGACACTTGTTGTGTTTGGGCTTTGGCTTGCAGGAGCTAGCATAAACCCCCCAGCTAAAAGATAAAGGTCTGCTGACGTTAAATAGGGGTTGCAAACTAAAGTAATGAATGACTCTTAATAATAACCAGTTAGGGATGGCTCAATGTTGTTGGCAGTGAGTTCTGACAAGGATTCACTGGAGGGGCCTGAAGGAATTAGACATGCACTGTCATGGAAAGCAAGTGGGGATGCCCTGTTGTTTTTAGAAAATCCCCATGTGCTGTGTGTGGCTGCTGTCAGTTCCTTCATTACTCACAACATCAAAAAGGTTAGAACTTCCCAACTCTATTTCCATGTGAGCAATGTGAATGGAGTGACTTTAACCTGTGTTAGGCTGTTAGGTCAGGCCTTATTAAGATATATTTCTGAATTCTGAGGATGACCCTATCTCATGTCTTCAACACCATGGATAAAACTATGTGGGTCAGTGCTGAGAATCAAGGCCAAATATAGGGTCAGCATCAAATACAGGAGMCATATCTTCACTGAGAATCTTCTTCAGAAATGACCTTTTCCTCTACTCAAAACCAAAAAGACTGCAAGGATGAAACACTACCAGAAAGCAAAGTAAACACTAACAGAGCAGTAAAGAGAAAAGTACAGAAAGGCGCTCAGGGCTGCTCTTAATTGTTTGGTACTTGGCTTGAAATTGAATATACCTGAGGCAGTCAGCACGAGTGGTGGCTGGCTGCCTTCCTCTGTAAAGCAAGAGCAGTGTCTGCGGCGGCAAGAATGGAGGCAAGAAAAGTATAGCCTAGAATGAAGTTGGGGATGGAAAAACCCTCAGACACCCTCAGAGCACTGATTAGTATCTCGAGTCATTGCCTTTGAGGGAGGTGAGTGTTTCCTCAGTAAGGTCGAGTTAGACGAGTTCCTTTAATGAGGGTAGATACAAGAGGGAGGGAAGTACAAGAGGCATTGCACAGTAACATGGAGTTCCCTATTTAAAAAAAAAAAAAAAAAAAAAGAAATCTTTTAATCTCTGCTAACATTCAAGGTCTTCCTGAGGGTCATCAGCATGAAGACAACAGACTCTGAAAGCTGTCGAGCTGCTTGAAGATACCCAACCTGGGGCGCCTGGGAATGGCGACTCGTGCGGAGACGCAGGGTCGCGTGCCGTCCCTGCCCCGCACCCCCGCAGGCCCTGCCTGCCCCGTGGCTCCTCCTGTCACCCTGCACAGAGGAGGCYGTCCTGTCCTGTCCTGCCCGCCGAGCCGCCCCTGCCCCAGCTGCCGGGTGGGTGGCGCAGCGAGGCCTCCATGGCTGCAGGCCCCAGCGCAGGCCAATGCTAATGTAATGTGAAACCTCCTCCAGACGCAAGGTGGGAGGGCGGAGGGGGAATGAGGACAGCACCAAAAAGACAAAAAATAAAAAAAGAAAGGGGAAAAAAAATGGGCCTGTCTCTTTATCTGCTTTCAACAAATATTTGTTACACAATGTGTGTGTTTCGGCTGCTTTGTGTAGTTTTCCTGCTTCCAGCATGTGCTTTCAGGACATGGCATGAAGCTAAAGTGTGCATATGCTGTATGTGAGGATTTAAAACTCACAAAAAAAAAAAAGAAAAAAAAAAGAAAAAAAAAAAAGAAAAAGGAAGCACTAAAGCACTAACCTGTGTGAACCTCATGACTGCTAACCTCTGGCCTGCAGCTAGAATAAAACTAACCTCAACAAATCCAGCCATTCTGGTTTGGGCCCAAGTTCAGCGCCAGTGGGCTTTGTGAGCTGCAACACAGACAAGGTTGTGGGTTCCTCTGAGTAACGTAACCCGGGCCGAGACAGCAAGGCTGCCACCCTTGCAGCTAAACCTGCTGAGCTCCTTCAGTTGCCTGCTGGGCAAACAGGCTGTTGCGAATGTCCACGTGGCAATGCAAGGGCTGAACTCTCATTCAAAGCATCATGTGTCAAATTGCTGCATGGAAGGTGTTGTCTTCTTGTATTATTCAGCAAAAGCAATGGTGATGGGAAAGATCAGAGATCCCATTTGCACTGAGTGCTTAGATCATACTGAATACAATTTATAGCACTTGGTAATTTTTAAAGTAGTATAGTTTGAAGTGAGTTTAGGAGCTTGAGATTGTCTTCATTACCACCTTTTCCTTCTTGGAAGTGCCAGACTGTTTTTTACACAAAGGGTATATTAATAGACTGAAAGCTGTTGTAGTGATAATAAAAACAAAATAACTTGCTGCTGGCCTCCTTCTGCAGGGGAGCAGTGCGCACAGCCACCAAAGTCTGCCTAAGCCGGCCTAAAGCGCTCTCAGGAGCCCTGATGCTGCCTGCAAAAGAGCGCAAGCGGATGGCAGATGTGTTGGCAGCAACAGGCTCAAGAGAAACTGCAAAGGAACTTGGCCAGATTGCTGAGATCCAATTTTGCTTTGGGGCCTTCTTGGAGCACACAGGGAAGTGCTGGTTTGAGATTCTTGTTAGATGGGAAAAATAGGTGAAATTCAAAACTGCAGTAAGGTTTTTGACAGTATGAGGGGAAGCTCTTCTTGGGATACCAAGCAGAAGCTCTTCAACTTCCAGTAGAAACATCCTTAAGCTCTGTTAGTTTTCCTCCTGTGAAGTGAATATTTCTTTAGTGCCTTTAATGCGTTTATCATCCCTACTACCTTTCAAGATAATAGCTATGAATGCCGCCTTTGTTAGAAGAAGCACACTGCCCTGTGTGTGTGGGAGGTAGGTGTTACGATAGGCATCATAAAGCAGTATTCTGGTATTTTAATAAATGAGCTTCTGCTGGGGGTGACATTACCTGAGTGTAAAGACAGGCATATCTGTCTCCTTAATAAGATGCAGGGTATTTTATGGGGGTGTGAGGTAATTTTCTTTGAGTAATTGAATTAAGTAACTATGCGTTATATAAATGTATAAGACTCCTATTGCCAATAGTATCTGTGTACCATTCACAGAACTCAATGCAATATTTTCTTCTGATTACATGAACACTCTATTCTGAACATACCAAACAACCTTTCTTTCTCCTTTCTTTTATAGTTCTCTAAGAAATACTTCTTTAACACCCTTAAGATGTGAAGAACAACCAGAGACCTCCTACAGGGAACAATCTGCCACCAGAAGAGCTGTGCATTTAACTGATTTTTTTTTTTTTGGCTCAATTGCCAAAAAAAAAAACAATTTAAAAAAAAAAAAAAAAAAAAAAAAAAAAATTAAGAAAATGGTTTCTTGGTGAGGCAAAATCCCAGAATAGTTATTGCATTCAAAAGATTTTTGAGTATTTGCAAACCACAGAAATAATACTAATAATAATGCACAAAAGCTGCTATAGGAGGATGTTATACAGTAGCCTGGGGCATGTATAAGGACTTGGGAGAACTAGTTCAATTTCCATCTGTCTGAAGAAATCTGAACTCATGTGCCACTGAGGACAATTATCTTTGCAATGACCTATGTCTATGGAAGGTTTAGAGCATTGTTCCTTGGTCTCTACTGATGAGGCATACACTTTGTGTGCAGCATTTTACATTCACTGCAAAACAGTCTGGAAATCAAACACACACTTCCCACATGGTGAGTCATTTTCACACTTGTGTGTTGCTTYGGTGGCTATTTAGAATATACCAAGTAGAGAAGCTTCAAATAGAGTATCTGAGGAGAACCACCTGGGTATAGAGTGACCTGGCAGTGATTTGTAGGRCATTCACCTGAAAGGTAGAAGACCTAGATTCAGATCGACCTGTAAAAGAACCTACAGGACTTTGAATCAGGATGTAGTATTCTCAGTGTTTGAGCCTCTAGATAGGAGCATGCTTCAGATGGCTCCTTCCCTTGCAGCTGTTTCTTGCTGTGTAGAGAGCGGGAGTGTGAAAGACTGACCACTCTGGTGGTGGGAGCACTCGCTTGGAGATTGGGGACTTCTGTGGGCAAGACCACATAAAGAGAGGGTATRGTGAGTTGTGTAGGGCTTCAGGCACCAGAATAACCTTGTGGTGTAAATTGGACAGAACAGAGCACCTGACCAAAGCAGTCCATGATGATGGATATATGTTTCATATGGGGCAGATGGAGTAGCAGCTTTATACCTTTTACCAAAAGCTTGCTACGATATTTCATCTGCATTGAGGAAAACTAGCTGGTTGTATTTAGCGTCTCCTCAGATAAACTCTGGGAAATCAAAGGAAGAGCAGCGTGCATGTTTATTGAGAGATGAAAAAAGTGCATTGATGATGGGAAACCACATTCTCTTTTTTTGCTTATGCTGCTCAGGTGTGCAGAATAAGAGCAGTAAACATGAAATACAAGTTTACAATACTAAGTTATATATTTCTCAGTGCTCTGTAGGCTATGGAAATTGCAAAGATTCATCTTCAAATACTTCATCTTGTTTCATCCTGAAATTCCTTTCATTTTGGCATTCTTCACGTAAAAGCACTGAGCTTTTCCAAGTTTGTCTTGAAATTTACGAGATGCAGAGCTTTGCGCTTCCGTGATCACACTTGTGGCAGCTTTATGATCTTTATTTCAGCAGGAACAGCTGATCACAGATTTTTTTTTYYTTKKTTTTTTTTTTTTAGAAATATCAGAAAAATGATTTAATTCCCTCTCCCTCCAAAGCTTTTATAAAGCTTTGGCAATCTTAAGAGTGAGAGAGGAAAAAAATGTTTTAATATCTCTATTAGGAAGATTATATTCACCAGTTTTGTTCATGTTTTTGCAGTAATGATTTGCAACATTGTGCACTCCAGACTCCGTGTTTTGGCAAGGTRTTTTAAGATTATAATGTCCCTTGTGTTGACCGTCTGAAAACAGTTGCAGTTTCATCCCTTCAGGTGACTCTACTGAAAGCAAATGCCACTAGACTGTCATGTAAAGTCAGTGAAATGCAGAATAAACCTGTCAGTAGCCTGAGGAGGTACCCCTTTCTGGGTGGCTTTGTGTTCCTTGGCAATTTTATATGCCTGCATACATTATACTTGTAAGTGTGATCTGATGTGTAGGTGGTCCCTATTTCTGACACATTACATTTATCTGCATCTCTGGAGCAGATTAAAAAGTCAAGCCTTTTTTTACATTCAGAATTTTGCCACGAATATTCCGGAGACTGCATTTTGCATCTTGAGCATTCAGTTAATCATAGCTCTAACTCCAGCTGGCCATATTTTGCCAGTGAAATAAAACAGAGCCATATAAGGAGATCACGTGAAAGTGTGCAGTAAATTTTTGTGATGACCACATTTCTCAGAACTCATGGGCAATGAGCTATGAACGATCTAGCCAAATTAGTGATAATTAAAACATAGTATTTCACATTGTCATATGYTTGTGCCCTATGTGTAATTTTTACCTTGTGTTTACACCTGCACTAGTGTAACTGAGGACAGCATGTTTTCCCATACAGTCATCCAAATGGCATAATTGTTTGATTTTTCTTGTTCCAGTGTTTTTCTTGTAGTCTTCTGGGCTTTTTCCTCCTTTTTGAGACATAGGGTTGGATGCTGAGGCTGATGGCAATGCTGTGAAGTAACACCGCCTTCTCCCTTTCCTGCAATGTGGGGAACTGCCACACATCAAATGCTGAGAATGGCATGCTCTACAGCTTCTCCTAGGACTTCTTTTTCTTTCAGAATATCTTTTCTTAGATACCATGAAAATTGAACTGTGCTAGTTGTGCTTATTATTGTATAACAAGTGAGGAAATACAATGGCTATAGATTTCCTCTTGAACTAAAACTAGGGATAAACATGCTCATGAGCTTTGCATCTCATTCTAACCTTCCTTGGCTTGTGCCTGCTCCAGGGATATATGTATATTTTCCTCACATTTTCTTTGTCTACTCCTTTTTTCTCTGGCAAGATCCACACAGGGTCTGGTGAGCCAGAGGGAGATGTCAACTCAGTACAAGAAGGAGAAAGGTGGGGAAGTAAAATCGCTTCAGCAGGGACAAGAATAGGAGAAGTAAAGGCAAGACAGAGTTAAATAGCTGGGGCTGCAAGATCGGATTCAAAAATCTAGTAACTTGTCTTGGGATATCTCTTCTCCTGAACCTCCAGTTGACAAAGCTTGAATGACTCAGCCCAATTCATATGATGAGAAAATCTTCCCCTTCGAAAATTCAGGCCACTACCATTACCTCTAAACATCCCCTTGCCTTTTCTCACCTTCTTAATGTATTTGTCATTATAACCCTGGGATCCTGCAAGATGTTACCTCAGAGATAAGCCTCTCCTTGGGGATCATAGAAAACAGAGTTGGAAAGCACCTCAAGAGATAATTTAAACCCTGTTTTTCCCCCAGGCAGGGGAAGGGAGATTACATATATTGGCTGTAAGGGGGATTACACAGGCAGAGTTTATTTGCTGAAAAGTGGATAAGTAGCATGTTGGGAGAATGGTGAGGTAATGGCAACAGATTTGCATGTGTACGGTATTACAAACCACCAGGTAGAGGTGCGGTGCTTTGTGGTAACAGTGGAGATGGCATAATGCAAGATTATGGCTGTGCCCAAAATTTCTTTCCCCAAATGGTTGAGGGTGAGGTGGACCTGCTTAGTTGACTACCATAGTCTTCCTTACCCACTTGAGTCTGCTTTGGTGCAGGGGAAGGACTAAGAGGGCAGTAACAGGACTGTGGCAGTGTGCATGCTGTGCTGCTACTGCAATCCTACTATTAAGCAACACTAACCTCAATCACAGCACCAATGGATCCAGCCTGGTTGCTTTGCTTTGCTTTGCAGTGTCAATAATTTGCAATAATCAGGTTAGTAGTTGAGTAAGGTAAGAAGCAAATTAACCTTCAAGAAGCAAATTAACCTTCAAGAAGTCTTACTGTTTCAGACAGCCTGAACGTAATTCTGAGCATCCGACAGTATTTTCAGGTTCAGGCTTCCAAGTTCATACTCTGGATTGTGAAAGTTCAAAGATATCTCTGCTGTGTCTTGGCTTATATAAATGTGACAATTGGGAAATGAGGTGAACTAATGCAAAATCCAAGACTTAACTGGGTAAGGCATAGAGTTAGAACACATATCTGGCTGCTGAAAGTTAAACAATGTTGGAAGTCAAGAGGGACAATCAGTAAGGACATTGAAGAGCTCAGCTGATGAAAAGGAAAATGACAAAGCAAGCTATCAAAGAGCTTTCATGTTTACCTTGATGAATTTCTGTCAAATGAATAAATTAAAAAAAAAAAGAAAGAAGAAAGCAAGAGATTGTGAGATACAGCAAAAGCAGCATGKCTTGCCATCGGGACAGTGGTGGGGGTGGAGAAACAGTCCTTCCATGCCACCTAGCGTAAGAAGGTACACAGCTCTCTTGCGCCTAATGGTCCCTGGGACCTAGGCATCTTTGTGTACTGGGCTCCATAAGCAAGSCTGATTAGACTGGACATGAAGTGGCACACAGAATCACACCACCATCCAAACCACCCAGTCTGTGTAGGCAATAACCTGCCTCCAACACCATGGCAAAAGGTGACGCTTGTTTTGCTGGCAATGTTTGGAATGTAGCATGTTGAAAGGTTTTGGAGATGACTGCATGGYTTATGTTTTGATATATTTTTAACTGCTTTTGGACCAGGCCAATACTTTTGGAAAAGATCAAAGTTACCTAACTAGCAGCTGTCAGCAAATTTAAAAAAAAAATAGCATGGTGTTATGGGATATTTGCATTATGACACTTGGTAACAGAGTTTCAAAATCTTCATTTCTGGGAACTGAAGCTAGTCTGTGGCTAAGTGGATATAATGGTCTGTTTTTTGTTTTTTGTTTTTTCTTTTTGTTTTTTTGACAGGATAGGTCTTTTTTTGTGGCTCATTTGTGTGAGACGAAAAGCAAAATAAAACTATGTTTCCATTAGCAATTGCTCCAAAACACAACAGAATAAAAAGAGTAGAAGTTGTGGTGTTCCTGCTAATTGCTAAACATACATAGGCTTCAGTTGAGTGATAATTTTCTCTAGGGGGCAGTTGATTCTGTAATTAGCTAAATTGAGGACTATTAACCTTACTTCAAAGCATTTGGTGCTAGTTTCTCATTGACACAGCAGAGCAGATTAGGCGAGAGAGAATTCTGATAGTGTTTCTTAATCTTGGAAAATCTATACCGTGTCATTAGACTCATTCAAAATTCCTTTTTAACAGATTGCAATATGAGTCCAGGGTGTTACCAGTCCCAGAATAACCAGGTAGCTATATATATTTCACTTAGAATACCCATGGACAAGGGCACCTGTAAGCTGTCAGAGTGTTCTGTGTGTAACATRTGAAATGTGTCTGCAAGTAACTTTTGAGGGCAGCGAGTTGTAGTTATTAACCAGAGTGTATAAAGATGTGCTATCTCAGTTAAAGAAAAAATAAGTTATCCTAAATAATGTGCTTGGTTTGTTCCTTATTAAATATCTCACTTTTTTCTTCTGCTTTCTGAACTTTGTTTTCTACCACTTTAAATTCTCATTAATARTGACTCACCTGAGTTACCCTGTTTGAGTTATCGAGCTTCTGTCTTCATAAGGTATACTGTCCTCGTAAGGTATTGACTCCAGATAGAACCTACTGATAGGTGTCCACTTGCCTACGTACAGGCTTCTGTGATCCCACATGCCTTTATCRTGGTGCATATGGGATTTTATGTGATGTATAAACAAGGAAATCCCTAGAAGTGAAAGAGCACTTCCGAATTTTAGCTTGCATGATTGCAAAATGATGGCATGCAACTMCAGCACTAATGAAGGCTGTATGTCTTCACTGTGAGTTGGGAAAAGGGTGAAACATAGCACAGGGGAGGAAGAGATGGAATGTCATCATATGCTTTTCATTTGCACCCGCGTKTAAAAAAAAAAAAAGATAGTATTTCAGCCCTTTCCAAGGCAATGTGATGTATGTGTCTGGTTCCATTATTAAAAAGAGATTAAAATGATTTAAAATATGTTTTAGTATTAAAAAAAAATAGTGGATGTTGGCCATTTTGAGTCATCGGCCAAACTCTTGGCCTTCCTGTTTTTTTTTTTTTTTTTTTTTCCCCTCTTCCCTGGAACTCCCACATATCTCTTTTTAACAGAACCCCTGAAGAAGACTGATGTTTAAATATTTAAACTCCTACTTTTCCAAATTTTTTTTTCTAGCCTAATTATTGATCCCACAATGTTTAGTATCCAGGAAGCAATCCTAAGTTCCTGAAATGAAAACCACCTTCCAAAAGCCAGGCTTTTATAAGATGAGTCATTAGCTGGCACTTGAACATTTTTTGGCACTTAGCTTAAAAGTAAGATTTTGAGGAGAATTGTTGTATGTGAGAAATTGAAAAGAAAATAGTGCTTGACATGTAGCCCGTCAGCTTCTTTAGAARAGAGTAATAAAAACATGGTGACCTTAGTGAAACTAGGGGCACTCCTGTGTTTGCTGTTTACCTCCTTCCTAAAATGTCTGCACCTTCTCCAATTCCCTCAGGTATTTCTGCAGGACCAGAAAGGTGTGATATAAACAACATTAAACAAAGTAACAACAACAACAAAAAAAAAAAGGAACCAAAAGGAGAGTATTTGTCCCTTTTGGGGAATGTATTTTTTCCCTTTTGGAGCCATTTGGCTCTGCCAGGGAGTTTAGCTCCTCCAAGAACCTTAACATGATGACTCTAGGGGACTGTGGAGGTCCAGGTCTGTGCTTCATCCAGTTCCCTCTTTCTCAGATTCTTCAGAGTTATCATCCTTAAAGTCTTATTTAAAACTTTATCATCCCTGAAGCCAGGAAAATAATATTTAATTAATTATTGTTTTGAGACTTGCCTTACCTTTTCCAGTTCAGCAAGAGAGCAGGCGAGACAGAGCAGGTATCTAACCGAGTCAGTGATGTGTCTTAACACCCTTCTGTAGATTAAAGTCTTTCCTTACTCATTTCCTCATCTTCCTCCTGAAAATCCAGTTCAGTTTTGGGAAGAGCTATAGTTCTGGTCATTGAAGATTAACACAAAATAAAGGGGCAGCAGAAATAAGTAGGTGGTTATAGCAGGAACTATCACATGTATCTTCCCACAGCAGGCAATCCTGTCAAACGTGAGCACATTACCAGGCTGTGGCATGAAATATATTAGCCTTGAGAGGCTATACTTTTAAACTGTCCACAGCAGAAATGGAAGTCCTGCAAGCTCCTGGCTCTTTTAGCAGGCAATGGGCTTGCCGACACTTTCTGTACTGGCTGCCGAGACARGACTTATGTCTTGCTACCCTGCTTTACACTTCACTCATCCAGGAGTAAATCAGGAATAATTCCACTGGAAATAARCAAATGCAGGAGAATCAGTCATGCCCTCTGTCTCAAATGACCCATATCTGCAAGACTGCCAAATCATGGTCTTCAATATTAATAACATTATAGCTTCATTTTGTATTATGGGAGGTGGCCTTATAAACCATCTATGCATGTTTCACGCAGAACATTGTGTGCAAGTGTTTTGAGTTCTCTGGAAATGGAGAAAAAAAATCTGCTGCAGTTCAAAGAACGTTGTTGATCCAAAACAATTTGTGCAACATTTTCAGTAAATAGAAAGGAGAAAAAGCCAAAGCAAAAGTATTTCAGTTTGGGTTTAAGTGTTTTTTAATATAAAACATCAAAAGGAAAAGTCAATCTAAATAAAAAGCCCAAATTTATGCATTTAAGCATTGTTAATTGAGTCAACTTTTGTTAAGCTTTATTCTTCTGATACAACTAGGAAAAACAAATGAATTTTAGAACTGTTCCAGTATTGTGGAACTTTTCTACAGGAGGAAAATATGTGGATGAATTTGTCTAATGTGAGCCAGAATTCTCCATGAGGCATAATGCTATAGCAATAGGTCTTTATTTAGTGTCATTGTTGCATTTTAAAGGTGTGATATTGTACTTGCATAAGAAAGACTTTGATTTTAAAAAGGACACTTAAAATATCGGTTACAAAAGCCCAGAGGAAGAAATTAGCTTAACTCTGTCTTACTGACAAAACTGTCACAGCCTTTCTAGCCTCCTTGAAAAAAACTATATGGCTTTGAGCTGGTTTCTGTACGTGCTCAGTAGCACAAGGGCTGCAGCTAACAGTGAATATAAAGAAGGTGACACCTTACCTCTCAAATGTGTCCACCCCACAGAGCCCTGGAACGACTTATTCCTTATCTCCCCTTTAACATGAGGGCAGGAGGAAGAGATATACTGTGCTTTTTGAAAAGAATACATATACATTGGCAGCAAAAGCATCTGTTTCTTAAGTAAGTGAACTGGTCACATTCAGTTCTGTCAGCCTCTGCCCTATAATATCAGTATAATAGGCTACAATCTCTTTGCTGTTATCATCTGAGACAGACACTCCAGAACCTTTTTAAGTCTAGAAAATGACAAATTAATCATTCTATGGGACTGCTGTAATCCAAACATACGCGTGTATATGAAATGGAATATTATTAATTCTTAACAGAAATAAAAAAACATGTAGAGTTCAGTTACCCACAGGTATGGGTACCTGAAAAACTTTCTGAATCCAAACCACAGGGAGAAAATTTCATCAGAATCTGTCCAGTTTGTAATGAGGGTGATTTTTAACTTTTTTACACTTTCCATCATGTTAAATTGAACTTACAACTTCCCATCTTAAACTAACAATGTTGATCCCTCCATGATAGTCTTGAAGATCAGAGCATAATTTTGGTCTGTGACTGTAATTAAAACTACAAAGTCTTCTGCCAGTGTCTGTAGTCCTTGAAAAAGCACAAGCTGGTGAGGAACTATGTAGGTGATTAGGGGATTTGGACACATGAAATCACAAAGCATCAGACAGATTCATCAGGAGGCGCTAAACTCAGGTGACATTTTTCAGTCAGAGAGTGAGGCAGACAGAGCATAATCAGCCAAACTGGAATGGCCAATTAGTTATCAGTTGCATGAGTTCTTTCTTGTCAGTAGTTCTTAGCTTGTCACATTAACAGTTGGGGTGACATTTTACATGTCAAGTACTGTCTTTGGAATCTGAAGGAAATTTTCTGCCAAAGCAGTTGAGATGTGTATGGAAAGTGAGAAATAAATCACTTATTTTGCCTATTTTAGAAAAATGGTGGTTGTCTTTAGATTACTTTGSTGCTTTTCTGCTTTAAAACAGCAAGCTGAAATTTGGTAGAAGGCTGACCTTTCATGTCTGGGCTATGTCCATTTCCAATTCCATGTGAAATCCACAGGAAAACTGATAGTTACAAGATTCTGTGGAAGAAAATTCTTTATGCCTGCCTGTTGAGGGCATTTAACACTCTAGTAAATGGTTTGAAAATTGCAGTGCCATTTCTTGTGGGGAAGGTCTGAGCCCCACAGTTCTTAATGCTGATCACCCTGTGACTGCACAAAATAGCTGCAGATGGCCCAGTCTGTTGTCGAGAAAAAAAGAAAGCCGGACTTCCCTTCTAAAAGCTGCTTCCCACTGTGCTGAGCCAAGAAGGCTGGGATGTGAAACTCAAGACTTTGCCCTTTGCCCTGAGTATTCCCCCCGTGTGGTCATCCAGGCAGCATAAGAGGAGGGAGCCATATGATTTAAGTAGAGAGGAAAAGAGCAGATAAGGACACAGAGACTAATGAAATTAGTAGCTGGAATCAAGGGAAGTGGGAGTCTGACCTAAGGAAGGAGGAATGTCATTGGGGACATTGGGGTGGGGACGCATTAGCTTGGCAATGAAACTGGGATGGGAAGCCAGCAAGGGAGGATATTGTAAGGCTGATGTTAGAAAGGGACCCAAGGAGAAAGTCTAGTTCTCTGCTGGGCTCCTCTCTGGCTTTGGAAGAAGACTGGATCCAGTAACCTGGTGAGCTGACCGTGGGCCTGGTCAGGCAAGGCTGAATGAGGAAGCTGGATCAGGATCAGGACTGATGGAGATGAAGGGAAAGGGCCTTAGGGTGGAGGGCTTGTGTTGGGGTGGAAATGAGCCAGAAAAACTTGTACCACCCAAGTGTGCTCCAACTTCCAGGACCTGGAACGAGAACCAAGATTCCTGAGCGCTGACACAGCTGCTGTCAGCAAGTGGCCTCGAAATCTGCTCTTCAYGACAGCTTTGTCTGTGGAACTATCCTTGGAACTTCTGCGTTTGAGAACTTGGCTGACTTTCACTAAGGTAAAGTGAAAATGTAAAGTCAAGAAATCAAGAGATGAAATATACTCCTTTTTTTTTCTGCTATGTCATGATGCATTTTATGTAAGAATAACATGTCATGACCAGAAAATTTGTCATCAGTTCCCTAGTTTGCCATATAATTAATCCTTTAGGCCATAATTTTCAGCAAATACTGCAGAAGACATATTAGGATGATATCATAAAAAAACAGCACGTTATGAAAGAAGTACAAGCATGTTCTGTTGTTTTATTGTCTCATTTTTTAGCATCTTTTAAAAAAATATATAGTAGGGATTTCTGCATTAATGCATTAATGTACAGAAGTAAAAGTGTCTGCTGACACATATGTAAACAGCCAAGAGACACATGCTACTATATTTTAATGCATATTGGATTAAAAAGTAGTAGCTCCTGTGATTCTTAAATTCTTCTGTCAGAAATAGGGAGGAGAAGTGTTCGAGGACTGTCTTATCATTGATGTATTTAGCAGTATTATATAGTATATGAGTTCAGCAGTCAGGTGAGAGCAAATATATCTTCTAATTTTGCAATTCATCTGTAGAAAAAGGATATTAAGATAAAAGAATAGTCTGCCAAAGTTAACATTGCCAGTAACAGTATTGTATCTATTGACAAACTTAAAAACATTTTACTAAAGAACACAGTTTATGCTTTTTCTAATACTCTAATACTTCTAATAATCCTCTCCTCCCCCAGCAAAAAATCATGAGCCAGTGGATTATTTCCCATCATTTTATTTAAAGTGTACAGTCTTTTACTTTTGTTGATTATTTTTTCATCTTAGTGTCTGTGTGAATTCTGCATTAGAAGCAATTTTGAGCAACATTGCTTAGTATTATCCTGCTGAAGCTGGATTAATGGGTTCAGACTTCCTTGCATCCAAGAAGCCTCACGATCAAAGGTCCTGGTCCTCCTGGGGGACTTCAACCACCCTGATGTCTGCTGGAATAATCACACAGCCAGGAACAGCTTCTGGAGAGGGAAGTGCTTGAGAGGTAGAGCAACAAAAATGATTAAGGGACTGGAGCATCTATCCTATGAGGAGAGACTAAGCGAGCTGTACCCGTTTAGCCTTGAGAAGGGAAGATTGAGAGGGGATCTTATCAACATATACAAATACCTGAGGGAGGGGAGAATGTAAAAAGGATGAGGCCAAAGTCTTTGTGGTGGTGGCCAGTGACAAGACAAGAGGTAATGGGTATAAATTAAAACATGGGAAGTTCCATCTCCATATGAGGAGGAATTTCTTTACTGTGAGGGCAACAGAGCACTGGAACAGGCTGCCCATAGAGGTTGTGAATTCTCCTCTGGAGGTCTTCCAAACCCTCCTGGATGTGACCTTGTGTCATGTACTCCAGGTGTCCCTGCTTGAGCAGTGGGGCCGGACTGGAGGATCTCTAGGGGTCTCTTCCACCCTCAACCATTCCATGATTCTGTAATTCTGTGAAATTTACATTATATCTCAGTTATCTGGATATATGGAATGTATCTGGAAGCAATGTAGAAGTGTCTGCTCAATGATAATACAATTGTATTGACTGTTAGGACACAAGTGAGGTTTTTTTTGTACTATATTGTGTTGTGTTCATCTGCTGACTTACCTGGAAGTATTTGTAACATTGGTCAATGAAGAGAAATAGAGAATATGATAGGATCTGTGAATTGAAAGTGCATCAAAATGCCTGCACAGTATGATCTCAGAGAGCATCCTTCAGAAGAAGTGACACACAGTACTGATACACCTCATCCTTTCCAATAGTCCATCATGATATACTTTGGTTTTTTTTCTTTATTAAAAAAATGTGATGTTGCTAAAATCTATCTTAAGATTAAAAATAAAACCTCTCCAGAACAAGTGCCATATGATCAGTCCAGCTTTCTTTTCTATTCTTATTATTTTTATCACATGCATTAGCAATGACGTTTTCAAGGCCCTTGTCCAGCAAAGTACTTGAACAGGTGCTTAATTTTAAGCATGCTTAAATATTTTTCTCTCTTAAGCCCTTTTTCTTGGCTTCCATCTGAATGCTGGAAAGGGTGATAAATGTATGGAAGTTTCTGTGATGTAGAAAGCTGTCTGTTGGTAATTCCACAGAAACCACCAAGTGATTCCACATGGACCACCAAACCATCTTTAGCATCTAATGATTTTCATTTGCACTGCCAGTCTGGGGTAGACTTAAGATGAAGAGTTATGTAACATTTTTCCAACTCCCTGGGCCGTTCAATCCTTCTTCCATCATTTGTTTAATATGTTCTTCATATGTTGCTCTGGTCTCCTGACACCCAGGCTATTCCTGGGAACAGCTGAATTCCCATATGAGGGGAAATGCATTTCCATATGTTTTTTAAGTATTTCAGAAGTATTATTTTATTTAATAGATTTTAAATGTTTACCCCTCCCCCTGCCTTGGCACACTTTTTGTGGATGTCCCAAGACACTGAAGAGCAGAAATAAGAAATATTGTAATATAAACTCCATACTTTTCATAGGTGATATAGAGTCAAGAAATATATGAGCAAATGACAGCTCTGTATAAACTGAACTTAGTCTCCTCTTAGTTTTCTTTAGACCTCTTCACCTCTCTGTCTCTTTTCAAAGCTACTTTTACTGTTTTAGTTTTAAGAGCTAATAAAATATACAGAACCTGATTCTTCTCTTGCCTCAATTTCAGGTTGTTAATGTTGGCGTTATATTACTCCATTAGCAACAGAATTCCATTAAAATGTCAGCATTACATCAAGAAGGGATTCCAGAATCACGTTATCTGAAATTTTCTATCTGACTAGTACTTCATGCCTCTTACAGCTTGCAAATTAGAGGCAATTCTTTATCTTAGAGGTTTTAGTCCTAGGTGAAGTTGATGTGAGAATGGAAGATAACAGGATGAATTCTTTAGTTATATAAAGAAAACATAGAAAAGAAGATAAGCCCCTAAAGCACARTTTATGTTCTTAGTTAAAGAACATAAACTTCTACCTTGCTAAAGTCTTAAACTGCAGAGGACAAAGAGGACTACACTTTGTAGTTTTAAAAAAATAACTTTGCAGAGTGAAATACTGACACAATTGAAAAGAGTGGGAGTTTCCTCTTTTCCTTTCATGTGAAGAGGATTTTACACTCTGTATAGATACTATGGGACACAATGATCATCTCTCATCTAAAAATGAATATTCTTCTTGTACATTCCAATAAAATTAAATTGTTACAAACTGCTACCTATTTAGTAGAACCCTGGAAAAGTAGTGTTGCTTCATGGTTTCAAAACTTTGCAGTGCAGATGACAACTAAGTTACTTTGCTCCGTAACTTTAAAGAAGAATATATTGAATTTGTAGTCCAGTAAACAACACATAGAATGAAAGGAAGACATGCCATTGAAATAAATGATTTTTTTAATAGGAACAGCATGAAACAACATGCTCTCCACTTACATTCTTTGGGATCCCAATATTCTATATATTCAGGGAATGCAGTGTGATGACCCTGAGCATCTGTGCTTTACAAAAAGAGTGAAAAACTCCCCAAACTGGAACAAATGTCATGGTACTAGAACCCTACTTGGAATCCTTCTCCCCTTCTCCTCCTTTCTATGTCGCTGTGCATTTTCCATTAAAGCGTCTCYGTTATTCTGCATGGTGCCAGAACCTGAATGAATCACTGCTAGACATGGAGCTAGTTGGATGGCAAAAGTAAAGAGGCAATGGTACAAATGGYTTTGAAACAATGAAGAATGCTTGAATGTCCAAAAATGGAAACACTAAGCTTTTTTTCTGTGTTAGAYTGTCATTGGCTTAATGTCAAGTCATTAGATGAGATCCTGAGCAATGACAGAGGAATGTAGTTGAAAATACTTTTGGGATTGCTTTGTAAGCAATAGAATGTTTACACTCATTTTGAGATTTTCCTCTTCTTTATACTGGGTTACTGTGTTGAGGGTATTTGTAGTTACGGTTCTTGACTAGCCCTGGCCAGAAAACAGCAATTTCTTTTGCTGAGTATTTCTGAGGTTTTGAAATTTGGTTTCGGTCCACATGTAGTGTAATGAGAATGAGAACTTGAGTGTCTTTTTGCAAAAATGGACAAGAATTGGGAGAGAGAAAATAGTCAACAGTAAGGTAGCTGAAAACTTAGTCTGGCATATAGGAAAAAAACTTCTAGTCATATGAGGATCCCGTTCATCACATTTTGTCTATTCTGGTTTCTTTTGTATTAGGTTATAATGAACCTTTATAATTTACAGAACATTGCAGATTTGGCAGGATGGTAAGTCAGAAAATAAAACCTATGACTGAAAAATTTTTGATCAGTTTATTGAGAACTCAAGAGGCAACTGTAATTTAGGAGATTAGACTTGGAGGTAAAGAAAATGAAATGATCTGCAGGTCTTTGTTTTGTATCTTTATCTGCTTTAGAGTGAGATTGCCTCTAAATACTGTTGATCTAACAATACASAGTTTCATGAGAAAGTGTTATCAGTACTTTCAGAAACATGAAGAACATTCCAAGATTCTGTGTTGGTGACTATAATAATAAGTTTGAGACTGGTGTCTACATAAATTCTTTCATTACCAATTAGTTATCTTTTCCTCTGAACAAATCTATCATTTCAAAAAAAAAAAAAAAAAAAAAAAGACATTGGGATCATCATTGCCACCAGCTATTACAGAAAGCTTCATAAATTGAAAAACTAATTGGAAATGGGTCAAATGGGGGAATGTCCTTTGAGAGTTGATCATTTGGCTTTAGATCCTGCTTTCTTTTTCCAACTGAGACTTCCACTACTRTGACTGCACCTAAAATCTATAAATTGCTCTGAAAAGTTGAGAGCACTGTAATTTTAGCTCTATATCCTCTAATTGCAAGCAGATGCTGAAGGAAATGCTGAAGGAAAAAAAATCTACTCAGGAACTGAAGAAACCTTCCAGATATTGTGATCCAGTAATGGCCCAAATGGTGGACTTCATCCTGCATCCTTGAAGGCAAAGATGATTCTGTGTCCTGCTTGAATGGACACTGGCAGGGATGAGCAGCGCAGTGGCCTATTACACAAGCAAAGAATGAGAGTAAGTTAGGTCTTCCTGCGCAGGGACTCCTCTGCACCATGCAGCATGAAGGAGAGAACCCCCTGAGGTTCATCAGACCTAGAGATGTACYGTTCTGTGTTAGCTTGGGTTAGGAAGCTCCTGCATTAGCTCAGAGCAGTGRGATTAGTGCTGACTGACACCAGTAGCCCCATCCACTTCTGTCATGGGCTCAATCACCACAGCTCTATGTACTACTGTTAATCATAGAATCATAGAATCATAGAATGCCGAAGGTTGGAAGGGACCTCAGAGGTCATCGAGTCCAACCCCCCTGCTCACGCAGGGTCACCTAGAGCACGTGGCACAGGGCTGCATCCAAGCGGCTTTTAAAGATCTCCAAAGAAGGAGACTCCACAACCCCTCTGGGCAGCCTGTACCAGGGCTCTGTCACCCTCACTGTCAAGAAATGTTTCCTTAAGTTCCTGTGGAACTTCCGATGCTTCAGTTTGAAGCCATTTCCTCTAGTCCTATCCCTGCCCACCACTGAAA
>NW_020455423.1:482486-655728 GCF_003342845.1 Nothoprocta perdicaria | reverse complement strand
GAACCTCATGTTATTGTGCTATGTTGACATTAGCAGTCTTAGGTGGCTTCATATGCTGGTTTAAGGTAAAGTGAATCTTGGAACAGTCAGTGCATCTCAGAAGTGCAGGACTTCGTCTCTTCTGGCATTCACTCCAAGTCTTGGAAGACAGAAATATTTCTGGCCTCAGTTCTAGAAAATAGTATTAAAAATTGGCTTTGCTGCCTACAAAGAGCCTGAGATGTTGAAACAGGCTTTTGGAAAAGCCTTTTTTGTGCATGTGTGTAAGTGGAGGGTTTTTAGGGCAGGAGAGGGCCAGAAAATTAATTCTGCAGCTCTCATTTTCTGGCTTCTGCTGTCAGAGGCATGCTCGAAGGAGGAGGTGGCTGTCAGCATGGTTTTATGGTGCTCAGGACACAAATGCTCATGCAGACTGGACTATGCCCTTGCTGAGGGTGTTTGCCAAGCCCCAGTGATCCCAAACTGACTCCTTCAGAAGTGTAACAACGATATAAAGATGCTTTCTTCTTCCTTCTCCTAGACTCTTATTGCCATTTGAAGAAGTGCTTCATATCACTTTCAGTTTAGGTCATTTCATATTCTTAAATAATTTATTGATGATATATTTTTCTCTCCCAGAACTTCAAAGACAATAAAAACTGTCAGATTTGCCTTTTCCACCACAGAATTATCTCCAGTTAAAACCKGAGTGTTGCTATCAACAAAACTCCTATCTACACACAAGCCCCTTCATTCGAGCAAGGTGGCAATTTTAACTCAAATTAGTGGGCTCRCAAGGGAATATTACCTACAGTTTATTAGCTCAGTTCCCCAACTGCTAATCCAATTTCTCTGCACAGGAAGCCTATCACTGTGTGTAGTACAGGTGTTATTTCACAGTGTGCTTTCACTCAAATGAGGCTAGTCTGAAAGGAATTAACTTGAACGTAAATGACTTGACTCTGCAGTGAAGATGAGGCCAAGGCAACAGAGGCAGCAAATTCAATAGCAGATAATTACAAATGATTGACTCAAGATATTGCCTTCTCTCTAGAGAATTCAAGAAAAAATACCCTTTCTCATACAGAAATGGTTATGGAATAGCATTTTTTTTAGAGGTTTAGTGTATTTTGTTTGAATCACTTTTGGATCATTGCGTTATACGTCTTTGTTCAAAAATCTCTTTTCACCACACCAACTTACCTGYGCTTTTTTGTTTCTGCTATGTATGCGGACTACACTAGCAGATTTTTAGATGAAACCTGCCCAAAATAAGTCCCTGATATGAAACACTGGAAATATATCTATTTTATTTCCTTTGTGAACTTTCATGTTACTCCTTCACAATATTCCTTTACTTTGAGAAAGGAGCCATAGGCAAGGTACCTGGCTACTTAACTACTGCTGCAACACAGCCTGGCATACTGAGTGAAGTATATATATTTACACTTTCAGCATTACCTTTTTAAATAGACAAGCCTGCCCTCAGTAGACCATGACATTGGACTATTGCAGTAGACCTAGTGTGGTTGTTTCAGGAGCAGCTGAGCACATTTATTTTAAAGACCAACATACTGTAACAAGCTACCATGGCTTAATAAAATGTGTCATGATACCCAGGAGTGTGGGCAGATAACTGGAAGCAATTGTAGGTCTGTAGGACCCTAGGTCACTGCCTGCTGAATGCCCAGCTGTCTGTGTATGTGCTTTTAGTTCGTTGTGTACATGAAATAGTGTGAAAGCTCAGTCTAGAGAGTGATGTGCTGTGTTAACCAGTGCATCATACTACAATTTCTCAGGTATTGCAGTTGGTTAAACTGCAGTGATTTGCCTGTGTGTTGCTTTTAGACACCTTGTCTAAAGACAAATACTTTGCTCATTTTGGTCTCTCTCAGTTGTCTGCAATGAAGAAGAAAGAAATGCAAACTCTTTACATCTAACTTTGATAAGCTTTTCAGTCTTGCAGAACTGAAATACCTTACAGCTTGTGAGTCCTTTTACTCAACTCAAGCACAGAATGATAATGAGCTACTATGTCAGTAACAGAAAAGCTGTTTTTGTTGTTATTGATGTGTTTTTCGCCAGTTCCAGCTCTAAAAGAATAAGAATGTTTGTTGTTGTTGCTTGTTTGTTTGCTTTTTGGTGCAAAATTCAGATTAGCAAGGCCATCTGCGAATTTACCGCAGTCTAGATATTCCATATTTATTCCCTTTGAAAGTAAAGAAGATAACCTCTGGCTTACTGCCGTTAAAGACTTGTTCAAGTATCCTAAATTCTACTGGTGTTTCCCAGTGATTGGTCCTAGGCATCTTTTATGGTGCTTGTTCTTTTTCACAGGGTGGAGATGTGTAATTCGAAGGCATTTAAGTCATGACAAAATGGCTTTTTAAGTGATGGCACTGGGAACAAGCATAAAGGCTTTGCTGTGTTGTAAATTCCTCATAGTTGAGCTCTTAAAATGGGCAAGTTCTGTGCCCATTGACTTAAGTATCCTATTTTCAATAGTGGATATGATTCTAGCTCAAAAAAAAAACTGACAGAGGATATTTACAGCTAACTGTTGTTAGAAGAACTTTCTTTCCAAATCTACCAACAGAAGTTTTACCTTCTAAATTATGAGAAAATGTCAACTTACAGTTTTACATGYTAGTTGTAGGTGAAAAAGCAAATAAAGGGAAAAAAATACAAATAATAAAAAGCTATGAAGATTTTCATTTTCACAATTAGTAAGTAATGAAAAATGACAGATATTTTGTTTTCCTTTGGCAAATATATTGCCACTGGATTTCTGAGTATTGGGAGATATCTCACTGAAAATGAGCTATATCCAGAATGTTGCCCAGACTTAGTTAACAGAGCTTCAGATGGATTCTTAGAAAATGATTTAAGGTRTATGGTCTCAGTGTGGTTTTCAGAAATGTCAAAATGTTTAACAGATGCTTTGTCTTTCAAAATCAGTTTCTTCTGAGCTAGAAATTAATGCTGTCATGCTAAAGCTTGCAAGATGGTTTCTTTCTTTGTGATCTTTTGGTTTAAATGCGTTTTGTTGGAAAGAGTGAGATCGGACCACTAGAAACTCAAGCCCTTGGTCACTGACTACTAGCTAAAAGCATCACCTCCATGCTCACTGGAGCAAATATCAAAGACCATTTTTAGGGATACTTTAATGCCAAGTGTTTTCTAAACGATCTCTTGATTTATAGGTGCCTAAATATGTCTTCAAAGTCTGGTCCCTGTAGCTCTATGGTTATATATGAGAGAATGTAAAGTTGGTGTCTGAATGCACTGAATTAGATATTTTAAACACACATTTCACTTCTAGATGAGTTTTCCATKTTGAACTTTCTTTCAGATAATTATAGGTGTGGACAGAAATTTTGGAGGTTTTCCTAAGAAGAAAGAAAAGGTAATGTGTATGGGAAAGCATTTCAGACAATAGAGGTCYGGCTATAGGATTTCAAAACTCTTTAGAGCCAGCCCAGGCTCAGAAATTTTATTTATCTTAACGAATTTTAAAGAAAGTGACAATCTGCATGCAAGAACTTTCTGTAACAAAACATTTCACTCAAAAAATTTGATTTAATTGATCAAAAGTTTTGAGTTCATTTTTCAGATACTGCAGCCATGATATATAAACGAAAGCATTTCCTAGAAAAGTAAAGAAGATATATCTGACAAGTTTTATTTATATATAACAGAATTGCTCTTATTTTAATCATCTGAGTAGACAGTGGGAGTTCTGTGTCTTTTAAAAACATTGATTTTTTTCCCCCCAAATGGAAAACAAGGTCAGAAAACAGCAATTGTTTCTTCTYCTTGCCTTGTGTTCTTTTCCTGCACGGATTTGAGAATGTGAACACTGTTCCCTAGTCACATTTGTAAATCCATCCTAAAGTAAGGTATTTACATTTGGTCTTTTGCCCAATGAATCATTTCACAAACTCTCCTCAAAATCCTACAGCTAGCTCTGTGCAGGARGATGTGAAAAGAAAGTCTTGAAAGTATTTGCACTGGAGGGAGAATAGGGGGTGCAAATCTGCTTTACAGGATGKCTTGAAAAATGCAAAAGCTAGCAGCCATTGGGGCAGTAAGTTCAGTTAAGTCCCTTCTTAAAATCTGCTGGATAACAGACAGCAAGACTTACTCTAGTAAAGCTGTGTAGAGGTGGTCTTCATCCGTTTRWACTGAACATAAATACCATTTTCTGCCTTAGGACTTATCTGTGCATCCCTGTGAAGTTGATTTAGTGGAATAAGAACAGAAAAAATATAGAAATTTACTATCTGGATTTATCCAGGTGTGCAGGATATCTTGTATCTAAAATGAACTATGCTGAGTTATCTATTTTCCATTGATTGCTTCATGCTACCACAATATAAATCAAATGTTCATAATCAACGGTAGTCAGTCAGTTGACAAATGACAAATAACATTGAAAACAAGAGGTTTACATTTTCCTTGAAACATTCTAAAAATTTAAGTGATCCTGCAAGTGTTACAAAATGCTTGCAGGAGTGAAAATGGCTGATACAGCTTGTAAGGCTCTGACTGAACCCCRAGGGTCTGCAGACAAACTTTGACCTTGGAAAGGTAAAATACCTTTCTGATGCCTGCTCGGTGCTAGAAAGACTGTGAAAGTGCTTTTTCTCTTTTGGCCAGTCTTTAGGCTCAGTTGGGAGTTTGATTAGAGCCCTGTCCTAGCTCTGATGCCACAGAATGCTTAGCAAGGCACTCACAGTATGTGGCAGGGGTAGCATGGATGCATAGCTGCTCATGGGGTTTTCAGCTCTCTTTCAAGTGTTCTGATCCATTCTGACTTTAGCAAACTAACGGAGAAGAGATTTCCACGGAAGGGGGTTTTCACAGGACAGAATTAGGACATACTCATTCTGTGCTCTGCTACCCTTCGTAGAAGAAMCAGTCTGGTTTTGCAGCTACAGGTTCCTCTGTGGGTGCCCCTAAACTTGCCAGTAAATCTCATTCCTCAGAACAAAGATGAATTTGATTCTATGAGCAAAAATTGCCCTTTTAAAGCAGTACTCCAGCTGATGAAGACAGATCTCTCCTTAATCTCCCTACCAAGATCTCCTGTAGATACAACATATGCTCATAAAACCAGCTGGAAGTGGGACACAAAAACAGCAGTCACTCAGCATTGGCTGTTCATGCCAGCTTTAGTAGAACAGAGTGTGAGGATTAAATTTATATTCTTCTGCTTTCCTACAGAAAATAACTCTTTGCTCTTGGCACCAATTTCTTATCTTGTGTAGAAGTCAGAGAAGCCACACCAGGTTTGCACTAGCTGGAGGTTTTTATCTACCTCTGAGTCTTTAAAAATCTCACCTTCCTAAGGAGAAGGAAGTGAGGGGAAGAGAGTACTTGGTTAYACCAAATAAATGCCTGTTCTGGGCTGTTCAGAGTGCCAACACACAGCTCTGTTAYTTTTCCTAGTCCAGGTGTTAATCTTGGCGTTTGAGAGAACTAGCAGAACAGAATGAASACTTGGTTCGTGTAACGCAATATCTTTTCTTTAAACGATTGGTTTAGTTAGGGTCACAAATATAAAAAATGACAATATTGGAAACAGATTTTCTCTTGATCCACAATCAGGTATAGCAAGGAAGGTTGAAAGGCAGACTTGTCCTCTAGTTCCTTTCCCCAGGTCCTTCCAGTCACCCATTCAGCTCTAAACTGGTGGGTCATCAAGCCAGCTTGTTCTGTTGGCAGTGCTACATTTGCACAGACTGCATCGGCAGCACTGGTTTGCACTGATTTAGAGTTTTTTGCCAAAAAAACCCMCAAGAACTTGCTACTTATTCATCACTATTTACCTTGTTCAAATGAGAAACTGATTTCAGAAAGAAAATCTTTATCCTCCATATTCCTCTTCCTTGCAGTGATGGAAATGTTTCATCACAACATAGATATATCAGCTTGCTTCTTGGTTGAGTTATTCCTAGCGTGACTGCAAAAATCCTTTTCTGTGTCACACCAAAATGTGCCAGGAAACAAAAAGGGAAGGAAAAAATAACTTTCTTTTGGACACATGGATACATTTGGAATTATACAGTAAGTAATCTCAGTGGCTTTGTTGTGCAGAATGACCCTGTGGAGGAAAAATGCCACCTTGAATAACATTTACTAAAATTTCTTGATAAMATCGAGCTCTTTTGAGTGTTTATCACCTCTGGACAGTTTTATGGCAATTTCTAAAAACACTGATGTGACTAGTACACTTTTAATGCAAGTATGTTATTTCTAATTGCTTAGACTGAAAACACTTGTTGTCACGGACCAGGGATTCATTACCTTTGTGTGCTGTATACAGCAAATTGTGGTGCTGAAGAATATAGAGACCCGTGAATTCTAGAACTYTTTTTTTCCCTTTAGTTTTAAGTGTGATGCATGTAAAGCTGTAGGGATTCATGGTTATATTCACTATGTTATAACTTTTGGGTTAGTTTAGAGTTCTTTTATCCTAACTTGACCTATTACACAACCTGAAGATTGCTGAAGTCTCTAGCTTTGGGTTAGGCTCAAAGATACTAGCTGTGACACCTGGCTTCATCTAGATGCTGCTTTTTATTTCCTATGCTTTCTAAGACATTTGAAGAAAGCATTTGAAGAAAATTAAATTTCTAATTGAAACATGAAATCCCTTTGAATATTCTGATTGTAAAGCATCAGGGAGGATATGTTAAGTGCCTTATAAACCATAGTAATTAATTAATAATAGAAATAGATTTTACCCCTGCTTGAAGTGGCATTGGTTTCAGGTATGTCAACAGCTGAGTTGTTCCAATTTAGGTCAGAAACAATGAAATAAAGACAACTTCAGACCTGCAAACTATAATTACTTTTGAGGAAGTCTTTTTTTTTCCTTTTGCCTTCAACAAAGCCTGCTCTTTTAATCTATTCTTTCTCTCCATCAGTTCAGTTAATGCATAGAATATATTAAAAGAATATTATTAATTTTCAAGCTTTCCTGCAGACTTGCCAAGTCTTCCATAAAGCATTAACTCTTAGTGATACAGAGGAACAAAGGTGTACCTACAATGGTTTATTTTGTGGGGAGGTATACTTTTGTGGACTATATATATATTTTTTTCTGCTATAATGAGCTCAGTGACACCAGAACTGAAGGTGAGGACTTTAGAATCATTGGTAACATGTATATGGTTTTCATATCATATCGATAAACTGCAGAGCTTTTATGATTTCAAGGTACCTGGTATTTTCCTCATTTTTCCTTTTTCTTTCCCCTCTTTGGGGTCCCCATTAGCTATGTAAGTTTTTCTTACTTACAAAAGCATGAAGTGTGTCCCTCATCAACACTGAAGGAAACTCATCTCCTTGTCTTCTCCATTATTTCTGTAGACATTTATTGTGACTTCAGATGTTACCTAGTATATCTGTGAATTTTTCAGAAAAATAAAATGAAATCCCAAATTTAAAAGTTTTAAACAGCACAAGAAGGAGTCCTCAGTAGATCGTCTCTTCTGTTGGCTCTTCCTTGAACAGAATGGATTTTTTTTCTCTTTTACAAAATACCAAGTCCAGTCTCCGGTGAAACTACCTACATGGTTTCAGCTGTTAAATCAAGAGCGAATTAATCTCAGCAGAAGGCTCAACAATTGCTTGCCTGCCCTGTATCAAGTAGTGGATTACAGGGAAGTGAGTGTCATGTTCATGTGATTTTCATGTGCCCCTAATGTTCAATGAGACTGATGTCTACTATCGGGGGCTAAAACTGGAAACAGAAACTTTTCAATGAATGACTGCCAATATGTCATAAAGTGGATGCAACACATTGCTCACATATAAATCATCCTCTAGAATTTAAACACATATTGCAAATCCAATTTATCAGCCAAGAGCTCAACTCCATGTGTTTCACCTTGTACTAAAGTTGAGTACAGAAAGTACTGTCTTGAAAATTCAATTTGTATAAAGAGGTGATCATTTACATAGAGGTAAAATTGTACCACAACGTATTGAACATACTATTGAAAGCATAGAAGTGTGCTTCCTAGAAAATGGATGGCACACTATATTTCGTGGGGAAGTATTCCAGGGATTGAGTTCGGCATTATAATGTACTTCTGCCCAAGCTTAGTGGAAAAAAATGTATACAGCTTTCTGCCCTTCCTTCCATTTCCCCGCACTTTCACCTGTAGTCTTTGCCAAAGGATGCAAATTGCTCTTCTTTAACTGATTCTCTCTTCTTTATGATCTGAAAACACACTTTCAGCCTGGAGCAGATGTGGAAACGTAGAACAGCAGATGTGAGATTTTGTGCTTCGTAAGGAATTGGCATTGGTGCTGCAAGTATGTTTGACGGTTGTTTGTCCTCTGGAATTCATCTAAATGAAACCATACAATCCATGGAAATTGTCAACACCTTGAAGATGTCTATTTAGCATCTTAAAGGAAAATATAGCAGAACTAAATGGGAGGAAGCAGAATTCAGAGTGACAAGGGGTAAACAATGTCAGATAAAAAGACATAAATCCAATGTGTGACTGTGAGTTGCTAGGATATGTCTTACTCTCAAAAGGTTTAAGGCTATGTGACTCAATTCTATACTAATATCTTCCAATAACAATGTTGATTCTGGTCTGTCTGTTCTCCCATTTACCTTACTCTGTGGACTCTTTGAGCAATATCTATGCCTAGACAGGCATTTTTCTCACCTGGGAAAATGTCTGAGCTAGTGTCATACCCACAGTCTCTAGCAACTGCATTGCAATATTGTCCCTCCTTTCATCTATATTGCTCAAGTACACATCTGGACTTTGATCTAGCAGTCTGCTGGCTCATCCCACAGCTCCTTAAAAAGGAAAACACTAGACAAAATTTGTTTTTCAACTAGGCAAGCAATAACATAACAAGTTGCCTATGATCACACTTCAAGTTGACTTGAAAAGGAACATAGCCCTCTCCTACTCCAGGAGGGAGATTAAAGTTTAACTCAATTTTTAGATGAATGTATATTGAAGCAGTCGTGGAATTTTTAATGTAGCAACAATGACAATAAACTCTAGTTTTATAGATAGTTCTGCTTACTCCTTTGTTTATAATTGTGTTTGTTCTTTAGGCCCTTTCTTCATCATCTTACGTGGGAATTAATTGTTATCTTCAGTGCTTTCTTTGAGCAGAGCTTTTGAGTGGATGCGGCCAATTCTCACTTGGTGTCCAAGATACCTATCAAATGCTTTAGAAGACAATTCCATTAGAGAAAGGGACAAGTATTAATATTTATGTATTTATATCATAGAGAAAAAATGGCTACCGAACTCAGTTTTGAAGTACTCCAAGTACAATATGCCTGAGAATTGCTTTATATACTCATAGTTCAGCCTGAAGTATTTTGTGGGGGGTTGTTTTTTGACTACCTCTTACTATTAAGTATTATAACAAATTAGGAGATCATTTTCTGCCTGAAAAGTGTGCAGTCTAAACACATGTATCGAATTTTTCATATATGATTTATTTTTGTTCATTTTTTTTTCTGTGTGTGTGTGCTAATGCTCTATAGATTTAATTTTAGGCATTTGGAGTAAAATATAAACTGATGTTGACACATGTGGGAGGAACAGTGAAATGCACACTTTTAAGAGAGTCTACATAAAAGTGTTGAGAGGAAGAAGCTACAAAGTGCAGTGGACTGAAAGTACAAGATTGGGAACATAATCAGTTAAAATAGTAGATGAGAGAGGGAATTAAATGAGAATTGGTAAGTTATAAAAAGATACATATTATTATTGTTTCTGTTCGTAGGTATATCCTCAATTTAGATGCCTACCTTGAATTTACAACGCACATTTGGCACAAAAGCTACCGGAAAGGCATTTGCAGCTTCTTGCACTGTGTGAGAAACAAGATGTAGACTTGACTACAGATGCAATGTCCCACTGTGGCTTACTGGTTTACACTTGCCTTTGGAGGAGAAGGTGCTAGGGTTGAAAGAAGAATTTCTGGGTTCTTATGCCCGATATATTTGTCCAAATATACCTAATGGGATGTGAAGAAAATGCAAAATGCTTTCTATATATTGAGTACAAACAATTTTATGCATCTTTTCCCCTGATTATCTCCTTGTTGGCATCCAGAAACAAGAAGGGAAGTGCATGACTGCTGAGCTGCCAGTGTGGGACTGCATTAACAGACATCTTCCAAGCAGGTCCTGATTGCTATCAGATGGCCCTTGGAAAAGCTGGCAGTTTAAATTATTATATTCATAGTTAAGCATTTCATATCAATCACTCAAGAGAGAGTTTGTTAGAGGCAGGTGGTGACTAATGATCCTTTAGCCCACCTTTTACATGTTCAAGGGTTGTCAAAAAGCTGACAAGTAGAAAAACCTCTTAGTAACTTCATTATAGCAAGCTGACATTGAGGCACCGACCCCCACTGCTATTGGATCAAGATGGGAGAAACAGAGTTTGCAAGTTCCTTTTTCTTATCCTTGAAGCTTCATTACTTAGGAAATGGAAAAAATATGTTCCTCACATGGTGAAGCTAATACATGTGTAATTCTCCTTCCTGACACAGAAATTAATCATACTTTTAAATTCAGAGCTTAGATTTCTTTTAACCATTTTGCTGGGGCAGTTGGGACTAGAGATTTGGAAGGCCTGTTTTCACAGTTCGGTGAAGATTCTTACAGACTGCTTGTCAAGGACACAAGCCCTACAAGCCCTGCTCTGGTGTTAGGAGTGAATTGCAATTCTCCAAGCAGAGTGAGAAATGTAAAGTGGCAGCATTTTCTGACTTGAAGGGAGGCAAGTGGAACTAAAGGTTGCTTGAGTGGGCAAGGAGAATCAACATTAAATATAACAGATGCTGCTCTTAAACCTTATCTATAAAAGAGTCTTTTTAAAAAAATGCATTAACAGCGCAATGGAGAAGAATATTCTTGCAGCTGAAATATGAAACATCATGGGAATGAAAGGAAGCTAGGTGTTCTTTGAGATAGCAGATGTACTACCAAATATTTATTTCTTTTAAGTATTTTCTAAATTCTTTAAAGCAGAGTAGTGGGTTCTACTGTTTCCTTTGGCAGCTTATTCTAGCCATGAGTTTCTGTTTAATGAAATTCCACCTATAGTAAATCTTCTCAGGGCCTGGTTGTTCCTGAGGTTTAACTCTTCCAAGGCTGGATCTTTGCTCATCTGCATGTCTTCCATGAACTTAATTGCAACTCATGTTAGGAGTGGAATCAGCAGATCTGTCCTAAATGGGTGGGATGTCCACCTGGATGAGCTAAGTGTGCCTTGAGTTCCCTGCTGGCTTTCCTTTCTGATTCTTTTATTTATTCACCTAATTTGACTCTTGGGAATCTTCATCAGTTTACTAGACTGCTAGCAAAATTGTTATTATTATCTGGAATTTTGAGAATTTAATATATTTGTTTTTCTTAGGACCACTACAGCTGGTATGTTCAGAGTCCTGGAAGAGGCCAGCCACATAGACAGGACAGTATTGCCCTGATTAGTCTAGGATAGACTGTTCATAGACCTTAATTTAGTGAAAGTAGAGCAATAGTGTCTCAACATATGGAAACATTTATTGTGATCAGGGAAAGGCATAAGTGTCCCAGGAATGCAGCTGGCATAGGGTGGGCTGCTATCCTGGACAGGACAGCACCTCTGGCCTGCCAGCTCATGCTGGGTGACTTATTCTGGGAAACTGTGGGACAGCCACAAGTTCTGGGCATTTGTTCCCCATTTCATGTTGATTATAGGTTTGGAGCAGTAGCTGCAGTTGTCCCAGACTATGCCCAAGTCCCCCCTCCTTGACAGTACCAGACAAGACACTGTCAGCAAGAAGCAACTGTCTGCCCTGATGTGTCTGCCTGGGCAATATGCAACAGTCAGGGGCAAAAACTAGCAGAAAAGTGGTGATTCCTGTAAAAACACAACCAATGAGTTGGGCTAGATAATCTCTAGAGGTCCCTTCCAACCTTAACTGTTTTGTGATTCCGTGAACTGAAGGAAGCAGAAACCAGCACACCCTTCCCTGGTCAAACAGTGACCAGGCAGCCACACCTCAATCCCAGAGAATTTCCTCAGTTTCCTCCTGTCTGTCAGCCTCATGGGAGGAAGGGGAATTTCCTGTATTTTTATCTAAGTTCTTTCTGTGCTGCAGCCTCTTCTGGCTTCGGTATTGGGAAATACGTATTATTTGTGGAAATAAAATAATGTATACTAATTCATGGATTAAAAAAGACCACAAAGTCTGCTGTATAAACTTCCTACCCTTACTGAAGTTCCATTCCTAAGCCAGTACTTTTGTGTTTGGAGTGCTGGTATTTTCTCTGGAACACGAGGTCTCCGCCTGATTCAGCCAGTAATTGTCCATAAGGTTAAAAATAATGACTYTGAAGTCATCAGCTACAACCACCTGAATTTCACATACCTGTAGATCTTGCAAGTGTTTTACCTCTGTGAAATGAAAGATAATTCTAAGCATATTTCAGTTAAATTGGTAGATTGCCTGAACAAAGCATGTGAGAGCATATCAAAGAACTTCTAATTTTGTATCTAAGATGTTAAAGTACTTTTGATTACCTGGTTCAGGTTTCCTTCCTATTAAAGTGCTATGCTTTAAAGATCAGTATTTTTTTTTTTTTTTGGCCTTGTGTTCCAAATATGACTTCAATAGTCCAAACACCTGTCTGAGTTTTTTTCTGTTTGCCTCAAGAAGAAAAATAAGGTTACTCTTTGCATTTATTCAGCAGCTTGATATTCCAGTGAAGAAATGAACCCCAGGAAGGACATTAATTCACGCTTTCTAAGTAAACAGAAAAGTGAAAGAGGAAATTAGTGCAGTACTGAAGTCACTCAGGGTCTATACTGGAGTCAGAAATGGAAAATAGATCAGAGGTTAAGGTCAATGTTTTCTCATCTAGAGAAAGAAGTTTTTCAGGAGCAGTGTTTCTATTTAT
Organism: Nothoprocta perdicaria; assembly: GCF_003342845.1. NCBI lineage: Eukaryota > Metazoa > Chordata > Aves > Tinamiformes > Tinamidae > Nothoprocta > Nothoprocta perdicaria. The sequence continues at coordinate 642,800 of NW_020455423.1, read as the reverse complement.
TTATCCTTACCTTCATCTATTTCTTCTTCTGCATTTCTTCAGCAGAAATGGCTGAAATTATATTAACCAGCCGCCCATCTTTGATTCATCCAAATGGTTCTTAGGAATTTCTCCACTCTGTGGCTATTGACTAAAATATTAAAAAGGGGAAGTTATTTTGGATGAACCAAAAAATGTGTGAGTCCTGGTACCCACAAAGCAAAAAATTTGGCCTATGTATGTAAATAGTGAAAGACTCTTATTTCACTGGAAGTTAGAAGCTGAAATGCCTTTAAGAATCACAACTTTATTGGGAAATTATATAAGCTTACTACCTTTTTTATCCTTCTCCCTCATGATCCATTTAATTAATTCAGACTATAAACATTTTATGGAAGGAAGGAGTATTCATGTCTTAAGAATTCTGATTGCTTAATATATCAATAACTATCATAATTAATTAGTTCAAGCTACTGTGTATGGTATTGTTTCTTCTTTTGCTGACTGCCTTAAAAGAAGAGGCTAGAAATGATAGAGAAAAKGTTGTGTGCATAATTTTTCTTTCCAACAGTAAGCTAGGAAACAGGTGGCAACACATTTAYGTTGACACAAAGTGAATATTGGTTTATTTCATGTGTACAAGAATTTCTTCTTCTGTGTGATATGCTCGTCTTTCTCTCAAGAGCTGTGAACATTACATAACTATTGAACCAGCATCTATGTTAAATTTCCTCACGAGAAAGAATGTGTCACTTGTCAGAGAGATGTCAGTTTGGCTGACTACTGAATGCTTTGAAATAAGCTCTACTCCCCATTGAACATATTATCTGTGAAATAGTTTAAAAGGATGATTCTTTTCTGTTTAAATTATGACAATAGMTAKACAGGAAAGAATATTTTTTCATTTATTTGAGAAGCTTTTTTAATTACGGTGATTAAAATGAGACCTAAGCTATGTCTAAATGGCAGCATCTAACACTGTGCATGAAGGTGCTGAAGTTGGTGTAGCTACATTGGAAYAAGAAGGGTTTACCCTAATGGGTTTACTGAGGTTGAAATGTAATGGGGAAACCATAATGGGTTTATGTAGGGTTAATTAGTACTAATGGGCTCCTGCCTAATGAGTTTATTCTTTGCCCAGTATTTCAGCTGACTATATTATCATTAAAAAAAAATGTGCTGTAGAGGTGTACCCTCAAGCTGCGAAGATGATTAAGGGACTGGAGCATCTATCTTATGAAGAAAGACTAGATAAAGACTTAATCTGCAGAAGAYTGAGAGGGAATCTTATCAACATGTAGGAATATSTGAGTGGAGAATGTGAAGAGGACGGGGCCAAATTCTTCTCGGTGGTGGCCAGCGTTAGGACAAGGAGTAATGGGTACAAATTGAAACACAGGAAGGCTCACGTCCATGTAAGTAAGAACTTTCTTGTGAGGGTGACAGAGCGCTGGAAGAGGCAGCCCTGGGAGGCTGTGGAGTCTCCTTCTCTGGAGGTCTTGAAAATCTCCTTGGACATGGCCCTGTGCCCTGTACTCTGGATGTCCCTGCTGGAGCAGGGGGGTTGGACTAGATGGTCTCTGGAGGCCCTTCCAACCTCAATCATTCTGTGATCAACAGTAAATATGAGTGTTCTATTGCTTTTTCCAGTCTTTTCTTTTAATTTTATTTGCATTAATTTAAATTACCCTTTTATTGTGTTGCTGAACATCTATTGCTGAATCTTGGATATTGATCAGTCCACCATGAGTGGGAGAAGTTCTTTATTTTATAGGTGGAAAACTGAAGCTCAGATGAGCTTCAAGCTGCTCAAGCATCATGGGAGTCTGGTTCATAACTCAATGAGACCCAGGAAAAGCTTTTGACCAAATAAACATGTAAGTCAAAGTAAACAAATGGATATTATTCTTTAATGCAATACAAATTAGAGTAGAAATATTTTAGCTAACTTTGCCTTTTCTGGCCTAAATCTATGAATCAATATATTCTATAAGCCTTGGGGACACTAAACCTATTTTACTCTACATGGATCAAGTTCAATAAACAGCTTTCTTAGTGCCATAGATACGTTTTCATCTCTCCTGCAGTTGATTTTTTTTTTCTGGCTTGATTCCATTAATTTTTTTGGTCTCTCTTTATTGCAGTTTGGTCATTAACAGTTCCAACCCTGTTCATATCAGATATAATAGTTCTATTACATCACATGAGTTTTCAAATTTCCAGTGTGTTTCTCTTTTTTTCCCTTTTCTCTTCTTGAACAGAAAATACCCAATAGGGACTGAATCAATGAATGTTGAACATTGTCATATGGATTTTGCTGCCTTTATGGGTATGTGAATGGCCTCTTCCTGAACTGACTTTTGTGAATCTTACTGTTGCTGTGCAAGAATCACTAGAAAATTCCAGGTACACAGAAATTAAGACCTATGCTATTGCTCCTCTGATGGTGATATTTGTTTGATGTTAATATTCTTATATCCTGTAGAATTGAAGGAAATGTAACCTTAGAAATTCTTTCAAAACTCAACAAGAGTTTTCTGCACTATTCTTTGCCCAGAATTAGTGATCAGGTCATTGCCCAGAAACTAATCATAAAGAAAAACAATAACAGAAACAACAACAACAACAACAACAACAACAACAAAACACTTTAGTCAAAAATTTGCCCTTTTGAGAGATTAGGAAGATGCCAGAAGCGCAATAACTGATGACTTAAATCTCTCTCAAACTAGACCATCATTTCATAGAATCACACACAGACGTACAACAACAACAACAACAAAACACTTTAGTCAAAAATTTGCCCTTTTGAGAGATTAGGAAGATGCCAGAAGCGCAATAACTGATGACTTAAATCTCTCTCAAACTAGACCATCATTTCATAGAATCACACACAGACGTTCTATCCAAGAAAAAAAAAGTCTGTGTTTATGCTGGAAGGAATCCTGGTCACTGTCAAGGGAAACTTTGTATTTAAARAAGATGACATTTTTGATGAAAGTCCCCAAAGACCACTTCTCGTTTTTCACATTKTCATGGATTCAGAAATGAAATCGTAAAAACACTAGCAGATATGATAATGAGTTATATAATAAAAGCCAGGTATTTTAGTAATCCACAAGCCCCCTGCTCAGTTGTGCTTCAGCTTTCTCTTCATGGAGAAGTCATTACCATGTACTCATAACAATACCACAAGTTCTAAATACAGGAAATATTCTACTTCTGTATCTGCCTTTTCCACATGCATCTTTCCCAGGTGCAGCTGCTGGGTGGGAGATTGAGAGGTTCCCTGTACTTCTGGTCTCCCATCGGTGGCCAAGTCTCTCAGGTTTACTAAAGAGAGCACCCCTTGCTCAGACCACTCTGAGCACACACCAGAGCTCTTGCAGTCTTTTCCAGTGAAATCTTAGCTAGGTGACACTGCATTTTCCTTTAAGGAAACAGAATATTTATCTAATCTGGTCCTCATCCCACTGATGAATGCACAGTTGGGTGCATAACTACAATTACATCTACAAAGACTTTTATTTGGTGGCAAAAAGAAAGCTTTGTCATCTGAAAAACATAGCAAAAAGATCTCCTACCTGTATAGGCATCTATAAGTTCTGAAGGGTCTGAACAGAAAAAATATATTGATGGTCTTTGTACTGTATATCATGAATAATTAAGCGAGACTGAGGATGCTCTGCTCTCATAAATATGGGGTTGATCTTGTAGCTTTATTCATGCTGAACTGTATTCCACTTCACCGGAGGCATTTTCTCATCAGCAGGGCATGGAAATGTCAGCACAGATGTTTGCCACAGATGTTGCCCGATTAGCACATTGAACCATTGYCTCTGACAGACTCCTGTAGCCAAATACAGCAAAACTTATTTCTGGAACTTTTCAATATATGTTTTCATATCAACTTCCTTAATTCACCATCCTATCTCTCCTTTTGGACTTCATGTCAATGCTGAAGAAATAGCCCATAAACCTATGCTCCTGTTGCACAGGAAGGGCAGTAGCTTTAAAGTGTTAAAAGGCTGTTAAAAAAGATGTCTCCTTAATTTCTTTTTTAATATCTTTCCACTGTCCATCAGTCTCTCTTTTTTCAATTTTTATGATCTTCAAAAGTAGAGTAAGTTACTGTGCAACGCCACAACTTTGTGCTTGTTGTTTCCCAGACCTGTGGATATCACGTTACAAGAGAGTATGTTGTCTGATAGAAAAAACAGGAGGAAAACCCAACTGCTGAAGGAACTAACCAGTGAATTCAAAAACGTAATTTTGTTTTTCACTTTCTCCTCTCTGGTTTTAGCCTGAATAATTATTCTCCTTATCTTGACCATTCCTCCATTTTATGATCTGTTTTTGCATTACCATAGCACATATGGTAAGAGATATTGGCACAGAGCTGTATTTCTGGTAAATAAAACAGAGGACATAATATAGACTGTGTCTTGTGGAAAAACCTTTTTTCATAAAATCACAGAATCACAGAATGCTTAAGGTTGGAAGGGACCTCAGAGGTCATCTAGTCCAACCCCCCTGCTCACACAGGGTTACCCAGAGCATGTGGCACAGGGCTGCGTCCAAGTGGGTTTTAAAGATCTCCAAAGAAGGAGACTCCACAACCTCTCTGGGCAGCMTGTGCCAGGGTTATGTCACGCTCACTGTCAAAAAGTGTTTTMTCAAGTTCCTGTGGAACTTTTGGTGCCTCAGCTTGTGGCCATTTCCTCTAGTCCTATCGCTGGCCACCACTGAAAAGAGGCCGGCCCCCTCCTGCTCACTGCTTCCCTTGAGGTATTTATACACGCTGATCAGGTCCCGCCTGATCAGTGTCTTTTCTACAACTTCAGGCCATTTTCAAGAGAACGGATGAAGTTCAGTCTGGCTTTGGTGCAAAGCTGAATAATCATGCTCTTTTGGTAAATGAATTTCCAGCATACCATACTCCACACCAGACGGCCATAGCTCTTTGACTCATATTAAAGGGCCAACCAGGAATGTGTTTTATAGAAAAACAGCACCTACTAAATGGTGTTCTCTTATTCTGCTTTCTAAATTTCCTTTATTTTATTTTCTTTAAGTTTTTCAGATATCCAAGATCCATTTTTTTTTTAGAAGATTCAGTTGCTTGTGCTCTCAACACTGAAGATATGTTCATTCAGTTAAATTAATTAAAGAACTTGTCTGCCTGGAAAGAAACAAATTTTAATATGCTTCTAAAATATTTGACTTTTTTTTTCTTCTTGTTTTCTCTTGAGAGCAGAATCAGTAGAGGCAGACATCTCAGAGAAGGGCTGTCTTTGTGAAATTTGCAAGGGCTTTTTCTCTTTATCAAGAAAAGAGATGTAGAAAAAAGGATGAACTTTCAGACTTTTGGATGGTTGCTTGAATCCAATCCAACACCAAAATCTTTCACAGCAACCTTATTGCCAATATGTATTGGTAGAGAAGACAGCCAAATACAGCAGACATAGGCTCTTCTAATTGACATTATTGAATGATGCAAGAAAAAGATGGCCCAAATTAGTTGTTATATKCAAATTGAAATTTATTATCTGTTCTATAATCAAAAATACATTACAAGTAAAACCTACTTCTAGCACCATTCTGGTCCTAGCTCCTATTAATCTAAAAATTCTATTGTTTTACATTTAAGAAAAACCATCTTTTCTACAGCAGTTGAAGATTTTAGTGCCCTTTTTCATCTTCTGTTGATTAATAACTTCAAAGCYTTTCTTATTGATTAACTGAATTACTCTATAGGATCATTTCTTTGCTACTGACCTATTTGTATTCCTTTCTCCACTCAAGGCTCTCTACTCAAAGACCACAGACTTTCATGGCTGAGCAGTAAGATTTTTGGCGCTGTCTTTTCTGGCATGCTCACCCATTCCCCAGCTTCAGAGCAGGCATCACTCCGTTTGGATGTGGTACCTCTTCATTTATTCCAGGATCAAAGCTTTGGAAGTCTGTAGCCAGATCTGTGGACCCAAACTCTTCTTTAATCATGCAATAATGTTACATGGTTAGGTTTGTCTAGTTAGTTGAGTAATTCATTTTGGAAATGAAATGGAAAAGATGGGAAAATCTATCATAAGAGATAGCATTAACCTCCTATAAATAAATCCCAAGTCACTCAGAGCCACCTACAAGATATGAGGACATTTTGTTCTTTCTTTTCATCTACTGCAATCAAAATATATTTTAAGAAAGATGGGCAAATAAAATCTAGAATTTCAGGATGTGCATATGCAAACACATTGATTTTGGCAATGAATTGGTTGCCTAATGAATGGAGTTCATTAAACATGGCAGAGATTCTTTGCAAAAGAGTTTCTTTCATACCCAGAGCTTTGAGAAGTGTTGCTTCCTCAATTCCAAAAAAAWACCCCAAAAACTTTAGGAGAACTTTCACCTTAAGAGAAATAATCCCTGGTGAGATTTTATGTTAAGAACAAGTTTTGTCAAAGGAGATGGTTTTTTTTGACTTTTCCTAGACAGATCTGTGTATTTATGGGACTTTCTACAAATGGATGTCCCAGTTTATGTATTGAACACAGCTGTTTCAGGACAATGTGCTTTACTCTGTTAATGCGTGCCTGAAATAATATGTTAGAAAGTGCAAAAGAAGAAAATTTATACCTCAGCGTACCCTGAAGAACTCTTAAAAAAAAWTCCTTATTACAAATAACTTAAGAAATCCAAAGAGGGTGATCACAGTAGTAAACTGAAATGTCTTATCTTGTCTGCATCCACTGATTAAGTTGGTTCCTGAAATTTTATGAACATATTTTTTGCTACAGTAACCTTCTTACAACTTTTTTTCTGGAGAAGGGTAAAATTAGTTCATAAGCGTTACTCAAAGTCAGCCTGAAACAAAGTCCAGAGACTAGATTCTTAATATTGAGTCCTGAACACCAATTGATTACAGGATTCATCTTCCCCAGATATGTTCTTACTATATATATGTTTATATATATATTTAGTCCCATCTCTTTCAGGAGGAGGATRGAAGAAAGGAAGAGGCATTTTAATAACTGGTAATTATCAGTGCAATAAAGTAAGCCTTTAAAATACCATGAGATTTCTGTGCTTGGAATAAGGTAATAAATCTTTAAGTGAAATGAAAAAAAAATCTAATATTACACATCAGTAAATGAATATGTTTTTTCAATTTGCTTGCAAAAATCATCTCTCAAAAGAATCTTCATTTTTTGAATTCCATGACCACAGCTGAAACACATAAACTGGAAAGAAGTGCTATAAAGAAATAAATCATCATAGAAATCACAGTTTTTCATGCCATTACTGTTGCTCTGTGGTAGTCACTCTGTGTAGTCATTTTTCATTCATTTAGAATTCAGTTAAGTAGGATCAATTCAAGCTTTGCTTGTCTGTATCCTGTGATGTAATGTTATCTAATGAAGCTGCAAAATATAAAATCTGACTTCAGTTAGCCAGGCCATTGTAATGTTCTTCCTTCTGTTTTKACCTTTAAGTAAAAGCGTAGCGTACAAGATGAGTATGTTAGCACTTGTGGCAACATGCTGCCTACAARTACAGACGATGGGTCTGTTGCCATGAATCATCTACATAATGTTATATAAGCAAATAATTTATTACAAATGAGAAAATTGTATTAAAGCAATACTAAGGCTGCAAAGTCAAGCACTCAAATGTTAGGAAATTGTAGAAATGAGACAGATGTTCAGCATTAGTTCAGCTCCTCTTGTATCTGGATTTTATGCTGCAATTTGATTATGTTCTCAAATATTGTTTTTCCCTGGATGCATTTAGCCATATTGACTTAATGAGTGGCTATTTGATTGTTTGTTCCATTGTTTTTGCTAAGCTTGCTTGAAAGAGTGTTTCAAAAAGACCGATCCATCTTGTCTTTCTCCATATACACAGATACTCATGCACACATATAAGTGTTTTTAAAATATTCCTGTAAAATGAGTTGTTATATTAATACTTTCATAAAGCCTATACAAGATGGAGACAACAATCTCTTTGGGCAGCTTCTGGGCCACTCTGGTAGCCAGAGATATTGGGAGAGGGTCCTGCTCAGTTTGTGCAGTGTGCTTGAGTGTAGGATTTACTAGAAAAAAGTGTGCATCCCCAGTGTTAAACAAGCATCAGCTTCTCCTTGTAACAAATGAGGGAACATAATAGATGGATGAGGTTACCTCTGCATTATAAATGGAGAATTCAAGGTCTGAACTGAAATAACCTGGCAAAAGCTACCCAATGATCTAAGGCCAATGGGAACTCCTCTCCCATCTCTGTGCTTATTCTTTATCACCATGCTGCTCTATAGTGTCGTTTTATTCACTAGAGTTTTTCAGCACTACTCACCTTTGATGAGAGCTTGAGTGAGGTACTTTGCAGCCAGTTGCAGCCCGCCAGGCAGCAGAAGTTGCCTTGTAAGCGCATGTAAGCAGTTTCTTGCCCCACTCAGATCAATGCTTCAGCTCAYAGCCTCTGCACAGGGGTATGTCATACATATGGCACATTTAATGGCTACATTGCCATTTTTACTTCTCTGCAGCTCTGCTTGCCAGTGCACTTTAACTTTGTCCACTAGATTTGCAAAGAATTTCAAAAATACTTTAGCGAGTCATAATGGAAGGCTTTAGGAAGCACTATCAATAAAAGAAAAAAAAAGGTAAAAAAAGAAAGAGGTAATAGAATTACTTTGAAGCCAAAGGCATAACTTCCTTTTCATTTAATAGCCAAGATCCTACCATTAGTTTCTACATTTATTCAACAAGAAATCTGGTGAAACTTTCCCTAGAGTTACCTAGAGAAGGCAAAATAGAATGGATAGTTCAGGCATAGAGAAATTGAGTGAGAACAGTTTGTTTTCTTCCAGCTCAAAACTCATTGCTAGCAACAGTTACTGCTCAAGATCCAACTGCCAATTGCATAAATTCTGGTCATGTTGAGTTATTTAACTATCCTAGCTAGAGTCTAATTTATGAGGCAATGGAAAATATGTTTCTATTTTCTTTGACCTGATTCAATGATCAGAGCCGAACAACTCTATCTCCAGCAAGACTGAAGAATCTCTTGTTAATTACATTTCATTTACTTTTGACAGACATATGACCCAGATGCATTTGTAGCGTCTAAAGATCTACATTTGGTTTTCACAGGGCAACTCCCACTGCTTTTTGCTTTTTAGAGAATATGAAAATCTCTTTGCTCATTGAGAAACATCCCACTCTTTGCCATCAAATTCTTATGGAAATAACTCAGGAGATTTGATTGTTAAGCAATTTTTCATATAGATTTCCCTTCAGGAATAAAGATCTTGAAAACACAAAATTATCTTTCTGAAGCACAGTTCAAGGAAACTGGGATGGCTTCTCTTCACATTCATATTTTTTAAAGTCTACAGTATCTCCAGCAAATTCAGAGCAGTTATGTTTCTGTAAGTGTGGAAAGAATCAGATCTAATGAAAGTGAATTTAAGACAGGATTTGGATTGTCATAACAATCCAAGTGTCTTTTTTTTTTTTTTTTTTTTTCAGCAAGGTCATTTACAAATCTGCTGCTAATGGGGTGAAGCATTTGGAGGCTGTTCTCTGTTCTATAGTGAGAAGAGCTTTTACAGAAATATATGCTTTGAGTTATTCACTGAGGAAACCCTCTGAGGGCTTGCTGTTAGCAGGCCTTTGCTGAAAAAGACTTTGCTGAGAATTTACATTCTAAATTTACACAGTGAGTTTTGATAACCAGACATACTGTTTAGTATAAATACKTCCAAAGAAGTTCAGTAAAGAGAGGAGCTCCCTGCAGCAAAATTTCAATTGACAAGGGCACTTTTTTTTGGAAAACACATATCCTTTTTCCTTTTTTTTTTTTTTTCTTCCAGTCTCAATCAGAACGGTCTCTATCAGAAAGCTGTTTGGAGTGAAATGGCAATGATGTCACTTGATTGCTTTAAAGAGGGTCTGTGGGGTCCCAGGCACTTCAGGCACCCATTTCAATGGCAGAGGAGCTAGGCACCCTGCATGGCTAGTCATCCTGGAGCCATAGCCCATAGAAATTCAGTTTTGTTCCAGTCAGATCCAATTACAGAGCACCTGCATAATATGGATGGCTTCTATTGGTTTCTAATTAGAAGGAGATCGTTAAAAGAGAGGCCAAATATATGTTCTTCACACAAACACAAGTGACTTTTCGTATTGGTAAATTGATCCTTGCAGTAAAGTGAGTGTTAAAAGTGATGATAACTAAAAATTGTTCCAAATAGATAAAAATCGATTTGTATTGTATAGGAACTTACCAAGCAGAAAAGGTCCAAGACTATTTCTTGGCAACTCTACATCCCATTTTCAGTCTATGTACAAACTTTTTTAGCAGAGTGTGCATTTTCCTCTCTTTTCCTTATTAAACATACTTATATAACCATAAAACCAAAACTGTTCAAAACTGTAGTGTTGATGTCCAAAATGTGTTAGGCATCAGTTCAAGAACTCAGAATAAAATTAGTTACAACTCTCTCTCTCTCCATTTTCGCTATCAATTTGCAGATCAGATACTTGGCTTTAATTCAGACAATTCAGAGATTCTGTTTTGTTTATTCTATTAACTTTGATTAATTTTGTCAAGTAGTTGGAAATTTTCATGTGAAAACAATTATAGGAAAGTAATATGACCTGAAAATATGATACAAAAGCAAAGACTTACTAATAGCATTTTTCTATTTAAATAATTAGAAGAACTCTGTAGAGTCACTTTATTGTTGTCCTGTAATACTTCAGTTTGATATTTTTCCATCAAAAGAAATCTTAGCTGTAATGACTACCATGCTATTCTTAAAAGATAATTAAAAGCCCTCTGTGGTCAGTAGAAGGACACTGGGTGTTATAACCAATTCTCAGACAAATCCTTATGCACTTACGTGGAAAAATGCTGAATTCCTTCTCTTATATTTTGGACAGTAAGATGATTTTTCTTGTCTGAGTATTAGACTTGTTGAATCAGCCATGTTCTGTGATAAAAGCAATTTCTAGAAACAAATTTCCCTTATTTTTATTATCTAGTTAGTCCTAAATCAGTAAAATGCAAAGAACATGGACGTAGTAGATGAAACAGTAGCAACTGCCAAAACCAGTTTCACCCGTAAGCCCCTGGGTGGTTTTATGTACGGTGAGGGTGCATGGGATGCCAAAAAAATTTAAACAGCAACATTCTTGAAATGGAAAGATTTCTTATTAAAAAAAAAAAAAAAGAGAAAGAGAGAGAGAGAGCAAGGACCAAGAGTTGTTCTTCTAGTAAATGATTCTGCTTTGGCTTATGAGCATGCACTGCTTAGCATGARACTTAGGGTTTTTGTAAAGTAGTCCAAAATCTCTAGGTCTAAATAGCATCCAAATAGTTTAAATATCAATGTCAGGGAGAACGTAAGCCAAAACCACTCTTCCTGCAAAAGCCGTGATTTTGAAATCTGAGCTCTTCTGCCCCAGCTGGTGACATGGAAGGTGAAAGCAGAGGAATACTGACATTCCCATATTGGACTAGGTCTAAGGACTGTGTAGTTTGGTTAAAAGGAGGCAACTAGCAGGGAAACTCCAGGGGGTGACCTTGCCTCTCCCTCTAAGGGTGTGTGATAGGACTCGTGGTCTGGTGGGACAAGTGGTGCTCTTATGGCCTCCAGAGACACCTGTGATCTGAGATTGCTGCACAGGCAGGTGCTGCCTGTGGTACTGGATACATGGGCCAGGGAGCCAGATCAGGCTACTGCGACTGCAAAGCAGCTCTTCGGGCTACATTTTCGTGCTTCAGCTACAGCCTGGGTTTTATGTCAAGTCTTGYGGATGGTGTTTCTCAGCACTTGCACCATTAAGGGGCAAAAGGTAGAGAGCTTTACACCCCAAATCACATCATTGTGACTGGCAGCCTTTGGAAAGATATGTTACTGACCCAGGTGGTGACTGCATTATACACTGAAACATTAGGTTTAATAGATCCTAAGAGCTATCCTAGCTAATGAGTTGTATAGCCTATTTGTAAAGAGGTTTGTAACTTATTATTGGAAACCTATGGAAAGTTCTACTTCAGTTCCATTCAAACAGGCATGATACTGGATCTTAGTGCTCCTTTTTAAGAAATAAATATATCCTTCATAGGAGGAAATTTTTAGTGTGATTGTGCTGAGTCCTGTCCTGTTCCATGTGGCTTTTCATACGCTGATGAAGCAAAGGACTATCTCTATATAAAATAAACAGAAAGATTGAAGCAGATAGTATTTTCAAAGTTTTATTCTTAATTAATTTCTCCCCAAATCAAAAACATTGCTCTTGATAAAAGCATGCTATGCATAACAAGAAAAATCATAGCCCAATATCTATATCAAGTACATAACATTATAATGCTTTTTARTATTGTGGAGTGATACATTACCAGTATTATGTGTTTTTATAGCTTTCTGGGACTTTCTCCTGATACTCTGCAGTTTTTTACTCTGCATTTGTGCACCATAGTGCAAATGAATATTGCAGTATGATAATGATAAGTATGCTCATAGAGAAACCTCACAATAACTTTAAAGGAAACTTTAGTCATTTAGGGACTGCAGGAATAGGCTAAAAGTATTTAATGAGCTTTGTTCTAAAGTCTCTACTGATAACTGATAATCAGTAGTTCTGCTTCACAGAAAAGGATGCAAATAAACAGAAGGAAATTATTTCCCATTGCCATTAAAAATAGTGGGAAAGTAGAAAAAATATGGCTGCTGGAATGAAAGGTGATGAACTATAAAAAAAAAAAATTTAGCCTGATATCTCAGCTTGTGTGGTTCATTACAATGAACGTAATATTATACAAATGACTTAAAAGTGTCTTTTTGAAAGCTGTTTTGTTTGACTTCAGTAATATATTATTTACCACTTATTTTTCTCATCTTAAGGTGTTGTGTGAGGTTAATATGTTGCTATTCATTGTAACTGTGAACATTTTTGCTTAGTATTAAAAGTAGAGCATAAGTAATTTCAGTTCATTGGAGTACCAGCACTCAGAAGTTATTCTGGAATGCAAGAATAATATCATATTGAGTGTAGGAAACTACTGTCTAGTACCATGACAGATACTGGGGGGAGGAGAGGGGTAAGAGAAGAGGGAAGGACATTTCATTTAAAGATGCCTGAACAAATGATGTGTGAGGAATTGTCATTGTGTTCTCATAATAGAAGTGACCCTGACATTTCTTGTGGAGGACACAGAAGGAATGAATCAAATTTTATAAACTAGTCAAGGATATTTAAATGCTGGATAAATATATGCTATGGAAGTGGTGGTATAACATCATTGCCAGTGACAGCTTGCGTCATGGAAACCAAAATCTGAATAGGAACAGCAATTCCTCTTCTTGCTTTCAGATGGCATCAGAGATCCATGGGAAATTTTTTTTCATTAACGTGTTTTTCATTGATGGAAGCAACAAAAATATTTTTAGACTGTAAAAAACAAATCAGTTGAGATTGAAGTTGAGAATATGCATAAGACTTTTTAATTTAAAACTTCTTCAACATATGGTTTACATACTACTGCAGCAGAGGTTGCAAATTCATTACATTAGATTTTCTCATATTTTTGTTACAGTGATGCCAAACGTGGCTTAAAGCACAATGAGAGGCAGCCACTTGGCACTCATCGCTGAACACAAGAGAAATCTCAACTTAGCTGACCTGGGCAAGGAAATATGCTCTGTAGATGGCTCAGCAAACCTTTTTTCATTCAGAGTATTAACACTTATCAGTATGGGTGATTACAGTGGTGGAAGATTTATTTGATCACTAACCCACTCATTCTTTTGCCTTGATGGCACATCTGGGTAGGGGGCTGCCCTAACCGTGCTCCCTCAGCAGAGATAAGTGGTGCAGTGAGTGGCCTGGAGAGACAGACACAGTATTCAAATGCCAGAGCAGTTCTGAAATACAGGCTACAACTGAATGCCTGCAGGTTTCCATCAGCTAGATGTGACCACAGTGTCAATCTCCCCTTGGCCAAACTACACGAAAAGTGACAGTCCTCTCTATAACAAATGTATAAGGCCTTAAAGGACAAAAAATACAGATGTCTAGTCATGGATAGGACAGTTGTGGTTGAAATGGATTTTGTCCAACCTCACAGACATCTCTTCTGCAAGACTGACATTATTTGGTCTTATATCCCATGCTTGGGAGTGCCGTGGTTTTCATCTTCAAGCTTTGGAGGAGTGGAAATGTTCCCTTTCTTTAATAGCACAGGATCAGGGAACAAAATATTTTCCAAACACTTGGCCATAGAGATGGTGAAGCTTTTATCACGACATATTGGAATGTGGAGGAGGACTCCTCAGTGAGCTTTATCTGTTGATCTATTTGTTTTCAAAATTTTGTCCAGGAAGAGAGCAAATCCCAGCCAAAGCCTTGCTCATGCTCAACACAAGGAGCAAATCTCACCAAATCATCTGAACCTCAGCTTTCATCATGTCCAGAGTGAGAATGTTTAAGTAGAAAATATTTATGGGACACTTATTTTGCAAGTGAGAGCATAGAAGTTAGCCTCCTGACACTCACTTCAGCAGGATGGATTTCCAGAACAAGACCAGTGGGAATGAAAGTGGGACAAGTTAAACAGAGAAGAAACCAAGACCAAACTGCTGACAATAGCTATAAGGAATGCCTCCCTTCCTTGTCATTACCCTTCATCCACAGGTCAGTAAGCTGAAGCTAAAACCTTGGTAATGGCTGTGGTATGCAATCAATGGAAATAGATGACAGATAGGAAAAAAGAGAAGAGAAAGTGGAAAGGAATTTGCGAAAAGAAAAGGAAGGACAAAAATGAGGTATGATCTGCTTGTGCAGAATAACTTTGATCTGTCAGATGGCAAAAGTACAGGACAAGACACACACTTCCTAAACTACATGGCCATGGATAAAATGGCTGTGGTGAGGATGGCTCACAAGGAACCTGAATTTGTTTAAAGTGAAATGATCTTAACTTCTACCAAGCCAAGAGGGACTTTAAATATGATCTTGCATGTTCTCATACAACTGTACGGTGTACTGTAGCTGCCAGCCTCAGTAGAGGTCCGTGGAGAACCCTCCTGATTTTTCCAGTAGAAAATGCTGTAGGGCATGCTTTGTTCTGTGGACCAAGTCGGTGGACCCAGTAGAACTGTGCATGAGCTGCACGTCAAGAAACTCAGTGAAAAAAATCTCTCAGGTAATCCTCCAGTACTTTGGGACAGACATTTAGATGTCCTGGTAGAACTGACAAAAGTGATGGCAGTGGAGAGCCTCTGTCCACCTTTATGAGACTCTGAGACTCTTTGACTTTCCTAAGAGATTCCTTCTAAGGAACTCTAAACCTTGTCCTCTCTTTTCTCAAAATAGTCCACTCTGTAGTGCTTTCACATGTAAAGACTGAGATGCTACATTTCTGATTTGTTTTTTTTTTAAGTTTTTTAGATTAGAATTTTGATCAACTTCAAGCCCACATTACAGATGAATGTAGTTAGGTTTATCCAGAAAATCATTTAGGATCCTAATTTGTATAGCAGGACGTAGTTCTTAAAGTCAACTAGATGTTAATATACCTCCTATCCTGGGCCTCGTTTTTCCTCCCCAATGTTTTCTCTTTCATGTGCAAAGGAACAGAATAAATCAAATATACCTGTCTCCTGTATTTTGCTCATTTTCTGCAAGTAGAGCCCCTGGTTGTTCTCACATTCTTTTCAGGGATGAAGTTTTTTTATGAAGTATGTTTAATAGGTAGCATATTTATATATTTGTAGCCCTACTCTGAGTGTTTAGGCATCAAGGAGAAAAACAGAGAGGCTTGAAGTTATAATTATTGCCATTTTGGAGAAAGAGGAGGGCTTATGCAAGTGCTTTAATTGATCAAACAATTTTTTTTATGCTAAAGGGTTTTATTCCTATTCCACTCTCACAAATATTTGTTGGAAAGCGATAGTTTCAATTCACTCTAATAAGCACTAGATTCCTTTGGGGACAAGATTGGCTCTAGGCAGATGCTCTGTTTTGCCAACTTCTTTTCTTTAGAGGGGAAAGAAAAAAGATGTCAACACAAACACAAGCCTGTGATTGATGAGATGTTTTTGGGCAGTAGGGAATATTTCCAATTTTAATTTGTTATGCCCTTAATGATGAAGAAACTAAGGGGATCTTGAAAGCTTATTTAACTTACTTGTTTGTTGGCATTGTAATGACTAGGTTTCTGCCAAGACTGAAATAAAATTAAAAAAAAAAATCTTTTTCTCTATTGAGTTAGGGATTTCTTTTAAAAAATTAATTTAATTTTTGAAAGGCATTATTTGGATTGGTACACAGCTGTGCCAGTCTGGCGTTACGAATATGATTAAGTGTGTGGTAATGAGTCCTTGAATATAGTGCATTTTCATTATTTGATCAGTTAGTCTTGCACAAAACTGACAATTCCTGTGGGCAATGTCAGCTGTGAACTCAGTGGTGCCAGCAACCAACATCTGGTCTATTTTCTTAGAAAATAAATCCTGATTTTCTAAGAACAGCATAACTGAATGCTGTAACCAATGGGAGCTGATTATTACAAGGAATGGCTCTCTTCTATTAGATTTATTTTCCTGGTATTTAGCACAGAATCAGAGATTGGCTGAGGTTAGAAGAGACCCCTAGAGATCATCCAGTCCAACCCCCTGCTCCAGCAGGGACACCCAGAGCACGGGGCACAGGGCGGCATCCRGGCGGGTTTGGAAGATCTCCAGAGAAGGAGACTCCACAACCTCCCTGGGCAGCCTGTGCCAGGGCTCTGTCACCCTCACAGTAAGGAAATTCTTTCTCACATTGAACTTCCTGTGTTTCAGTTTGTACCCATTACCCTGTGTCCTGTCACTGACCACCACCAAGAAAAATCTGGCCTCTTCCTCTTTACATTCCCCCTCTTAGGTATTCATGCATGTTGATAAGATTCCCTCTCAGTTTTCTTCAGGCTAAACAAGACCAGTTTGCTTAGTCTTTCCTCCTMAGACAGATGCTCCAGTCCATTAATCATCTTTGTAGCTTTATGCTAGGCCCTCTACAGAAATTCCATGTCTCTCTTGTACTGGAGAACTCCACACAATATTCCAGGTGCAACCTCACCAGAGCTGAGCAGAGAGGGAGAATCATCTCCCTTGACTTGCTGGCAACACTCCTCCTAATGCAGGCCCATTTGTCTTCTTGGTCACAAGGGCCCGTTGCTGGCTCATGGCCTTTATAAGACACTCATTAAGAAAAAAAAAATTAAATCTTGAAAAATTTCACATGCACAGAGCCCTGTTTCTCACTAGCATCTGTTCAGATTTGTATGGAGAACTTTATAATATTCCATCGTTTAAGAAAGAAACTTTCACTTATAACTTACACGGACAAACAAGGAAAAAAGAAAAAATATTTTATGTCTTCATAATATTCTTCTTTCTTATTTGGACGAACCAGTGAAATCTTGCAAAGAAGACTGAACAGTCTTCTTTTCCAAACACTAGACTGATTTGCCTAATGACCTGCTTATGAACATATTATTTTTAGGATTTGTTAAAAATACTACTACATTGCATATATTTTAATGTATGTATAATGTAATGTAATGTWATGTAATGTAATGTAATGTAATGTAATATATATTACATAAWATATATATTGTATTATATATATAATATAAAATATAAAATAATATATAAAAATATATTTGGTTTGTTAAAAATATGTAACTATAAAATTAGTGCCATTGTCATCTGCTTAAGAGTACCTTGTGTGTTTAAGAGTGTATTCAAAACAAAAACTTTTTAAAGGATCAAAAAATATTTCTTTATTGAATTTCCTGTTTGGCTTTTGRTTTTATCCAGCTTCTCACTTTTACTATTGCAATATTTCTTATGAATTACATGAAAGAATTCATACTTTTTTTTCATATGTGTCTAGTAGATTCTCTTGATTTTATCCTTCTCATTTTTGGTCGTTTGTTGGCCTGAAATGTTTCTTCTGCTTCACTGTAGCGTATAATGTCATAAGAAATCACATAATGGTCAAAAAAGTAACATAATCTGCTTCTGATGGAGCACTTATTATCTACTTTCTACATTGAGGCCAAGTGATATTTAAGCTGCTTAGCCCATGCTTCAAACACAACTTCTCTCAAAAATAACAAGATGCGAACCTGGGCATACTGAGAGCCCAAAGAGATGCAACTGTCAGAGAAAATCATCCATATGTGAGACATGACAACTCATGCTCTTCCCAGGATCAGGCCAGGAATCCTTGCATTTGTCTTTCTCCTTATTAGCCTGAGTTCATCTGAACCCAAGAGATAAATAGTTTCCACATAGGGAGTTCACTGGCAATTTGATTTCCTGTTCCACCATTGTCACCTTGCAATTCAAGGCTAGAAAAATAGTGTTTATATTTATTTTGTCTGTGATAATATAAAGTTCCAGATTTCTTTTGCAGAAAAGGGTTCAGCAAATGCAAAATTACTTTAAGCAAGTGAGATTTCCATAAGCCCCCTTGTTAAATGTGGAAGTCTCTCTAGACGTTTCTCTTCAGCCAAAGATTTAAATATTCAAATAAATATTTAATGACCTGATGGTTTTCTCCTTCACTGGTGTGAATTTTCTTTTACATGCCARAGGGATCAAACTAAAGAGCCAAGTGCCTTGGATCATGATAACCATGTTGACAGTATACGCCAAGCTGCATATTATGATTGGCAAAGATGCTGAAGAGCATACAAGCTGTGAATTATTTCTTTTCTCTAAGTAAAGGAGTTTACAGGACAATTAAAAATAATGCCAGAAAATCTTGAGTTGGGAATGATAACTGAATTTGGAAAAAAAAATAAAGCTGAGAAAAGTCCAGAATGAGCTCCTCAACATCGTTTTATTCTATGTATAACTACCATTTGTATGCAGGCTACAAACTGCTCTATAAGCCTTTTGGGAGAGAGGGAACACGTGAATCTGAATGAGGACAAAGACTCAGAAAAAACTCTTACATCTATTCTTCMGATATATGAAATAATGGATTCTCTRAAAGAGAGTGTGTGTGGAGGAAGTCTTAGTCAAGAAATGAAAGTTGGAGATGGAAAGATTTCACTAGGTCATTTAATTCACAGACGTATCACACCAGTATTTTCTAGTGACACATCTAGTCTCAGTTTAATCTATATCTATGAGGTCATTGGACTTTATCTCTCTTTTCAGGAGACATGGCCATGGAAAGTAGGAATCCAGGCTTAATTGTCAAGAAGTTGAAATCTTTTGTATCAAAATGTGTGCCTATGCTACATCAGAAAACTCTATTATATATTTTTTTTCCTTTTAAAATATGGATTTCTTTCACTTGCCGCTCAYGTGTCATCATTGTTGATACCCATATCCTTCAAAAATATGTCCCATATAGCATATCTAAATTACGTTTTTTTCTAATAGCAAGTTAGCTGTTACAGAGCAGGATTCCTTCAGGACCTAATTASCTGTGTCAATTTGCAGTACAGTACCAATTACAGGGTTTGACAAACACTCAAACACAGAGTTTGTTGAAGACATGGTTAAACTGGGGCTGGAATGGTGGCAAGTGCAGTTTGYTTATAGATTTTTTAGGTTTACAGTGTTAAATCTTGGCATTGCCTTGTGTATTTTATCTTGTGTTTTTTTGYTAAGTGAAAAGCAATTAGAGAGGGCTATTAAACTGTTCCTATTCTGATCTCATGAGTTATCATGCACCAAGACAATGTTAACTGGAGGCAACAAAGATTCCTTAATGAACAACCACCGTGCACTTGTGGCCAGTTTCTGGCCAGGGGATGCTGTCAATCCATGTATGTAAATGCAGTTTGAGAGGCAGAAGAATCCCTAAAAAAGAAAAGATGYGTTTTCTTTTTGCTGACAAGATAACGTGCTGTCTGTATGTAAATCATGAGAAATACTTAATGGGAACAAATGCCTTTTATTTTAGTCCAAACTGCTGTGTACATTAGAACAGAATTTCTCTCAGGTATTTATGTATCAGGCTTATGGGTGAAATAGGACAAATTTTGCAGTTCACCATGACTAGATGATAACCAGTCTGGGAACTCCAAAGAATCTCAAGCTTAAAATTGCTGAACTATGGACAAGGAGAATAACACACTCTTTAAACACCCTTAATATAGAAGGAATGAACTTGGGTAAGGTAACATATGACACTCAGGGAAAATGTACAAGAATGAGTCTAATTTTCATGCCTGGAAATTGGTAAAAAGATAATAAAGTATAGAATAAACWGCTACATTAATCATAGAATTGTAGAATCCTTAAAGTTGGAAGGGATCTCTAGAGATCATCTATTCCAATACCTCCTGCACACACAGGGTCACTTAGAGCATGTGGCACAGGGCKGCATCCAAGCAGGTTTTGAAGATCTCCAGAGAAGGAGACTCCACAACCTCTCTGGGAAGCCTGTTCCAGGGCTCTGTCACCCTCACTGTTAAGAAATGTTTCCTTAAGTTCCTGTGGAACTTTTGGTGCCTCAGCTTGTGGCCATTTCCTCTATCAGTGGCCACCACTGAAAAGAGACCAGTCGCATTCTTCTCACTCCCTCCCTTGAGGTACTTGTGTACACTTATCAGATGCCGTCTCAACCTTCTCTTCTTCAGGCTGAACAGGCCCCCCTCTCTCAGTCTTTCCTCACAGGGCAAATATTCCAGGCCCCTGATCATCCATAATTTGTTACAGGATGAAACAGACAACACAGATGTTGTCAAATGAAGTCATGTCTCGCAAATCTGTTAGATAGCATAGATAAATTCAATATAGTATATATGGACTTCCAGCAAGGTCATTCATCAGAACATCTAAAACATAACATACAAAATCATTAAAAATACAGYAAAAAAGAAGCTTTCTTGGGGTAAATAATTGCTAAATGATAGGGCATTTAACAAGTTTTAACAACGGCATGAGCCCCTGAAGAGTGGTATTACTACAGGCTGCATTGTTAAAATATATCCACAGATGATTTGTGAGGCAAGTACTGAACTGAGGAAGTCTGAAAGTGATTGGGGATACTCAGCTCTGAAGTTTGGAGTAAGAAGCTGGGATATGATATCACAGTAGTTAGCAACTAGGGAATAAAATRGTGGATGGAATGCAATGTGAGGCACACTACATAGGGGAAAAAAATAAAAACCTCATACCCAGCCAATGGACTCACARTTTGCTACTAGTTTGCACTTGTCTGAAGTTTGCATTTCAGACATGTTCTGGCTTTTATGCTTTTTCCCATCGTATCCGCAGATGACCTATTGGGCAGAAGAAATGTTAAGCTGGACAGACTTTCAATCTGGACCTGCATGTCATTTTGCTGTATTAAGAAATTTTGAATCAAAGATTGGGAAGAAATGTAGACTTCATCATACACTTTAAGTGCTTTCTGCTCTCCTGTCCTCACTGTGATGAGCAATTTTACTTAAAATGTTTGACCCATTAGTATTTAAATATTAGCAGAAGACTAACAGGACAGAACATACAAATTGTATCATTCTTGTCATTCAGTCAGAAAGGCAGATGATACTAAGATGAAGATGCAAAAGTGAAAGGATTCAGCAGTATAAGCACAAATACCAGAGTGTTTCTGTTATAGGAAAGACATAGAAATCAGGTTCTAACTTTTGGGGAGTTCATTTCAGATTATGTGAGGCACAGAGAAATTACTGTGTTTAAAAGAAGTGTTTTGATWATAGCTTTTCCAATTCTAGCATGGATGATGTAATAAACTTTGAGAGCAGTTTTTACTGCTCTTCTACTGCTCTTCTACTACTGTTTTTTTTCCTACGATTACGTGTAAATGTAAATGTTGTATTGAACTTGTAATATATTGCACTGCTGTTTTAAGAGGTTCAGTCCATTTCCAGAAGAATCCAGGTTCTCTAAGGGAGAAAAATGAGAAAGTGTTCTTATTGCCATGCTCAGGTCCTTTCAGTGTGATGCTGACCAAAAATCAGCTTGACCAAAAAACAGTCAGGCAATGATCTTTATCTTGTGATTCACTAACATTGATTGTGGGAGCAGTTGTGGTGCCAGTGTAACTGGGCTCTTGAGGAGAGCCTGCTTATATTGGACTCTTCTCTAGAAATACATTAGCTGTTTCACTTTTTTCCCTCTACTTTAGGTCATGGACTATGTAGGAGGAAAAGGGATGATTAAGAGCTGAGAGAGTATTCTGCTTTTTCCTAGACCAGTTTCTGCTTTTGAAGTGCCGTAATGGAATAGATGCTGTACATTGTGTTGTGCTCTTTGCCAGGCAAAAGCAAAAGCCATGAAATGAGGGGCATATTTTCTCCCAATTAATAGTTTTGACTTTTTCTGCTTCCCTTAAAACACTGTCATCAGTTCTTTACTACAGTGTGCCGCTCATGTTGAAAAACACTATCTTGCACAAATCATGAGTTCAGGGCTTGCAATCCATGCAAGGATCAGGGCTTGTGATCCTTGCATGGCAGTGAGTAGAATCTGATCTGTTACTGAAACAGAACCTCTGGAAAGGGAAAAATAATAAATCAGAATATTATTTCTGTCTGAGAAAGCTAAAAAAAAAATGCTTCTGGAAAGAATTTTCCTTTGTAAGTTGCCCTTGTAGCTTATTGCTTCCAGAACAAAGATTTGATATCTATTTCCTTTCTATTGCAGCTCATGAACTCACAACTGGAATTTGCATTTATGAAACAAAAGGAGAAGAAAAAAAAAAAAAAAGATACAGTGAGCCACCACATAAAACAGTATTGGATTCTTAAAGACTATAATATAATGGGAATTACTAGACCTCTATAGAAATCATTTCTTTAAACTGATAAAAAAAATAAAAAGACACAGTAGATACAGGGTAGGAAATTACCAATTGAACTGTTCAGTTTAAAAGAGATTCAGGCTAATGTAAAATACACTACCCTACTACTTTGGCAACTAGCACTGAAAAAACATTGAACAGTTGCATTATTTGAGGCTGTAAAATGTTAAGATCAAATTCAAGTTATGAACTCAATACGTCAAGAGATTTAGCTTCGCATTTACACACGGTGAAGAGCTGCTGTTATGCAACTTAGGCTTATTCTGCCCCAGCAGTGGTGATACAGAAAAGAAACCAGAATGAACTCTCTAATATCAGAGTGCAAAGGCCATAGAAATCAGTGAGTCTTAATGTACTTTCAGTTCTTCCTAGATGGGGTCTTTGGTTGCCCCTGATTCTGGGACCATTTTTTTTCTGCCACAAGTAACACTAGCTCAGTTTTCCCATGATCAGTGAGCACACAAATCCCAAACTGTTAACAAGGACTAGCAGATCCCAAAATGTAGCTACTACGTTGATTGAAACTGAGTACTGTTGTGTTTGCTGAAAGSAAGGCAGACCTAGTACAGAGGTAGCAAAACAAATGCTGGACCCCCTAGCTCTGTGTCCATCCTTTGACTACACTGTGGCCCATTGCACGCTATGGTGTTTATTGCATATTAGCTAAACAGAGTCTATGGAGTTACACTGCTGTTGTGTCACACTGCTGTAACATTGCAATTTATCCTGCCATGTTGCAAAACCAGACAGAAAATCAACTGTTTAAGTTTTGGGAAAGCTGACTCCAAGTTCTTATGAACACTAAGAGTAGATCTGTTGCTGTAACAATTCTACCTTGTAGTTGCATTCRTTAAGGTTAAAAACAAAGGAGTCCAATTGCCACAGGCTAGAAATGCTGGTTTGTAGGCATTTATAACTTCTTAAGAATATATTACARGACCAGGAAAGAAGTATGTGACATAATTGGAGTTRGAAAATGTAGGGCAAGATCCTATGRTTATTAATTGAGGCAATTCAGTATAGATCCTAATTCCAGTAGTAAGTCTATGCTGATTTATGCCAGCTGAAGCTGAGGTTGTTTGCTTAATTTAATTGCAGTTAAAAACATGAAGTATTAATTTCTAATCCTTATGTTTTCAGTGAAGTGCTTGAAAACATAAGTTCATTTCATTGTTCAAAGAAGCAGAAAACAGTTACAAAAACTAATGATGTTATTATTTAATCATGTACTATTTGAAGAGAATGTCTCCCTTTTTTACAATTTATTTTGAGAACTTGATAGGAGTTTGATACAGTGGTAGTTTCCCATGTGCTTTTGTGTATCTTGCCAAAGCACCAAAAGAAAGTAAACACTATGTAACACTATGTAGAAAGCAGTAGTATAAAAATTATATGATTTTGATAGTTGCAGATGTAGCAAGTGTTGTAATAGAAATTTCTTTCTGCTTGTCTGGGAAAACAGATTGATTGTATCCTGTACAAAGATTCCTATAACATTTTGACACTAGACTTTCAAAWTACCTTTTCTCAGAATCCCACACAAAATAGCTGAAACCTCTTTTGTCTGAATGAACAGAAAGAAAAAAGCGAAATCTGGGACCACATTGGAATTCATCACAAACTCATTCATTTCAGAAGATTATTCCAATGAATTTAGCATTTGTAAAAAGAGCACTGCCTTGATTACACTAATTGAATTTTCTATCCACCAGCCAGATACGGAAYTGGAAGCAGAAAGTACCATCTATCAAGTGCTTTCTTGTTTTTATGACTTGCCTTTAATGGTGATCTGCCAATGCCCACTGAGTTATCGGTTTTGCTGCTGAGCTGAGCTAAAGGGAATACCTGATTGCTAGTGACATTTCTCATGGACTCTAGGCACTGGAGACACAATTATTTTCTCGTACTTTTCAAAGAGTGCAAAGCTGAGATAGATTGATCTCAACAGCTTGAAGGAATTAAGAGCTCAAATGGGATGTGGAGAGCACRGCAGCACTCTGTCCGATTGTGCCAYGGATTTTGTGTGGCATCTTCATTGCCAGGAAAGGAAAAAGAGTATAGCTTTCTGATTCATACATGCCCAGTTATTCTTGTCTTTTTCAGAAATCAGTATACCTGGTATGGTAAAAAGCCCCAAACACCACATAAATATAGAAAAATATTCAGTGAAGCAACAAGGATTGTCAGACATGAGCAGTAACCAGCACAAATCTTTCTTCTTGCTCACTCTTCTTAAGGAATACAACAACAAAAGCACCAAAAGTGGCGGTTAGGTAGCCATAGGACCCTTCTGTGTGCAGCCTGGACCTCCAGAGCTGGAGGAATTTGCAGCTRGCGCGGTATGGATCAGACATTATCACGGTAGCTGTTTCTCACTCAGTCTCTCCATTTTTTTTTCTTCTTTTTCTCAAGAATGCCACAATTTTGCCAAGAACAAGAGTSATCCAAAATCAGGTAGCAGCCAGGGTTTTGAACTGTAACACCCAGGTCCTACACTAAAGAGAAGTGCCTCAAAGATTGGACTATCAGCCAAAGATATTCTGGGGAGTGAAAAGCTTGAAGAGTACCTTACAGGACATGCTGCCATGGGTGCCATGTCTGTGTTGAAGACAGTAGCATTTCAGTAAACCTGGATACAGACAGAGATTTTGCAGGAGTGTCRGGAGTTAACTTGTGTATGTATCTTCTATACATGTAAACATATAGCTTAGTCATTCTATAGATACTTGGTGAGATAAAATTCATGAATGCATAGAGATATTTGAAACTCTGCAAACTAGGATAAGACCCTTCAGGAGGCTGTTGGGGAGGGCATGGGTAGAATATGATGATTTACCACCCAATTCTTACTTGTCTGCTCAAAGGACAGTAAAAATATTTTTAATTATATGATACAATGTAGCCTGCGATGTTCTCACTTACTATACCTCTAATTCTAGGACTTTAATAAATAGTTATGTTTGTGCCACTAATTATTGTTTTCTCTGGTAGAATCTCTTGTTTTATTGTTTTTTTCCTCATATTAAAGAAGAAATATTTTAACAGTTTTTGTGGAATGGGAAAAAAAATGTCATTTTTAGCTCTGTTTCCAGTCACTTAGCACAGTTCAGGCACAAGGGAACTACCCTGAACACACTGGAATGTAAGCTTGAAACAGTGTAGATTGTGGAGTGATTTTTTTGACAAGAAATAAAATTTCATTTTCACCAATATTTCCTGTATTGCTTTCTTCCTTGAAAAAAAAATGAAAAACATATCTGTTAGTGTYTGCAGGCTTTGCTTGTCTATGGTTTTAGTTTTAAAAATGAGAAAAGTGTGTTGAAGGATTAAAAAAAACTACATAAATTTAACCTTTAGCATGTAATAGATTTCATAGGAACATCTGTTTTTACGAGTCCAAAGTTTTTCAGAGTCACAAGTGATTATCAATGACCTTTTCCTTTCTCTGCTGCCTTTCTGCAACACTTTTTCAAGTTCAGAGGGAAATTAGAGTGAATGGAGCAGCCTTCCTAGTCAAGTATGAGACTTTCATAGAGAGGAACAGACCAAGGAAAGGTAGCACTGATACTTGGCCATTTAGCTTGTGTGGCTAAAGGATTGCTACGAATCCTGGCACAACTATAGTTTCTATAGCATGGCTTTCAGTGGCAAAGGTTTCCATGTTGTAAACAACTGATTTTCTGATTYTCTCTGCTGTTCCTTATTGCTGCTTATTATTTGAATTTTTTTTCAAAGATAATTCTGCTAATTGTTAAGCACTTTGGGCCTGATTTAGCTTGTCTGTAATCATCCATCCATCTCTGAGTGCTCCTGACTTGCCTGAACCCCTAAGGTTGTTCAGTGGGATCATATCTCCATGGATTGCACCGTTCTGACAACTACCCACGCACACGGCTTTATGCCCACGACTGCACCTGCTGCTTTGCAATGTGCTAAGAATAGTAGTATACCCCATTAGCAGCAGGATTTATCTCTAAATTACAGATGAAGGAATACAGATAGAGAGAAACTATGCACTGCTGAGGGTCATATAGGAAGTCTGACCCTGTGATAAAGAGCATGAGGCTCTTATACAGCCAGCAGGGTGCTTTGAAAACACTATCTTCTTTCTGCCCTTGTGTCCATGCCTCAGCATCAGTGTGCTCAAAGTGTCAAAATACTCACCAGAACATTCAYAGGGAGTTGAAAGATGAGATGACAGCTGTATTAATGAACTCTCAGAAACTGAGCTTCGCCTAATGATGCTGTCAGGAAAAAGGTTTTGTTTCAGTAGTT
Source organism: Nothoprocta perdicaria (assembly GCF_003342845.1). Classification (NCBI taxonomy): domain Eukaryota; kingdom Metazoa; phylum Chordata; class Aves; order Tinamiformes; family Tinamidae; genus Nothoprocta; species Nothoprocta perdicaria. Next base: position 615,699 of record NW_020455423.1, on the reverse strand, counting down.
TTGAGACCACAAGATGAAAAGGGCCAGGAATGAGAGGGAAAGGCAAGATACTGTCTAGCTCTGTAACGTAGCTTCCTGGTGAGGGAAATAATTACTTTTCATCCTTTGGTGCTCTAGAAAGACCACTGAGTAGAGTGTGATGGGTTCATAAGATCAGAGATTTCTTGGTGTTCCATTACTCTTTCTCTCTGTTGAGAAAGTTCTGTTTGGTAGCAGAACTCAACTTTCACAAATAATGGCACATATTGTGTCCACCTGTTTGGCTAGGAGTCTTTATGCTTACACATCTCTTCTCCTTACTCACACCCTTCTTGGGAACAGAACTGGCATGACCAGCAGATCTCCTCATTTGAATGGTCAGTCCTGCAAGAAATATAAATTGTCTCACTAAAACTACACCCAAGCCAAGCTGAGATGCCCAGAATAAAAGCCTCCTTCCAGAAGGGCTACYCAGGTCACTTTTAAACAGTGACACAACAGTCATCCTTGGTCACCCATCCAAAGGTCAGTCTCAAGGGCGAGACCGAGGATGGCTTTCTGCCTCAGAGCTCAGTGGTTACAGCAGATGAATGGCACAATTGAAAGCTACCCTTTTTAGCTTTGACTTATTTCTTAATCTTAACTATAAATTTAMTTTTGGTTTAAGCTATCTGACAGTTTCTCGCAACTGACAGATTTATCAAGACAAGTGGAGACAGTCAATTTATGTTTTAGTAAGTGTGCTTGCAAATGTTTCCTTGTCCTTTCAGACAGAGAAGTGCAAGACGTTACTGTTAGTTCTCTCTCATGCAGAGGGCRTATTCGTGACTGACCAGCTGGGACTCCTTTTTGCTCATTCAAGACATTGAAATTGTTTTTCACCTAAAATGACACTACCCACAATATGCAAGCAACATTCTCCCTACCCAGAAAACCAGTAAATTCAGTTTGATAGACAAATTATTTTCCTTTTAATTTGTTCACATATTATGTTGGACACTAAAAATACAAATTTCTAAGCATTACATATGTATTATCCAAGGTTCTGGTAAGCTAATGTTTTTGCCTTTCAAAAAAATTAATCTACATATAAATATATTTCAGCTATAAAATCTACAAATTCATCATTCAGCCACTCTGAAATAATATGTTCTTATGATCAAAATTATTACAAAGACAAGCAATAGGTCATCATTTTTGGTATAGTGAGTTATACCCTGATTTCATAAGCAGAATAAGAATGCTTCAGTACCACATCGTACTCAATAAATCAGTGTATTCAGGTCTTGGTCCTGCAGTTTAATTATGGCAATTTAATATGTTACTGTGCATTGCCATGCATCAGTTAAGTAGGAGCAGGCAGTAACTAGCCCAATTTGTAACTTGTCACAAGTATAAGATAAAACATTAAAAAAAAAAAAGTAGTAGACTGAAAACACAAAAACACTTGCCTTGCCAGTCACAGTGGTACAGGAAGACTGTGCTAACTTGCTAACTTATTGAACTGCAGTAACTTCATCATCTATCTGAGGYCCAAGATTCATGGGAAGGGAACACTGCATGTTTTAGGAAAGGTTCCTCCATGCCACACTTTGTGGATGCAAAAAGACATCCAAGGACATTTTATGAAGCCAAGCATCAACTCTGTGGCATTAAGCTTTTGCTAGCTCAACGACTGGTTTGTCAGCTGCTCCCTGAGGTCATTGCTAAACCTGGAAGGGAAAAGGGACTCATGGTCTCTCCATATGGAAGTACATAATTTAAATATGCAATTTAGGTGCCCAGTCAAGGCCCCAGTCTTCCACATTCATCCTTTCTGCAAGGAAAAGGGGAAGATGCCATGGGAAATGGTGAGTGCTGTGGTGCCAGGAGCAACCCTACAAAGACACACCAATGTCTTTGATGGGTAGTTTTTGCCTTAGTCCTGGCTGAGCCACCCCCTCTCAGGAAAGAGAATTAGAACTRTTTTTAGCTTCACATAATGCATCTTCCAAATAGTGTGAACTAATAAATAAATCACAGGTGTGTGGCAGAAGAGTTCAAGAAAACTGGTCCTATTTTAGTTGAGAAAAAGTAAAYTATTTCTATTGGAGCTGCCTGCCTTATATGTGGGTGCCATTTCAGCAGACYCAATCCATCCCAAACAGAGGAAAAAAGGTTATGGAAGACAAACTGAACCTCCATTTCCTGAACTCAAACACTTAGTCACTGGTAATTACTTAGATTGAGTAAATGAGCCAAAACACTTCATAAAGTAATATATATATATATTTTTGTTCCTCAGCTATTGCATCTGCTGCTTTTCCACAACCACCTTAATACTGAAATGCTTCTGTTGGCATTGGGCCAGCCATGGGAGAAACAAGCTAGCTGAAAGTAGCCATATGCCAATCACAGTCCTGGGGCTGCTCTACACACACAGCAACGTTGAGCTTACGGGAATAAGGCACCCACAGCTCCTATCATCAGGCAGCCAAAATCTTGTGATTTGTATGTGCCAAGACAATTCAAGGTTTGTGCACATAGGAACCCTGTTAGGCAGAGATTGAGATCTAAGGAGGAAAGATTCTCTGCCAAAGGGAGAAAATATTTTTTTATTTGGTATGAAAAATAACAAAAATTTGGTTGATTTGGTTGCTTAATTAAATGCTTAAGAGTGGAACTGGGCTGATTAATTTGAAAATATCCAGGAAACTATTTGTTAGTATCCTTAACCAAGACTGAAGGATGATTGCAGCTAGTGTTTTGCTTTTCACACAAGTGTCTGTGCACTTGGAAAAAAAAAAGAAAAAAAAAAGAAAAAAAAAGAAAAAAAAAAGGAAGAAACACATGGCTTGTTTTTAGCTGGGATATGTTTATGCACTGGGATATTCCTTCTTCCACATATGTTACCAATATGTCTTGCTACTTGCAACCCTTCCTATCCCACTGTCTGCTGAGTACCTGCTGAAATTACTGCTTAAATGGGGAGCACCACACAAGCCTCTGTGTCTGCACTCCCAATGTCCCTGGCAAATGTCAACACTTTGAGTCAAACCTCTTCATGTTAACATTATCCCTGGAGCTTCTTTCTCACGTTCTTTTTTCAGCCTCAGTTAAAGAAAACATTGAAATGTCTTTTGCAGCATCCTTGGTAGCAGATGGATTTCTTTTAACTGAGAGATTAAGGGCCTGTCACTTTTAGCTGGCAGATTCAAAGGAGGCGCAGGCCAGCATGTTCATGGACAAGGTCACCAGTAGCAGCTTCACACAAGTAGCCACATAAATTTAGCACAAAGGCAAAGGAGAGAAACAAAAACATGACATCTTGCACAGTTTTGAACCAGTCCTTTAAGGCGCTAGTCAGAAGCCTTGAAATATAATGTAAATAGCTCACTCTGTCTTACTGGAAATGGCAATGTTTCTAAAAGTATGGTAGTATCAGTGAAATAATAATAAAAGAGAGAAATGGGACTCTCAAGAGGTGATTTTCTTTTCCTGGCTTTATGGAAAACTTGGCCATGTCAAAATCACTCCTGACATGCATATGTATAACCCAGGGTTTTGCAATCCACTTCTGATGGACGAGTGCTGGGTTGGAAAGAGGAAGGTATCGATAGCACCTGCAGCAGCTGGCTCCTCTGGTGCACACTGACYGCCACAGCGGCTGTGAGCGCTGGTGCTCAGTAAGTTACTGCTAATCAGCTGCATTGCAGTAGTACGAAAGTTAGAGCCTGCTCCAAAGCTGGGAGCTGCTGCTGTTGCTGCTGCCATCTCTGCTTTAAATGAACAGCAGAGACAAACAGGTTTGAGTGAAAATGTGGTACCAAGACTGGGAGCCTTGTGTTGTTGGGGAATCTGTTTGGCAGGAGGGTCAGTTGTTATGGGGAAAGGTTTTGGATTTGAAAAACTAGAAGGGAGAAGAAGATAAGGCATGGAGATAGGGTATGCATAAGAATATGTTGTAGGGGCATTTTCCTTCTCATGTTGTGTGCAGTGTGTTAGTGAAAATAGCTAAGGACTTCGTATTAAATAAAATGCGATTACATTCAATGAGCAGCACAAGATAAAAAGCCTTCTCTGTGTGGTACTTGAAATTATTGTTGCTGTTGATGTTGAGGTATCCACATGAGTGTATTTCAGATTCCCAGGTTCAACCTCTTCTTAGAGATCTCCAATGATGGAAGTTCCCGTGATGTCCTAAAAAACTTCCATTGCTTCACTAGAACAAGTGCTTCACCTTTGTCTGGTTCAAAAGCCAATTTATATACTATTCCTGCACTAGTCTTAAATATTCAGTCTGATTGCAGACAGGTGTCTCTGCTTCAATACAGAAATATCGTATATAGTATCTAGCAGAACACAATATGATCAGAGGACTGCTTATTTGCTGAACCAGACTGCACATCAGCTCTAGTGAAAACAACAAGCTGAATAAGAAAGACCCATTTTCAAGGAGGAATTAAAAATAAACAAGAAAAGTAAAAGAACAGGATTAGTTAAATTTATCTGGCTGTTACCCAGCAACAGAGTCTGAGAGTTAAACTCACAGGCAGCTTCTCCTGCCTATGCTAATCCTTCTGGGTTGATATTTCTACAGTGAAAAGTGCATTCAGCTTTTCTCTCCATTCTGCTCAGCCACCTCAGAAGCACTGGGCCATAAGTTCATTTTTCCATGCTGTTATCTGAAGCTGATATAGTAATCTTGAGCTGAGAGGAGCAGGGCTTGAACAGACTCATTTGTTTCTTTGGAAACCTGGTGAAGTACCTCCATAGTTTAAACCTTAGAGTCATATACTGGGAACTGACAGACCTGACCTCAGTTTTTCTGCAGTCTAATGCAGCTAAAATAAATGTGAGTTCCTCATTTCCAGTAAGAGCTGTCACACAATCAAAGCTGGAGTGTGGGAGGTGAGGGGTGGCTTGGACCATAATTTTAAGGCTTTGTCTGCCTAAAAGCTATTTTAGCTCTGTCTTTAAATACATCCTGCTAGCTTACGAAAGGGATTAACCTGACCGCTTCCACTCCTTCTCTGCAGTTACCCTCACCTCTAGACTATACCAAAAAGACAGTAAGAAAACCATCCTTGGCTCTAGGTCTAGCTAGCTGGCCGGACCTTCATGATCCCTGGAGCTGCCCTCCCATGCTGGAGGGTTCAGCTGAGGCCCGACCCACACCATAACATTACAGACATCCACGAAACTTCTCTGAGATCTCTTCAGGTTGCTCTCTGTCTGCATARGAAGCAACAGTACCTCAGATCCTGTCCTCTAGTGCCCCTGACAAGCTCYGTAGAGTACAACTCTGTGATCTTGGGGGCTCTGTCAGTATCTGTACAACAGTTAATTCAACCTGTGCTTTGGGTATTTCTAGAAAATGAAGAGTTCTGAGCAATGAGGAAATGGTATTTTTGTAAGAATGAGAAACATGTTGGCCTATMTTTTTTTTGGGGGGGTGAAATGAGTATTATCGGCAGGGGATATAGGAAACTCAGAAAAATGTCTGGGAACTCCTTCTGGCTCCTTCCTTCTCACGCACAGCCATGCTTGTGCAACGACATACCAGTAATGTGGTTATGCTGTGACTCTCAGTGTGCACAAACACCACAGGTGTTTCAAGACATCTGTAATACAAGTCTTTGGCCTTTCCCGGTGATTCACGCAGTACATCTAGACTTCTTCCGTACACCAAACCCTGATTACTCCTCTATTCCCTATTCTTACTCCCACAGCCAGGGTAGCCATTTCTGTATGCTTTCTCTGAAAATCAGGAGAGGTTAAAAGAGGACATGTCCAAATCTCCTAGACTCCTCTTTGTTTAGCACTGTCCCAGAGAAGAGAAGAGCTGGTGCATGTACGTGGGGGTCTCCCAGGGTTGGTGTGGATGAGGTGTACTATGATCAGGAAGTCCATACCCAAAGGAGTGCACTGGAAGGAAGGGAGAGAAGATGAATGAGTCCAGTGGCACCTGACACTGCAATATTCACTTGCTCCTCTCACTCCCTCTTTGGCAAGATGAGGTCAGCTCAGAAGGGCAAGGAGAAAACAATCTATCATCATAGTTCTTTGTAATACCCCCAAACCCTTATTCAAGTGAGTTTCATACAAAGGGCAGAACAGAGCTATATGAAATACTTCTCCTGTCAGTATCCTGACAGACTTGAATAGCTCCATTTTTTTTTTTTTTTCCACTAGGGAGTCTGGAAAGCAGACTAGCTGCAATACTGTTTTCCCAGGTAAAGGACAGCTTTATACAGAGAAACCAAAGTGCATAGCAGGTTCACAAATAAGGCCCAAGGCTTTTTTTTTTTTTTTTTTTTTTTTTGGTGTGTGTGTTAGGTTATAATAAGATAACAAAACTAAGCAAATGGAAAGGAATAAGAAACTTGACAATGATTACTCTGTTTTGACTCACGCAGTTTCAGAATTGTTTTCTTTGAATCTTCTCACCAGCATTGCCAAGATGACATTTTCATTGTAACACAGTGCCATTTGCTGATGAGAAGCTCACTGGCCAGTCCTGCCCTGTGATGGGGCAGCCTTGGTAGCTGGCGAGCCGCTGAGTGCGTCATTGAGTAGCCCTGTGCCTTGCTCCGAGATCACCTAGTGATGCATGAGACTGGGAAAGACTACGTGGACTGGATGGCTGGAGACAAGTTGCAGCTCTGCCTGTGTTGCCAAGGGAAAAGGTGGTTGGTAGGAACGGACCTGCTTGCCACAGTCAACAGAGGCCTGTTGTTCTTTTTTTCTCCCTGGACAATTATGCATATGGTGAATTTCTGAATCATAGGACGGCAGCCCAGCAAATCAAATCATTTGGCTGGTACTGGAATAAACTAGTGTGTGAGCCTGGACTAGGGAGCTGGTTCTGTTTGCTCAGCTGACAGTGCCTGCTAATTCCATTGCATTCCCTCAGAGCAAAAAAGGAGAAAGTGTAGCAACCAGAAAAAAAAAACCCCTCTCTATAAAACCCTGAACCAAATATGCCCAAATGTAGGCAGACAGCTCTCTCCTTCCTTCTCCTAGCACAGAATGTTTTCTTTATCCTGTGATGTAAGAGGTTACTAAATAACAGACAAACCTGATATGAACTCTCCTAGTTATCTCTGCACCGGGGCTTATATATGGAAGAATCTTTTTGCATTTTTCACTGGATTTTCGCAGCTTAACGCTCAGCAATGAGCGACTGCCCTCTACTGGGAAAAAAAAAAAAAAAGAAAAAAAAAGAAAAAAATAAGAAAAAAACCCCAAAGATTGTCAAGCAAATGGAAAAGAAAGCCAGAGTGGAATCGTGACCACTTGCATATTGTTACTTTTACTGCACTTGGAAGTGAAAGGTCATGAGTTGCAATAGGACAGGGGTAGCGAGAGTCCACCCATCACCAGACAGTGTGATGTGTTTCCCCATTATTCTCCCCCTAGTTCTTCAGGCTCCCAAAAGGGGAAAAGCAGAGGGGATGCCCGAGCACGAAGCTTTCCGAGCCCAGCGGAGTCTGCAGGCTGCGAGAGTGCAGGATGGAAGAGGCAGAGCGCCTCAGCGTGGGGACACAGCTGCAAAACTAGCTCACGCAATAGCCTTGGCAGGACAAGGCTGTGCAAGTGCTTGAAAAACACTCTGGACCAAATCTATCAGCATTTGCCCTTTCCCCTGCTCTTTGCTTGTGGAATACAGGTGAGGAATCTTGTCTACCTAAAGCTGTGTTTGGAGACCTCTTAGTAGGAAGTTGGCTTAGTAGAAAGCCCSCAGTTTATTAGATAAGCCAGGAACCTATAGTTTTTTGAAACATGCTGACATAGTCAAGCTGGCCATCCAACACTCCTCCTGAAGACCATGTCCTGAAATCTYTCTCAGACACCTGAGGTCATATAATCCATATTGACATTACTACAAAGCACATACCTCAGAGGTACCAAATCTCTACCTTACCTAAGAACTAGAGCAATATTGTATTTGAGTAAGCAGACATGCCCAAGGAAGTGTTAGCTTTCTAGAAAAGGTCTCCGTGACATTTATGTAGCTATTTCCAGTGTGTTACTTGAACAGTGTCAGACTCATTTTTCATCAAGGGGGCATTAGGGTCCTCCTGCACTGTGCAGGTATCATGGTTAGGTTAGTCTATGAGCAYGAGAGTGCTGGAGCTGTTGCCTTGAAGGGCTGTGGCAGATCTTCAGCTTAAATCTGGAGAGTAAAATATATGAGTTTTAACTACGGCACACAGAAATCCTTGTCTGTGCCCTCCAGGGGCCTCCCTCCATCACTAGCCAGCATCATAGTGCCAGAAATACTGACGAAAGTGTGAGAAGGTGCAGAGCAGGAGTCCTTTCCCTAGTACTGCAGAACAGAATTGTCCTGTGCGTGAAGTGCCAATGTATAGTCAGGAGCTCGGCAAATTAAATGGAGCAAATGGACAAAACTGTCTAAGAGGAGGGTGAAGTGTGATGCCACCCAGCACACCGGCAGCTGTAGTACCAGACTGCTTGAAATGGTTGAATTTCCTGACCCTAACTTCTAAGTCCTTTACCTAATTTACTGATCCATATAATACTGATACTTATTTATAAACAGTAAATATAATAACTTTCTGTGATGGCTCAATGAATGATAAACTGGTGCCCCATAACTTTGGAGCTATTCTGGTGTTTCCATGGATGAGTCTGGTTTTAGATCAGCCTTTCAAAAGAAATAAAATGAAGTGGCATTTTATGTAACTTGGTTACRGTAGGAAGCTGTTAACAGTACAAGATTAAAATAAAATCGTTCTTGATATTTAAAAGTGATGAAACGAGGAGAAAAATAAATCCGCCCACAAAGGCTGCAAAATTCCTTACAAGTTCAGTATCTGCCAAAGTCCTACCTGAAAGAAATGGGGCTCCTTCCCTCAGGAGGATCCTCCCACATAGTTCAAGGCACAAAGCCCATGAGCAATGTTTCCTGTCCACATGGACACTCCATCCAGAGGCACGTTCAGCATCCTCATTAGTAAATACCTCTTACTGTGTGTTTGTTTTGATTGCTTTCTAAAATATTACCACTAAATCTTCATATTTAGTGCATTTTTGATAATGAAGCCTAAAGATAGGTAAGCAGAGATGTGGTGCATTTCAGCAGATGTCCATACTTTTTAAAGGTAAATATTTGAAGGTAGGCCATTACTGTGTAATATTTGATGTTTGAACATTAGTGTGTATATTTAGTCAAGTAATTGGCTAACTAAAATATTTTAATGGTTATTGGTCAAGCTGTGATTAGAAGTTCAATTCTAATGACAGATCAAATGCAGCTGGAAGAAAAAAAAATGAATAAAAATAATTTCTGTGTTTTAGATTACCAATTTGTATTATTTTAAAATATCACCCCAGCATATTCTGCTGCCGTTTCAATGTTATGATATTACTGTTACCATAAATAAATGAACTTGCAATAGCTTTCAGATCCCTAGGTCTGGCATTGACATAATCATAAAAGGGCAAAATGAATTCCTCTGATGAGATGAAGTTAAGTCTTGCACATTTATTTCCAACATTTTGGCTACACACGTACCTGTCTCACATACTTAATAAACACAAGACTATTTTCCAGAGTTCCACTAAGTAATTTTTTCCCATAGAGCACTAAAAAAGAAAAAAAATCAACCATTCACTGTTAAAAAACTTTAATGATTTGGAACACTAACATCAAAAATGTTTATTTGAAAATGGTTCTTTCCACTTTAGTCCTTCTTTAAATCTGTTACACTATATTCCACTGACTAGTATTACAAATTACACTGACATGTTTCCTCATACTTGTAAAAGAACTACAGTAAATGTTTCACAAGGTGTTTGGGAAATAAAGCATATATAAGAAATTATTATTTCCTTCTTCTTTTATGATAAAGGAGAAGCTTACTTTTAAAGTAACAAGACCAGACATTATAGAGCTAAATATATTTTGACATATTTAACCTCACAAATAAATAAATATATACAAGGGAGGTTACAGCATGTCAACTACAAAGTAGAAGCTTTACGTTGCAGAACTGAGAGCATTCAAGAGCATCTAACTGACATAGACAGTTTAAGATTACTACATGGTAGTAAAAAAAAAGGAAAAAAATCTTAATTCAGCAAAAATATAGGTAGCTGTACATTGATGGTTAGCTAACAGCCTTGTGTCAGTCAAGAAGTTTTCGTTTTGAACTGCTTTTGCTTTTTATTTATATTTACTGATTTATTATGTTTTATTAATTCCTCATTTTTCAGGAATGATTCTTTTTTCCTTCCCTTTACTTCTGAACACCTTAATCAGGTAGAAATCTCACAGTAAGCTGCTATGTGAACACTATTATCTACAGTAGTTAAGCAAGTGGGATGATAAAATACTAAATTCAGTAAGTGCTGGTACATAATCTCTCCCTTTTTTTCCCCTTATTACAGAGAGCTGACAACATTCACCCCTGTTAATAACTGCATTTGAAGTAAATAAGGCTGATGCTCATTCATACCATCCTTTAAGTTTTTCAGTTATGAGGCTGAGGTTTCATCAAAGGTATTTGTAACAACAGCAGTGTTTCTGGACGGAATATAATCAGAACACACTCCTCTCCTTCAGCAAACAAGGTGTTTGTAGCCAGGGAAAATACTCCATTTGTGCGGTCACAGCATTAAATGATCTCTGCACACAGAAGTGCACGCAAAGAGCAGAGAAAGGCACAAATCCACATCCCGAATCACTGACCATCCATCTGCTTGGCAACTGAAAATAGCCCAGGACAACTTTCTGTCCACCTTTTGAACACAACTAACCAAATATTTGGCTAAAAATACTTTTGGGGAAAAAATGGCCTTTTTGAAAGATGAAAAATTCCACTAGGAGACATTATTTAACTAAAATATTTGAAAATGCCAGTGAAAGTTTATGCCTTCATTGACATGTACAGCTAAAATTTATATAAAGTATGGCATGTGTTGAGACATACTAGAAGACAGATGCACTTTTAGCAGCCTCGTCGTGTGCTTATGTGCCATAAACTTATAGATATCAAAACAAGCAAGAATTTTGTGTTCTTGTCTGCCCTCTGCGCACATAAAAAAAACCATGTAATTATGCACACAGAATAGCAAAGCAAAATTCATTGATGGCTGAACACTGACACTGTGCCTTCAACAGTATTTATCTGTTGTCAATGGGGGGCTAGAGAGAGATGATAATATTGATACTGGAAGTGCCAAGATAGATGCTGTTTTTTCATTATGAGGGAAAGTACTGCAATCCCCAGATTCTTCTCACGTTGCAATGCCATACGAGGGTGGTGGCTACTCATACAACATACRGGACAGACAGAAAGCGACAAATGGGACTGTAAGGACTTACCAAGTGTCCATCTTGTATCTAAGAGAGTCATTTTTAGCACCATTCATTGTTCTTAGATTGCCTGTACTCCACACTATTATTTCTGCTGCAATATTTACCACGCCTATTATTATAAAAATATGTGTGGAGAGAGATTTGGGTGCATATGTATCTATACATAGATGAATGTCTTCTATTTCATATAGTGAACAGGAGCATTAAACACAGGATTGCACATACTGGCACAGGAACTGCATAATTAGTTAGGCAACGAGAGGTGGCACCTTTCATACATACTGATGTTGAAACATGACTTCTTGTAAACTTTGGATTTATCTGTTTCTTCATTCYATACCAATCCAAATGACACCCACCACTGCTTCCATACATACAGATGGGCTTAAAATTCATACAATAGTTATTAGCAACCTGCACATCCTTTCTAGTCATCACACCCATGCACATGAATACAAAACAGCTTGAATTTACAGCACATACAGTTTTGTTAAGCAAGATTTGCTTGATTAGGTCTATCAAGTCACTATATATTTAAAAATAACCCTTTAACACTGGTGTTAAGGTTTTACTCATGAAAAAATAACAGGCAGTCAAGAAGCAAGAATTTTAACAAGTGCAGCAGGAAAAATCCATTTTCTTCCAAAAAAAAAAAAAAAAAAAAAAAGAAGACCATCAGTAAACTGTTCAGAAAGAGCTTGTCTGTACTGCAGGATGTCTGCTGTCTTCTCCAAGAGTCAAGACTCATTGCTGTTTGCACTATATAATTTAGAGTTAGGCTAGTGTTTCTTCAGTCATAAAAATATTTACACAGGTTCTTGATTAGCTGTCCAGGTATTATGTTGGCTGGCACTCACTTCAAAACTGCTCAGTATCATGGTGGAAAACTGTCCTTTTCCAAACTTTAAAAGGGTAAATTGATCCTCAGATGGAAGCTGTTAACAGGATAAAATTATAAACTGGGAAAAATAAGTCACATTAAATGATGGGTGAGCCTCTCGATTATTCTCMACTCTGTGCAGATTTGTTGTCTTGCTTTTGTTCAAAAAAATCAGAAGCCCAGTTAGAACTTTGTGCTGTGACTAAATGTGTCAGACATGATGATATTTTTATAGAAGTTGTCAGAGTGAGCATTACAGTATCCCTTGACCTTGTCAATAACCTGATGGACAGGGACGATTGATGTCTGTTCTCCATTCTCTTGAGTAAATTTTGAAGATGGGTTGTCAACAAAAATATTTTCTAGGAAGAGGAAAAAGCAACAAGAGGTTAAGATTTCTTAAGCAAACTCGTAGTTTAAGAGGTATGTCACCCTCCTGTACAGATATATTTTCAGTTACCATTATTGTAGGACAAAAGTACTGCCATAAAAGCCAGGAAATTGTTTTTGGCTAATCTGTTTTTTTTTTTTTTTCCTTATATTATTTTCAGAATACATTTTTTACCTAAATTCAATATATTCTAATCTAAATGGCTAGAATTTTAGCTCTAGTTCAGGTCACTTGTGTTTATCTCCTCTATTATTTTGCCTAAAATATAACTAATATGACTCCTACTGCACTTTAATATATAGATTTACTGTTCATGCTTTGAATCTTAAACATTGAAAGAATTTCAGTATCATTTAAATAGAAGTGACATCCAAAACTTCTGCTAAATAATGCCTCCATATAACAGCAYAACAAAATGACAGAAAGCAAATTATTTCACTGTGAAAGTTATAACCTAAGCATAGGAATAATCACAGAATGTAGCAAAAGATGACTTACATCTTAAATCTGATATCCATAACTAAAACTGCCCTAAACTTTATACTGTGTCTTTTCCACAACATGGAGAATACAGATTGAGCAGCTATGGGAATGCAATGTGGAAAACTGCTAGTGTTTCAGAATTCATACGCTATAAACCAAGGAACTAAAGAGAAAAAGAAGTAATGCAATTCAATCTTAACATTTTATCTTTTAGTTAGTGAAAAGATATGGACCTTCATCTTCCTCAGGCTGCCTAGGGCACTTCTGATAGGCACAGTGGACATTATCAAAAAGACCATGTGATAAACTCAGTTAGACTTTTATCTCCCTTTTGTAGACATGAACCATATATTTTTCAGAATCTAGGTATAAGAAGCAATCATTTTGCTTCTTCTGCTAGTTAGTAGTTTTGGCTCCTTCCAGCACATATGGAGAAAGGCAGGCATTTCTAGAGTGCATTTGTCAAATCCTCTTTCAGACATCCACACTATGCCAGATAAATCATATCCTACGCTTGTCTGCTTGCCCCCATTAACTATAAAAATCAACTAGGGTATCCTCTTACCTACAGTAAAAGTCTCAAATCATGTGACCTGTGTCCTACCCTTGAAGTTCCTTAGGGCAACTCTTAATGATGTCTCATGAGTGCTGGCACAACAATAAAACTGAGCCTTGCAGCCTTTTTCACATTCCCTCCAGGAAAAAACCCAAACATCTCCCTCTTGGAGTGAGCTGGGAGGTCTGCTGCAAGGCCAGCAGGACTGCTGTTCTCAGACTGGTCAGCAGGTAGAGCTCACGGAGCGAGCAATGGGAAAGTGCRCATCCCTTTTTCTCACAATGGGCTTTCTAATCGCTCCCACTGCAGTGAGTGAAGGTGGAATTAATTCTTGTAACTCGAGCAAGGCTTGAACCATCACAAGCTAGTTCAAAAAGGGGAGGATTCTATGAAGCAATGGCTTTTCTGATGGTTATTTGATAGAATTTGGCAAAATCACCTTCGAAAATTTCTTGGATCATTTAAAGAATTAGCATATTATTTCATACATACAGGAAAGTAATTCCCTTCCTTCCCCCATTGCCCCTTGAAATCATGACATCAAGACATATAGGAGAATTGCATTATAAAATGTTGCATGAAGGAGGAATGGATTGCAGAGTGAGAAATGAAAACAGCTTCACCCATGAAACAAGAAGTCGGCATGTTAAGGCATATCAAGATGATTTTTTTTAAGCACGCAAGAACRTCCATGAATCAGAGGGGGAAACTCCATATCCAAGAGAAAATTGCCGGGTACTCTGTGCCTTTCAAATGAAATGAAATGCTAGCCAATGGTATCGTATTTTGAGCATATGTTTTCCTACATAGTGAAAATCATATTACAAAGATTCTGGTCTTAGTTTTCAGGMCAGACTTTTGAAATGGCTCATTTCTTTTTACACAATATCACTACATTACAATTTATAAAAGTATACACTCACTACATCCAATTTATAAAAGTGTTATATATATTTAACTACTACCAACAATAAGTTTGTGTCAGTCTGACAGGCAGCAGTGCCATAAGTTGACAAAGTGATTTCTTCTGTCCGCAATAAGCATCTCTGCTAAAATCAGTAGTTTTTAGACATACATAGTTAGCCATTCAGATCCAATCTGACTATGATTAGTTATGAAAAACCAATGGTTAGAAGACTAAATTTCATAATAGAAATACAGTCTTTTAAAATTTCTGTAGTAACTGCTTAAATACTCAAAATCTTTCTAAGAATCAATCAGACTGTTTTTTCTTTAATAGGTTGTAGGTATAGGTGTTTCAACTTAAACCTCTTCTCCCTAGACCACTATGGGCACCAAGATTAGGACATGGACAGTTTCCTAAAATGGCATCTTTCATATTTTGCTTCATGCCCCAAGCAGACAGCAGGCAGCCAGAGCTCGAAGCATGCTTATCCTCTGAAGAGCAGACTCGGCACCAATGACTCAAGAGGTAATAGTGAGAAAAAAGCGATGTTCCTGATCAGCGAAATCCTTGGCGTTGATAGGATATCATGCAAATGGCATCCCTCCACCCTGTCCGAACCATGCATTTCACAAAAGTGATTCTCACTTTACCTGTAATGTTCCACCACTGATGAGGAAATGGCCTTAGAAGACATTATCTATACCACAAACACATGAATTCCTTTGTCAGTTCCAAGGAACACATTATAATTGTTTTAACAAGACATGTAGCTGTTACATTATTTGCCTACACTTTAGCTTAGAGATTATGATGAGAAATTTGGCTGGATTAAAAATTAGAATCATGCATCTCAGTTGTTATCTATTATATTAACACCATCAGAAAAATATCTAAAAAAAATCTGAAAATAACTAAATTCACTAAAAATTCATTTAGAGTATCACAGTAAAGTGTGCATTTTCAGACATCAAAGATAATCAGATTCAAAAAATGTACAGAGAACTGTGGCATTGCCTACTTGTCCACTAAAAGAATACATTAAAAGTTATGACTTTGTTACTAACAATAATCCATTTTAGGAAATAATTTATGTATAGGCTTAAGCTCACTATTTTTGTGGAAAGTATACTAACACTTTCCTAACTTTGAAACTAAATAACTATTTTTTGATTAAATATTATTTTCTGGAACTGTCTTGTTTTGCTTCAAATCTATGTTGCAAAAAACTCTTAAATTGCTTTAATTGCCAGACTGATAAAAAGATTTGAGCACAACAAAACATTTAAACACATTTTTCTCTTTACCCACATCATCAAAGATGTAAACATTTGGCTGCCACTAGTATGAAAAGGAATTTTTTGTCCACTGTACCACGTATATTCCACAGAACAAACTGCATGATGCTCTATGATGCTCTCAGATATCATATTTGACATTTTTAAAGGGACAGCAGAGGTATATAATCTATTACATAAATTATATATTAAATGAATTTTGAAATTGCTATTAAACTTATAGTAGCATTGGAAGTGGTGAAAAATTATACACATTATTTGTGGAAGACTGCCAATAGAAATGTCCTTTTAGAAGAGACTTGAAGACTGCTTACTTAGGGCACCTGAAGCCATGTGGCACATCAAAACTGAGATGGCAGCAAGGACAAGCACCAGGGAGAGGCAGAAGCCAGTCCAGAGCAGCCCTGGAGGGGAAACCTGAGAGGAAACTCCCCAGGGAATTTACGACATATGGTTGATTTTCATGGAAAAATGGACTTCATGTACAGTTTTTAGAAACAAAGATTTACACTCTTGAAATTCTGATGTACAGGAGGTTGCTAGTGGAGATCCTGAATATTAATTAGTGGTTATAGCCAAAGAAAATAAGTATATATTTCACAAAAAATTGGGGATTCTAGACAAAAAAATACTGTGTGCCGAAGTGAACCAGGTAATGAGCAGTAAAAAAATCCAGGTAGACATTTCCTAGAATCTAAAGAGACCGAAGCATCAAAAATGAGACTTTGGGGATTTCTTAAAATATTTTAATTTGAAAAAAATACTGGAACTTTCCTTCCAGTAAAATCATATATTTCATATTTTATTTCCATTTTGCTTTAGAAGTTARTCTTGTGATAATATGCTACATGCATATAACAGCATGATACTCATGAAAACATGAGTTAACAAAAATCTACTATCAAAATCTCCAAACCCTACTTTATAAGTTATCTAAATGTTTTTCTGATATATTACCTTAGCCATAAGCAAACAGACTTGCAGAGTATGATAGCTCATGTTTTTATGTACTTTTAAAGTGTTCTTAGAATAAGCACCTTTTTATTTGGTGTGAACAGAATACAGATGATGCTTTTTATTACACCTCTGACATCTAAATAGATAAGCCGTAAATACGACATGCTATTTGTAGCAGGGAACAACAGCCTATACTCAGGGAACACGAGATTAATTGGAAAGTTGCTTCCATTTGTGTCTCTCCCATAAATGTGCAACAGTTAAAGGAAGCAGTTTTACTCAGTGAATAAATGGTGGAGCTGGATTCAGAAGACCTGATTTCTATTCCCAATTGTGCTGCAAGTGCTGCAACCTTGGGCAAGAAATGCCATATCTCTGTGCTTTGATTTCTCTGTGTTTACAGTGGGGTAAAACATTTCTTCTTCTAGCAAAAGAGGCGGAAGCGCCATAGAAAAACTAAAGCATTACTAGAATTCACACATTATTTTGTAGCACAGGAACATACACTGATCAGAATTAGACACTGGATATACTGTATATTAGGTTTAGATGCTTAATAAATAATAACATAATGTACTGAATCTATGTAAATTAGTGAAATATTCTCATGTTAACCTTTGGATCACATTTAGCATCAAAGTAAGTGTTCAGAAATGCACTGTGTCATACTATGACTAACTCACCTGTATGGCTGTTCCTTTTCAAATACGTATTTGTAGTAGATTTTGATTTGGATGTTAAATATGTTGAATTGGAGCCGATGGAACTGGAGGATAAGGATTTCCCAAGATTATCGGAACTCTTCTTTATAATGTTGGTTGCTGTCTTGCTCCAATCTAAATAAAAATGATTGAAAACTTTTAAGTAATTAATTATTGTAATTACTAAATGCCTTTTTTTTTTTTTTTAAATCATGAACATTCTGAGTATCAGATGCGTTTCTTAATGTTGCTTATAACAAATTATTTGTCTGTTTCCTGTCTGAGAGCCTTTGGATTCTCTCTTGAGAGAGAACCAAAAAACTAAGAAACTAAAGTTGATTTGCGTGATTAAAAATCCATCTCAATTTGCTTTGCTGTTTAAGAGAGTAGTTAAAATCGGTGGCCCTATTTCTAACATTTTAACCCAGTTCTCCAGGAAGCAGGAGAGCAGTGAAGATCCATAGCTATATGAGGATGCAAAGTTTTATCATCTGACCAGAGAAATCCAAAAGGTTGCATAGGACCATTTGCAGAGGCCTTACCATTTGAGGACTTGATTTGTTGCTGTAGAGCTCCTATGTATTAGTGGATTTGTACTTGTTTCTATAGGGTTTAGAATTTTGGTGCATATTAATAATAACAATGATATTTACTCACTTGTTTATACTTTAAGAGTTTTGTCAGAACCTTTATCACTGTAGACTCTTACACTGAAACAGTCCCCAAAATTAAGTTAAATAACTAATACCAGTAAAGCTTTGGGAGAAAAATGCCACTGAAAAATTCATCACAGGTGTCACAAGGCCAATATCATGAAGAACAAATGTATCTAATTATTTCTGCAACATAAACTTGCAGAAGTAGGTACACACAGTTTCACACATTAGTCCTACTGTTGCTGTTACTGTTCTAATTTAATGTACTGCAATGAAATTCACAAAATGCAGAGAAAATGCATGGACCACTTAATCCTTAGTTTATATGAAGAAAAGGATTTTATCCTGGATCACTGCAATAGCATATAGGCTACTATTTCTCTGATCTAGTTGTGACTGTGTTGCGGGGTTTTGGTTTAGCCATTTCTTTACTCTATTGTAGCATACTCTAAAGTTCATTTCAGAGAGACAAGGATTTAAGATCACATATGAACTATATAGCACTGTCTTTTGTTCATAATTGTCTGCTAATAGCTTGAGGTTCACATAGAATAAAACCAACTGGCAGTGGCAGCCCAGTTAGCACTAGATGCAACGACAGTGTGGTAACATCACTGAAATAGTTGAATCCTTGAGGTTTTTATTTCTATCGTCCTCACAGGCTGCCCAACAGCAGCACAAAAATCTGGAAATAATTTCATCTGTCTGTGTTTTCCAGTCCAGGAGTTACACCATGTATCACATGGAAACTGAATGTATGTTATAATGTGGATGCCTATCAGAATGATTTCTTTTTCCTAATTCACATTAACTCTTTGAGGTCATGAGTCAAGATTTCTTAGTGTAAAGTAAAGCACAAATATTCCACAGTTTACAATGAGYACCGAAAAACAAAACAAAACAAGAGAATAAAGAATTTTTCACGTAAAAGCAGTTACTTAAAACCTTGAAACAGCCCTTGGAAGGCAAGAGAGAAAGGATGGAGTACTTGGAGCACTGTTACTATCTAAGGTAGAGTAGTGAGCAAGAACTCTGTAAGTAATAATCTTTTTTTGCCAAAATGTTATGTTACAAAGCAAGATGCACGTGTCTAAACAGAGGGACCTAATGCTATCAGAGATGGCCAAAGGTACAGGAGTCTATCAAAGCATCTCATGTGTTTTACCCTATAAAAGCATACAAAGCAACTGTTTGCTTCCTGCAAAGGACAGTCGTAACAGCACTCTCCTTGCACTCTGAGAGCCATAAAAAAGATGGACACCAATTTGGGACTCTGGCTAAGCTTCTGCCAAAAGAATTTCTTATATTTTCAGTTCCCTAATGCTCTCTTGGAATTACATGATGAAGGACAGGATAGTTTGAAAAGGTCCAAGTATAGCCCCCAGAGCATTTCTATCTGCCCTTTAAGAACCGCTTTTATTTCAGCCTAATAGTTCACAAGTTAACACAATGTAATAAGCTTGACTTTGAATGACAGAATTTGAGCCTCTGGTCCTTGATTTAATATTTTTTGTCTATTTTCAGAGAGTCTACAGGGCCTTCCAAAAACATACTCATAGCACCACAAAAGTTACTGGCTGCTTTCAATGGAAAACATAAAGTGAGGACTTGAGWCTTTTTACAATGTGATATCTGAAAAGTCCCTTGGCAATTGTTATTAATAAAGTGAAGTGATAGGCTATTAATACTCTGCTTTTCCATCTCTTTTTGCTCTAAATTACATTAAGAATACAATAGCATGCTGTTCACCTGGACTTTTCCAGACTATTCTAAGACCTAAAGAGCAGAGCCATGAACTGTTTTTACCTGAATTATCTGCCAGTCGGAATCTGCCACAGCAGAGATGTCTCCTCCATTGTTTCTGCACGTTCTCTTTCATAGCACAATGGAAAACAAATATAAATAAACCTGTAACAAAAGCAAATAAATACTGAATGAAGCATATGTATGTAAATAGGTAAACAGATTAATTAAAATGCAATCTGCTAACAAAATGCTATAAAGGAAAACCAAAGGAAATTCATATTCAGGTCTTTTTATTGTCATCTATCTGCCTACCTAATTTAATATGTATTAAAGTTAATTAATGCTAACTCATCCTTTAGCTGCTACACATGCGTCTGAAATATTAGAAGGGAGAGAACAGAGTCCCTTTCGTTGACATTGCTGATTTAGATCCAGCTCACTTTGGATCTTTCAATTATTTTTTGGCTTAGATGAAAATAATTAGAAAATTTTGAAAGCAAAAGGACTGCAAGAGCCAGACTACAAAGCTAAACACTGATACTATTTCATAAAAAGATGATASTTTTAACTCCTCTTGTTCTGCATCTACAGAACTGTGCCATATTTTTTTTTAAATTTGAAGAACTTGTAATGAGCACTAAGAGGGCACACAGAAAAAGAGCACTTGCATTTACGTGCACTGCATGCATGCACTTGAAATGCTTGAAATGAAATTGGTAAGTAAATGTTCAAAAGTACCAATTAGATGTCCAGCTATTTATTTCTGAGGAAAATTACCTGGTTTGTATATGGAATTACAATAAAGATATTTATGAATGCTTAGGTAGATTTCATTTTTGCTTGCAAATATATAACTTTCATTTTTAAGAAAGAAAATGGGCGTCTATCATGTAGTAAACAAGGTTTCAGYTGGGTGTATGATATGATTTCATCATTTTTCAGAGAAGCTTTAAGGCTAAACATAGAAGTTTGAATTATAATATGCCCTTCGCCCTTTCCAGACAGGCACTAGTACTGCAATCTTCCATCTTTATCTGGCTTGGCTGTTCTTGTTTTCCTTACTTTTCCTCACCAGGAGACAGACAAGTGGAGGCTGAACACCTAATGGCAAAATCTATAAGCCAGATCCCTCATGATTACATTTTAAAAGGGAATAGATACTGCATAATGTGAGCAAACATGGYTTAGTGATGTTCTCCAGACTTGTTCCTCTGCTTCGATCACACACAGCTCCATATGCCAATGCTCGCCATGTTTGAGCTGGTGGAACACAAGGGCAGGATTGTGATTTTGATATGGATCTAAATCATTAAACTATTCTCTTTCCTCCAAAGGCCTGAGTTGTAATTTTACGTGAATGCTTGCCATGCAACATGACTGGGATCTCCATATATCACTCAGTCCACTGAGGTCAGAGAAGCAAAAGAGTTAATTTGGTACCTTTGGCTAATAAATATTGGTGTCACGAAACACAATATTTTTAAATTTTTTTAAGAGCTGATAGGAAAAAAAAGGAGAGGCACAGTTTAGGAAAGGTGAACACATCTTAATGCCTCCTATAAGAAACTGCAAATTTTACTTTGAACTACAGCATGTTCTCCTTAATTGTGGTTAATGTGTTTTCACTTAGTAAAATATTTTTGTGTGCTTCRTTATAGGCACAGAGTAGTTCCAGTGTAATCACTAGCAGCTCTTACATACTTAAAGTTATGCAGTTGTTTGTGCTCCACAGTACCATTTAGTACTTTTGCAGTACTACATGCTTACTAAATTGACGCTTAATTGAATTGTGGTGGAAGTTTGGAACATTCTGAACTTTAAGAAAGGAAAGTGCACCTTCCACATGTCTATAGTAATGTGAAAACAAATGTATCACATTAAATACTTTGCCTTTGCCCTGCCTGGGCTTGGTCTCGCATTTTTTTTATACCTATTTCATTATTCATTAAGTTTACAAGGTGCTTTAGCAATACAGCTTTAGTTTTATTTCCCAGCGCCAAATCAGACCCTAGGCCTGGGCCTAGTTTGGCTCTGACTTAAAAGTATTTGGCTTGCCCAGGCATATATATAAAATGAGCAGCCAAAAAAAAAAGATGTTCCCAGATTTTTTACTCTTGAGTGTCAAAGACAGAAAAATAATTTCCTCTGTAGATGAAAAGGCAGAGTATGGTAACACCAGTAGTTACTGCAACATACTTGCTCACTGCTTCATGCCAATGCACAGAAAACTAGTCCGCTGGAGGCTGCTAATATAGCTTAAAACATTAGTGTGGCTTTCAGGAACTTGAGGGATGGAATAGCCATATTTATTGAGGAAATGTTCCAAAGCCCATGGAAATYGCTGGACGACCCTTATTATATTTACCTCTCAAAGCAGAGAGCAGCTTTTCATAGAATTCTGAAGTTCTGCCTTCTATAATTTTGACAGTTCCACTAATTAAGCTCATCCTAATTCCCATGAAAGACTTGCCAGGTCGAACTACTTTCTACGGCGAGGAAACCCTTCCTGASAGGCATCCTAAATTTTTCTTTGACTCCTTATTGCTTGATGTATTTGCACCAGTTATATACAATTTTAAACACACTCTTCCAAGAGTTTCTTCAGCTTTTCCCAGCTCTTTCTGATACAGCAGTAAGCATGATCAAATAAAGAAATGTTGTCTTCCTGTGCTTGGTATGATGTGCTTGTAGGTCTGCTGTACCATCTTTRCTGCCCCAAAATACTGCAAGATCATCAATCATCTTTTTGCATTCAATCTTAAAGGTGTTTTGGTTTCATTTTCTAACTTTGTGGCTTTCCAAATATTCTTTTTCCATTGAATAATGCTATTACCCCATACAGACTGAAACACTGGCACTCAACTGTGTGTGCACTCTGCACATACAAGTTTAAATGATTGCACTGGAAATTCTAGTTAAAGAGTAATTGAATTTGATCCCTGGCATGTTTTTCAGAGTTTTAATCTCTTTTCATGTTTTTCCCATATTTCTAATCTCACTAGGCCCTTCTGGATGTCTAACACTGACACATTACAGCAAATACTTCATTAGGATCTTAGGGGAGTATGAGAAACTATCCTTTGGATAAAAAGCCTTTAGTAAGAACAACAGATCAAAACAATTTTTTGTCATTTTGCCTAGCATTCTACATTGAATCTGAACCAAACCAAAAACTGCAACATTATTCTATTTCCACGAAAGCTCAATAAATCTTTATAGCAGTAAATACATCCAAACTGTAACAGATAGAAATTCATGCGGTGTAACAGTAAGCAATTTTTCCATTAAGGAAAGATATTTTGCTGATTTTTGCAGATCTTTTTTTTAATCTCAGTATTTGTGTGGCATAACACATGCCTGCCCAGTGACATGCATGGGTCTTGCTTTTTGTATTTTTTCCAAGAAAATTTTTATTTTATCTGAGTAAGTGTGTGCCATAGCACACACTCCTCCATTAATGTTCTTGCATTTTACTTTTTGTTTTGTAATTTTAGTTGTTTTTGCTAGTGGATAGGCCAAGTGGAGGTAGTACACACACAAATCAACTTTGAGCTGAAATTCTACTAAATGTCAGCTATATCATTCTGTGTAACTGTGGATTATAATTTACAAAGTTTTTCATAACTGAAGGTCTACTAATTTGAAGATTAAAATACCCCAAATTTCAGGAGAGGAAACAGAAATAGGCAAACTGCAACAATCATTGGATTTTTCTTAATTAATAAAAGTATATTAAATTTTCCTGTGGTATCTTTCCACACTTAAAAAGGGCCAAAATTTATTTTATGAGCTCTTTATGCAATAAGAAAATAGTTATGAGTTTTACAGATTTACTACAGGAATAAGTTAAGAGAAGAAATTTCCTATATTTGTTTTAATCAGTGAAAGGAAATGTTGAAGGTCGTACAGCATCTATATCAACAGAGATCAGTGCAGACTGTTAGATATGAATAGCACTCTTGATAATAAGGGGCCTTTTATTGGAAAAGCCTTGAAAAAATAATTGATTTAACCATGACTTTCAAAACATGTGAGGTAGGTATCATTATTCCAAGTAAGGGGACTCTTTAAATGTCCTAGTATCAAGGGAAGATTCAGTAAACTTGGATTTTTCCCTAGTCAAAGGGGACAATGGACATAATTTCTCGCCAAACAGCAACAGCATAAATTGTTTGTTCATAGAACTGAAATTAAGCTTACCTTGCAATGAATTGAAAATGGAGAAGAGGTAGAGGAAAGGGAGAGTTAAGGGACCCCAGGCAAAAAAGGCAAAGCCCCATGTCATGCCCAAGAGGAAGGTCAGGCTGACAACACTACGGAGATTCCTCAAGATCTCTTCCTTCAGGGTCCGATTAGTTCTTTTCCCATTCCTCCCACAGATCTGCACCATCACCACGATAAACATGGCAATGTTCATCAGAAACACGATGCCAAAGTAACCAGCACAAGTGACATAGAAGACAACTTTATTCTTGATCCAGCAGCTGCAAAAAATACCAAAATATTATCATGTTTAAATATTATGAACAATTCTCTATCAGTTATTTATATGACTAGAAGAAAAATGAATTCATGTCTGAGTCCATTGCTGCAGAGTTGCAGTCTTAAACAAAAGCTTTAATCATTTTATATTTGTAAATAAGGTGGAGCCCCAGAACACCTTTTAGACAATGTGAATGATTTTACCACCTTGTATCTCATTTTACTTCAAAACTAATCAGATGATAGAAAAGTTGACCTCAGATGCAGGCTGCGAGAACTACAAATCCATCAAGAAATGTTTACATTTCATATGAGTAGCTGCATAACTTGCATCAGCATAGGCTATAAGCTGCTGTAGGTGCAAAATGAGCTATAAACACACACCAAAGGTAAATGTGCATTTTCAGCGGCAAGGTCTAAAGCTTCTGCCACTTGAGTAGTTTGAGGAAAACTTGAAGAGCAACAAGGAAGAAACTGAATGGGAGGTCCTTTCAGGTTGCCATACAACAAACAGTCATTTGAGAGACACAGCTTATTCTTCCAGCAGTAAACAGCTTGAATGCTTACCATGATACTTGGATAAAAATACACAATGACATATTTATCATCATGAAACTGCCAGGTGAGGCACAGAAGATGAGATAACAAACATTCATATAAGATATTTAAAGTTTTAGATATTATTATTTTGGACATGTAGATCAGAAAAGAAAAACCTAATGACCTATATTGACAAGAGGTTATTTTATTTACAAAGAAACACAWTTTTTATACTACTTCTTTCTTGCAACCACCTAGAATATATAGTTTTCTTTTAAGATAAAACAAAACTGGCATTTTTATTTTTATTGAGCAAAACTTATAGATTATTCTTTTGTCAGAGGTGTGTTTCTACATGGCATTGGGTAATGAAGATCTAACTTTTTTCATAGCCTTCTTTGCACTTCAAATACTAATACAAATTAGAAAAAATACAAATTTAGAAGACAGTTACATCCACTTTGCTTGCCTTTATCAAAGCAGCCTGATAAATGCTAAAGTTCTTGCAGAATGTAGATGTTAAACTATAAAAGGTTAAAAGAAATACTCACAAATCATCTCCTCCTTGTCCATTAGCACCTCTGCCATATAACTCTTTTCCATAAACATGACTTGCGTTTGTGTTTGTGCTTGCTAAAACAATTGTTATCATGAGAGCAGGCAAACCTGTAAAGAAAGAAAGCTTGCAGYTTGCTTCCAAAACTTCTCAGCCTTCAAAAACACTATGTAAAGCTGAATTATTGATGTTTCCATCAGTATTACTTTAGTACAGAGTATTCTGAGATAGTTCTATATCAGAAAACTACATAAAGAAGAAGTAAATAAATCTTTGTCCTCCAAAGCAGAAATGTGTAAAGATTTCAAAGTACTT
Source organism: Nothoprocta perdicaria (assembly GCF_003342845.1). Taxonomy (NCBI): domain Eukaryota; kingdom Metazoa; phylum Chordata; class Aves; order Tinamiformes; family Tinamidae; genus Nothoprocta; species Nothoprocta perdicaria. Next base: position 589,929 of record NW_020455423.1, on the reverse strand, counting down.
TATTAGTGAATTTCTGCTTTATTTTTTCTCAAATGTAAATGTATTCTTTTCTTTYATAGCATTACATGTCCTTCACTTTACATATACACCAAAAATGAACTATATGCATTTTTAATAAACAAAAGAAAGGAACATTTGGGAAAAATAATAAACCATGTTTGCAGAGGTACAACTCACACAGAATAAATGTACATTTCCTGGCATGCCCTATTTACATGTCTTATCCTTGCTATGACAAGAGATTCAAAGGGGAAGAGGTTAATTTGCTTTTCCTAACACTTAGTCCTTGTCCTCAGCTGAGGTAGCCAAAGAGGATGCTAGCTGCCAATGGAAAGACATCCATTATCAGCTGGACTGAGGTCACTGCTCTAGTCATGAGGTTAATGGTTTTGTATTGTGTTAAATTATTTCAAACACAATATGTGTACTCACATGCAGAAGGCACAGATTCCTGATACAGAAAAAAAATAAAGAATAAGACCTTGCTTGAGCCTCACAGTTATTTTTCAGTACTTCATTTTCCATTTCAACACCAGAGTGTAYATTTGGGCAGGCAGGATACTTCTGAGGTTTAAACATTGTGTTGAAACTAAGGGCATGTTGCTTATTTCTGATGCTGCCATGCATTTTGTGCTTTTTGGACAATAAACTTCAGGCTTGTGCCATAGCTTTTTGAAAGTCAATGCCAAGATCCTTATGGCAATTGCAGGAGTTACTACTACTGTTGTAAGAGAATTGTCATAGTTCCCTGTCTTTGATATCACAGTACCATTTCTTCTCTCTCATCCTGGCCTGTTTGGAATGTGGGACAAGTTCATCTGGTCCTTCTGCTCCAGGACATTTGCACAAAATTAGACAASAGAATATGGTCTCAGCTATCTCCAGTATTTATTTTTACAAAAATAAGTTGCTCTTTTATCAATGTGGGGAAGGAAACTTTACCCTGGCTTTGACTCTTCTCTGCATCTGTGGTAGAGATTTCCTATACAGCATTGTTTCAAACACGTGCTATGTGAATATTGTGTCTACTGAACTCACCCCAGCCAATGATGCAAAACTTCAGTATGTATCGTCGTATATAGGTGTTGAATACTTTTACTAGAGCAATGTACATGTGAACAGCTTCTAGTCCCATCCATGTGAAGGTGGCCAGAAGGAAAAAGTGCAGAAGGGAGGCAACAGCTATGCAGAGGCCATCTATATCAAATGATGCAATCCAGCCATCAAGCAAGAAGGTCAGGTTAAGAAAGAGCAGGGCTGTGCTCAAATTCATCAGGATTTTTGATGGATAATCTCTTCGCAGCTTCCTAGTGACAGAAACACAAGTTCAATTGCCTGAAATGCTGACAGAAGCCAAGTACATCAGTTTGCAAAGTAAATAAAAGCACAGTGTCTTCCTCAGGCCAATATGCCATTGTGGCAAAAATAGTGAGGTATACCTCRCTATTTCTGATACTGTTGAAAGTTTCTGCCATATGGGCTTTGCGTTGTTAACAAGCTATCTAATTGCTGCAATATTTTAGCTACTGATTTGTTATTAAAGGCCTTTCCAATTAAATATAAAACAATGCTATTTTTATTTTAAATAAAAATTGCAGAAAAATAAAACACTTTCAAAACATACTGCTGACTAGAAGCTCATCTCCGGTTATTTTATCTCTTTTTGCTTATTTTACTGAAGATATCATCCAGTGCATGTTTTTATTTTCTTGTTTATTTTTATTTATATTTTTTTCAATTGAGAGGGTTTGAAATGTATGCACTAACGGGCAACCTAACACTTTCGGTTAACTCTGCATTATATCATAGGTAATGCAATATGAATGTAATAATTAGATATATTTAGAACTATTTTTGAACACATCAGAGTAAATTCCATTTTTCCCCCCAGCAAAATCTCTTTCTTTAGTACCTACACTGTCCTGTCCTGTCCTGTCCTGTCCTGTGCTGTTATAGCCAGAATGGTTCCTTTGTGGCCAGCTGTTCATATGACTTCATTTTCTTTTTACTGTTCACAGAATCATATCACTTTGTAACTTTTGCATTCCCTAGATTCACCCTAACATTTCAGTATAATTGATTTTTTTAATTGTTGTAACACTTCAATTTAGCTTCATTTTATTTCTGCTCTCCATTTCCTTCTGAAGGGTTCTTTCATACAGCTTTTTCATTTTTTTTTTTTTACATATATTAAGGATTTATAATGCTTTATCAGGCTACCTTTTTTCCCCTTTTTATTTTTTTTTAAACAAAAAGTCTGAAAAGTCTGGTTATGGATTTTAAAATACATTCTAGAGGAGAGAGTACTCCTAGAAGGAGAACTTAATGGAGCTGCACAACACATAAAAACAGGGAGAGGGAGTCTGAACTTGCACTACGTTGAAAAAAAATCAACTTTTAGCATAAGTACAAGAGTTTCTATTTATTGTTGTTTACAAACAGATCTGTCTGCCTAGATGAAAACACACCAAGCATGTGGCTCATTTATTTTATTCATCTTATAAAGGTATTCCTTTCGTGATGTTTTGAATTAATGCTTACTCAAATGCTATGTATGTCAGAAGAGTTGCAGCTGAAAATATGGCAGATATCCCACAGCCTATGTAACTGATAAAGGTGAGGACCTTGGTGTTCTGGGAGTCTATTTGTGCAGCTGTTCCCTGAAGATCCTAAGTGAGAGAGAAGGAAGAGGTATAAGTGAGACAAAACTCCTTTTTAATGAGCACAACACAGTTTCTTGGTAATCGGTCAAGGAAAACTGAAAAACACTTCAGCAGTACTGCTATAACCCTGATGTTAAAGTTCATGTTTACTGGGTATATTTAGTTTATAGTCGCTACACCTCTCACTTCCTTCCCATGGCTCTTGAAAACATCGTGCTATTATAACTGCTGGCATCAGCAGAAAGACAGTCTGACACTGATCATTATAATTCATTATGAGGAATTCAAGTGGCCCTTTATGGAAAAAAAATTCCTTTTCAGATTTTTAGTTCGGTTCCTTATGGACACCCTTCTTCAAGAATAACTTATTTGTATGGAAAACATTTTAAAAAAAGTGGAAATGAAGTAGGAACACTGAGGATTTTTTTTTTCCGTTCTTCAGGCCAACTGTAATTGCCACATACATCTGAGAATAAATGCCAGTGTTATTTCCTTTTTTTAAGGACAAAACAAAAGAGTTTTTGGAACTATGTCACTTTGGAATAAATGTAAACAAATACCAATATTTAATGGTGCCTCTCCTGTGGTCACAGTTACCTTAGCAGAACTATTTCGCAAAAAGATACCTACAAAGGGTTTCAAGTTGAAGGAAAATTAAAGAGCTGTTTGCATTTTTGTACACCCTGTTCATCTACCAGACTCATAAGAGATTTTATGTACACCAACTGAATGTTATTTGAAAGTCAACTAATCAAAGTAAGAAAAGATTATTAAAATGGAAATACAATTAGAAAATTAAAACTATGTTAAAATCTACTGGAATACTGCCCAAATTGAGAACACTTCTGCCTTATTTACTGATGCAACAAAAGCATTCAGGGGAAGAGAAGGGACTCATTGAATATACTGTGAAGAAAGCTCTTTTCTTTTTTTCTTGTTGAGGATGAAAAGTGAAAGAAGAAGACAATTCAGATTGCTTTACTAATAAGGTTTTGTAACACCAAAGCTTAAAATGTTGGAGCATGTGGCTTGTTTGTGCACTAAGTTCTATGCTAGGAACAGATTTTATTCTTTCTTTTATCTTCAGGATTTAAAGTATCTGGAAGTATTTTTCTTTATTGCTAAAATGCCACTGCAAGATGTTAAATCAAAAACATATATCTGTACTTGGAATAAACATCTTGTCTGCAGATTTGCTTTAGAAGCCAAAGCATGTTCAGGCCAGACTGAAAGCCATAGTTCAGTTTATTACTGAGTGGAACTGTTGCACTTGGGAATCTAAAAAAGGTTTTTAGCAGACAATTACCAGATTTAAGAAAAGATTGCAATATGCCATTTTCTTTTCCTTTTGGGTTTCTTCTTTCAAAAATATTTCAGATATAAAAAATTTCTGTAGACATCTGACTGCTGGAAGAATTACATTACCGAGGCTAAAGTGCTCTTTACAGGACCTTCTCTTATCTCTCTGTCCTACCTATCTCACAAACATTCAGTTTGGAGAGTTAAGGTTCTGATAGCCTTAACCTGCCATAAATATCATATAAGTGTCACAGCAGCCTTTAATGGACATATATTTTCCAAGAGAAATTCTGTACTATAAGGCAACTCTGATTAATGCTATTAAAAAAAAAAAGCAGCAAAGTTTTACAAATTTTGTAAAATAATGTATTTATATTTTTTGACATTATGTAAATTTGAAARGAGAGATTTATCATCTTGAATCTTAGGATGAAATGAAATTACTATGCTTTCTTGTCTTGGTTCTTCATTCCACTAGCAGTTTTGCTTGACAGTAGGACAAATTTTTATTTACTGTTCTTTCCCCCCCCAAAAATTAATTTTGTTCTGTATTTAATTTGCTCTGTAATTTGTTCTGTAAATTTAGTTGTTCTGTAACATTCACTTTTTTCTCTAAAAAAATTCATTTTTTCTACTTTTTTTTTTCTGCTAACACCTTCACACTTTCATGGCTTTGTAATTTCAACTCTACCCAGCCCTGGTTCTCTTTCACCACAAATATTTTAACCTCTTTCGTGAACTAATTTCCTTTATAAACTGAACACTCCCTCTCTTCTGCAACCTTTTCTAATATATGTTCACATCCTTACATTATTTTTAAGGTCAGTTTCTCTTCTCATTGATCAGATCTGATATCCCGTACAAAAATTTAAAAGATATTTTCCCTTTTTCCACTCTCTGCCATATTCTTTGTCCAGGCCTTGCTCTGCAGCTTAACGCATGAAAATCTGCTCACACCCTCCAGTGCTGAGGGGTAAAGACTGCATGTAATTTTGCTGAATTATATTATCAAAGAAAATAATACAGACTCGTTCTACTTTGGGACTCATTTTTAGTAATAAAAGAGTCAGTGCTGGGCCTTGGTTTTACAGTCCCTGATTCTGAAATTCTTGTAGAAACAGACATGTACCAGCTTTGAAGTTGGATAGGATAACACATTATTTGTATCACAGCATTGCTCAGATATTTCAAATCAAGTAATTTGAAAAATTTAAAACACTGTTGTGGGCACATTTTTATGTTGTAACAGTTAGCCACTTGTAGAGGGCATAAGAATAATATACTTTCATTATCAATTTTCTTCATCATCTCATCCCTAAATCTTTATCATTAGATAGTTTTAACAAAAAGATATATTTATGAAAATGATGGATACATTGAATTATTATTATAAAAGAAGTGCAAAATTAATAACTCAAGTTACCAAATTGAATGAAGGTGGTTGTCTTGCTCCAACACAAAAACTACATAGTGATTCTCAGAAAAGACAAACTTAGTGAAATGTGAGAGTTTGCTTACCATTAGGACCCCAAAGTGTGTGAGGTGGTTGCATAAGCAAATTGTCTCATTCTCATTGGACTCTGCTTGCACCTTGCAGCCTGCAGGATTCCAACCACCATTACCACCTACAGACCCGAAAACAGAGAAAGCATTCTCTCCAATAAACTCATATCAACATATCTTGAACAGACTTCTATATTTATTTCTTGTATACCAAATTGAATTAGTAAATATTAATCAAAAAAGTAGTGAGTATCAGATTTCTTAGAAAAATATACCAGGTAAGTGCTCTAACTTAAGAGCCTGTTAAGCAGAAGGAAATGGAAGTCTGTAATAAAGATAGGAGTATTTGTTTTAATTAATGAAGGATGAAAAAGACTTGATATTCAGATCATATACTAAGGCACACCTTTGCTCTGCTCAGCAGTAATATGGTTTTAGAGCTTGCCTTTATCACACTAACGTGATGTCTGTATCTGCCTCCCTCCCACTCATATATCCTCAGGCCATATATGAAAGCATATATGTTCTGTGACTATAGGGTCCTGTTCTTTGTTTCTATGTAACACAGAGAGCCAGAATGTTTAATCTTAACTATCCTGTCTTGCCTTAGAAAGCTATGAAATAAATTATCCTCTTAGCCCATTCAATGGACAACGGGCTATTATGCTGCCATATTAATGTGTATCTCATAGGACCTTATCTTGCAGTCCATCTGGGTGCAAGGTAGATGCTGAGTCTTTATCGAAATGAAATTTGTGTAACTAACATTCTGTGGAGGCAAAAACAACTTAAGATTCAGGAGATGCACAATCTCATAATTAAATATCCCCATATTTTTAAATGCGCAGTTAAAAGGGTGGTTGAAAACCATTCATGTGTCTCCTTAGCATTACTATTTGACTTACCCATACAAGTAAGATCAGTGAAAAACTTCTATCAGATACAGAAAATTAGACAAAATTTATTTATAAATTCAAAATGTTATCCAAACTTACATCCAAAATTTGTAGCAAGAATACTTAACATCTGCTGTTACTAGAGACATTATTATCCAGAAGAAATCAAACAGTCTAATGATTTCTTCCAATTCTGCAAGAACGGCCAAGATTGTGACTAGTTTTAAAACATGGACATTTTTATTCCCCCAGAAAAGACATAAAAGTATTTTTTAACTTACCATTTTTGTTCATATCCCAGAAGACACATGTAGGTTTAGGATCCTCCTATGAAACATGCAAAAGTAAATTTTTTATACATCTTGTCAATGTAAATGTTTATTGCAGATGCTTTACTACGTGTGCTTTTAGTTAATGAGCAGAAGAATAAATATTACTTGGATTGTTCAAATATCTTCTAGCTTCAAACTAAGTCTTATTCTTCTAGAAAAACAGCTCCACCAAGAAGATGTTAAAACATATAGCGCTGTTTCTTTACACTATTCCTTTTCCACTGATGAATTAGTTTTATAGTGTCCATTAATGTTTTACTTAGATATCGCATTTTAATATTTTATAGATCTCTAGTTTCATAGTTTCTTTTGGAACAACTAATGACCAACATATCAGTGAAGAAAGCCAAGCTGATGCTTCTGTTTTACTGAATTAATTATAGTTATCTTTTAAAAATGTGTCGGTTCTTCCTTTGCAGGAAACTGTATAGCAACAAAATACTTGGAACAACTATTAACAAAGAAATTCATGTTTGATCAAAGTATTTAAGTCATTCTGAAGTTCCAGTGTAATAAAGGAACTATGATTTTACCTATGACTTTTGGTATAAAAATTGTCTCACAGTGGCAAAATTAATAGACTTTCAGAAAAGTGTTAAATCCTGAAAAGAGTGAAAATACTCACTATCCATCCAGATACCAAGACTTTAAACTCATCCTTTAAAATATATAGCTTGCATCTCTGTTTCTCTGAATAATCAAGTTATTCTTACCTGAACTTTGGTATGCTTAATTGTTATCTTCACAGAATCTTGAAGGTCCTGAATTGTTAGGTTTCCAATACTGCATGCTACCACAAAACTGGTCAAGTTGGCAGGAGTTTCTGGATCCTTAGAAAGATTTCAAAAAATATAATAAATGCTGACACAATATAGGACATAAAAGTCCAAGTAACCAGTTTTATATTTGTCAGATGCCAGAATAAATAAACTTTCAGTATTTTACACTTTTGACCACTCAATATAAGAATATATTTTTATAAGATCAAATTATAGGTTTGCCACATAGAACTTTCCCTATTTCCCCTATTGTCATAAACATCTAAAAGCACAATTATAGAGAGATTATAAGGCAAAAAAAGAAATACCTTTTAATCACTTTGATTCCACCAGAATTAGCTAATTTCCCTGAACAATTCTTATTTTACTGTCAATGCTATTATTTTTTGCAGATGGGAAGTTTGGGGAAAATAACCTGTTTTCCGTGTATAACTGCTAAACCACCTTCTATCTTATCATGAATGACCAAGAAGTAACATATTCAAAGCAATGCTATATACTGTAGGAGACAGTATTTTCTACAAAGTCTTAATTGGTGGAAATGAAAATAGAATACTTAACGTTGTCACAAGGCAATGTTATTCCTAGGCAGTGAGAAAGCATAAGTTTGAGATTTTACCAGAGAAGCATATTTTCCGTGCAAATATTTTGCAAATTAATTATCTAAAAACAATTGATGTTTTTACTAAACCATTAATGTTTTTAGATGGACTGAAAAAATTACTGCTCACTATTTATGATGTCTTGTGCTGCACTTCTACTGAAATGAACATTATATGAGTATATGAGCTATACAGTATATGAGTTATATGAGAGTCTTCTGCATTTACATTTGAGATGACTAGTCACAAGTCACTGCTTTGGTTTTACAGACAGATTAATTTTAACAGAAGCAATTAATGGAAAATGTGAGTTAAGCACATATTTAAATAATTTGTTGGTTGAAAATGTTCACCCATGAATAATTTGAAAAATAAGAATTCAATTGCAAGGAATTTTGGTTGCAGATTTTACTGTTTTACCTTTAACCGACTTACCAAGTATACACATTCTAGTACCACTAAAGGACATGTGTGGGTTGCACACATACAATATTACAAGATCTGTTATGAATGTAGTCACATGCTTTTATTAGCAATGTGAACTGTATACCAAAATTTAAAAGATAAAAATATATTCTTAATCACTTATGGCAAGACTATTGTATTTCTGGGGTTCCTTTATTAAGTGTATTACTCTTGTTTTTCTTAAATATGGGCTTAAAGTGACTACTATTCTAAATAGCTAAAGATACTTTAGGATAAAGATATTTTAGGGTGTATTTCAGAAGGCAATTCAGGGTCATGGGTATTTTCTTGCCTAGATTATCTGAAGAATCTGGATACACTGCCAATAAAAACGATAATACAGGGACAACACAATACTACAGAGTTTTGCGGATGCAGAAGGGCCAAAGGTCACTTGAAATACTAATGGGAAAACAAACTCAGTTTTTTTGAGGCTCAGCTTACAGTTCATTATGAAAAGGTATCCTTCTCAATGATTTTTTTTTTTTTTTAGCATAGCTGTGCTTTATATTTGTTTTTCTATGCTGTTAAAATCTTTCTAACTTTTTTTGGCATATATCTTGCTGGAACAATTTACAAATACCATACAATGGAACCTAAATGAGAAAAAAAAAATCTACTTTGATTCTTTCAGTTTTCAGATATAAATATTTTTTACCTTTATTTGAACAACTGTGTTGTCTATATAAACATCCACACAGTATTAAACATGGCATGCTTGTGGGAACACATATGTGTGAAAAGAAGAACAGTATATGTATAAATAAATATTCTCTGGCTGATGACCATCAGTTCAGAGTTTTAAACTGAATGCAAACTGTCCATTTGGCGTGAGCATCATTCAACGGCTTTAAGGAAAAGAAAGACCATTTAGCTGTATTATAGGCCAAATGTCCAGCTGAGAATGAACCTAGCTCTAATGTCAAGACCCTCTATTAATGTGCATAAACAGATGACAGGGCCTTTGAAAAGTCTTGCTAATTTACTGTTTACCGGAATTCAGTTTGCCCTTGATTATTCTAGGTGTAAGTATATCCCACATGAGACAGGAATTTGCATTGAAATATCTGACTGTATACAACTTGGACATGGCAAATGTTTTGTCATTCTGAACGCTATTCCTAATGAGTACAGTTGCTACCATTCCACTCTTGTAGCTCATGAGTTGCTTCGAAATGTTTACACTACAAGATACTTTAGCAGCTGCCTTTGAATCACCTTAACTGAAATCATTTCAAGCACATTCATATTTACCTGGAAAAGACCATTTTTATTGAAGAAAGTAAATTGAGCCCTGGATATGACTTCATATTCATCTTGACTTAAGTTCTTCAGTAAACTTGATGGCAGAACTACAGAAGCAATGGCATCTGTCTGATCCTTGTCAAAATCAATCTGTTAAATAAAAACAACAAAAGAAAATGTTCTAACATTCAACAAAAAAAGCAACTCATTCATTGACCACAAGCGGGTTCAGACCTTTATGCAAAGAAATCTAGACATTGGACTAGAATTATCAACTAATACATAAAAACCTGTAATAAAAAAAATAAGGCTTAGAAGGTTCCCCCTTCTTGCAGCAAGAGATACTGCTTCTACAGGAAATTTGCAGATGAAAAAAATGACTCATTCACTGTCAGACTGAAGATTTTCATAATGCTGAAGTCAATAATTTTGAATAAATTTCAGGCACCTTGAACTGAGTTCTTGCATCTGCATGTACAAACCATGGAAACACCCTTTTTTCGGAACATCTAATTTGTGGGGGGCACGTCAGATAACTGCTTGACATGTGACTTCAGGAATTTCCTCTAACATCTACGAGTTCCTTTTATTTTTTCTCTGTACCTAGAACTTCTAGAATCCCCAAATCACTTGCTTTGTGCAATGCCTCAATAACATCTTCTGTAAGCAAAGCTGCCACTTGTCCATAAATATTGCATTTGTGCTGAATCCTACTAATTTTCTTTGCTTGCATAGTGCGTAGCATACATCACTACAGTGAAAGAAAAAATACTATTTTCCTTTCTCAAACACTTCTGTAAGCTTCAATTCAAAGCTTCTACTCATACTCAATAAGAGTGCCAGATTTCAAATGTAAAGAACTTAGCTTTTTTTCTTTTTTTTTCCCACAAGTGGGGCACTTCTTTCCAAAAAAGATAAACACTTTTACATATTGGACCTCCACAGAACATCATGTCATTAACAGGAATTGCTTTTGTGATAGATAGACAGAATCACAAAACACATGAAACACAAGTTACATTTAACTTTTCATAAAGGACTCATGACCCAGTCACCTTTAGACACTTCTAATCATAGACAAAATGAGAGGGACGAAATGGATCACTCCTTTTATTTCTCCCTCATCCACACACATACACCTTAAAATTAAATAAGGTTTCATGAGGTTTATCTTTGTGGTGTGACATAGGGCCATGAAAGATCAGTTATTGCTTGTGAGTAGAGCACTGAGTGAACTGCTCTGACTACATGGCAGTCCCAGCTGTGCTCCTGGAAACCTCACAACAGCAATGTCCCTCTTAGCTGGTGCAGGTCAGGTTTGCTTACCGTGTTGCCAGGGGCCTATGGTGGACTTATCTCTGCATGAAACTAGTGTATACAGTGCAGAAAATGTTGCAGTGAGTATCTCATACTGCTATAGAATTACTGTATGGTTTTCATACCATAGTTTTTAAATGTGTTATTTTGTTATGAAACTACCAAAAAAAAAATTCAATTTCACATTTTATGTATAATCTATATATAAAATAGATATGGAAACCTATAAAACAGATATGGAAATTCCTCTGGGGATAAGTCTTCGTATTAACTAATAGTAAAAATACTGCTCGCTAAACGCTTGTTCTTCATGAAGATTTATTAAGCTCCTATCAGCTTTTCTAGCTGTTATATTACAGAAGGGAGGGTTAAAAATAGCAATAGTCACTGCTGTAATATTTTGTGCTATATAGGACAAAAAGGGATACTTTTTTGTCATCACTCTGAGGTTAACCGATAGAGGCAATGCCTCAACTATGGCACAATGACATGACATTCAGCAAAGGAAATAAGTGTGCAAACTTGCATTTCATTATAGCTTGCACAGCAGTTCTACAACTATATGCTCATATAGCATGGTGAATTCAGTATGTATGACCTTATCCATTAAGGAAAGGGGAAAAAGGCATGTCGTGTTTGCTGTATAGTAAACTGTTGAAGAATTTTACACTGAGATGAGGAAATTCACATCCTAACTTCTCAAGGAGTAACTTGTTCAAGCAATTGTTTCATAATCAGTCATACAGGAATCATGCATTCTTAACTAATAGGAAGTTTCAAGCCATAAGCTAATTTATTAAAATTCCAAGTTTGCATCAACTTACTGTGAGTAACAGGTACCACTGGAAACTAGTAGATATGGTTCATAGGTATATCCTAACAGGGGTAAAATCACTTGAATAATAGGTTTTCAAAAGATAGTTCTGCCACGTGAATCAGAAAGCATATATGTGATAAAGACATCCCATTAGGTATTGTGTGCAAATAGAATGGAAGAGGCTTCTTTATAGAAGTGTGGTTATATTACAGGAACAATTTAATAATGTGAATCATCAAAAACTAGCTCAGTCAAAGGTTTGGCAAGAAACATAAAGACAGAGGGGACTAAAATAGAATCTTTCCAACTGTTATGGATACATTTACTTGAGATCTACTTTAAGGGAAAAAAAAAAGGAAATAAAAACTGGAAACATTCTGACAGATTTTGAAGAGTTTAAGGCTCCCTGATGAGTCTGAGATAGATCATCAAATCAGTGGTGAACAGCTTGGGCTTTCACAAGAGAATCTCCCCCAGCAGGGATAGCAAGTGTCTTTCCTGACAGGCATGGAAAATATAAGCCATGATCACAGCTGCTGCAGACATTTCTGGTGGGGAAGATGCTAAGGATTCTCAATCAGCTGTTGGAAATGTAAGAGCTTCAGAAGAAACTTAAGTTCCAATAGGAACATTACAAATAATTTGATGGAATTTGGATTTTATGATTCTTCAAACAGTGGTATAGTAAATGATTCCAGGACAAAAAAAAAAAAAAAAAAAAAAAAAAAATCCTGGATGTCCTCAGTCCACACATGGTAATTCTTATACATGTAGAACATCCCAAATCTAATTTCAAATTTTTTCCTTTCCTCTTTCCATAAATACAGGATGAAATTTGGAGGAGAAATAATCAGTTTTATTAATATCAGAATTAGGCAATAGCAAATTTACAGTTAAAGAATTATAGAATCATTATGGTTGGAAAAGACCTTTGAGATCATCAAGGCCAAACCTAAGCCCCTCAACACCATACCTCTTAAACCATGTCCCTAAGTGTCTCATCTACATGGTTTTTCAACACCCTCAGGGTTGGTGATTCCACCACTTTCCCGGGCAGCCTGTTCTAATGATTGACTACTCTTTCTGTGTAAATATTTTTCCTCATATCTAACCTGAACCTCCTTTGGCGCAACTTGAGGCCATCTCCTCCTTGTTCCTCTTTTTGCACATTTTGCCAGGAGCAGGAGTCTTCTGGCATGGGCTTCCTTGTGCAGCCTTTTTAGCTTGCAGGCCACACCGGGAGGTGTTGTCTCCTGGCAGTGGCTTCCTGGGGAAAGATGCAGGCAACCACAGAAGGACTACTCTTAACTCCTACTGAGAGATCTCCTGTTTGCTCTACCTTTTTCTGAGAGACTCAAGGTTGCAGTGCCTCAAGCCTTGCAGTGAGGTAGATGGAAGGCTGTGGTATAGCTCAGAATGCTCTTTAGCCTCAAGGAATCTGCACAGAAAGGGCCCTGTAGGTTACTGCATTCTTTCAGGCAAGATATACCCAAAAGTGACATCTTTGGGGCATCATTGAAAATTTCTAATATAATTGATGTAAAGACATTTTTGGCTAAAACTTGTATGAATATAAAGGCAACAAATCCTTATTATATTAAATTCATTTATACCTTTTCAAGCCAGCACTTGAGATTTGATSCAAAGTCTATATAGACTGTGTATATAAGGCCTGATGACTTTTAGCTTATTATTAGTTATAATAGTCTTTTTTTACTACTTTTGATTTCTAAATGATGATCTATCTATTAGGATTCCTGTCTTTCCAATTTGAAGTAGCAGTGATTTTGGTTTTAGAAGCATTAGATGCTTCTACTCTAGGGACCAGCCTTTAGGAATTATACATAACTGTTCCACATGAAAATTCAGATTTGACTCCTCTGGTCCACTAGATAGTAGATTTTTATATTTCAGCTTTTCTATGCTTCTCCAAGTTTCACTATATTTGAAGGGTAATCTACAATTTAGATTAAATAACTAGAACTGAGATTGATTTGAGAAGTCAATCCTATATGAACACCTTGAACAACACAGGATATACCAAATAATGCTATGAGCCCATGTGAGAGCAACTGGATCAGTTTAGATGTCCACTGGCAGTAGATGTCTAAACCATACTGAAAGCTCAAAAAACTGTAATCTGTAGAAATATATAGGCGTTTTACTCTCAAATTGAAACTCATCAGTGGAGTGGCAGTAGTATGCAGAAAACACTCAAAGATTATGTTTTCCTTTCCAATAGTCCAAAACAATGAAAAAAAAACAGAATCACAGAATCACAGAATGACTAAATAGCTAAGGTAGGAAGGGACCTCTAGACATCATCTAATCCAACCCCCTGCTCCAGCAGGGAGACATCCAGCACATGGCACAGGGTTGCACCCAGGTGGGTTTGGAAGATCTCCAGGGAAGGAGACTCCACAGCCTCCCTGGGCAGCCTGTTCCTGGGCTCTGTCACCTCCACAGTGAAGACAGAACTTCCTGTGCTTGAACTTACACCCATTGCTCCTTGTCCTGTCACTGGCCACCACTGAGAAGAGCTTGGCCGCTTCCTCCCTACATTCCGCCTTCATGTACTTATACATATTGATCGTATCCCCTTTCAGCCTTCTCTTCTCCAGAGAAAATAGGCCCAACTCAGTCTCTCCTCGCATGAGAGATGTTCCATTTCCTTAATCATCTTTGTTGCCCTCTGCTGCACCCTCTTTAGGAGCTCCACATCCCTCTTGTACTGGGGAGCACAGAACTGCACACAGTACTCCAGGTGCGGCCTCACCAGAGCTGAGTAGAGGGGCAGGATCCCCTCCCTCCACCTGCTGGCAACTCCTCCTGATGCAGGCCAGGATCCCATTGGCCTTCTTGGCCACGAGGGCACAGGGTAGGCACCCTGTAGTATTCCTCTGGACTGTCCTTCCAGCATCTAGATTTGCATGTCAGGGACTTTTACTAGCCTCCAGTTCTTTCTCATGGTTAACTTAGTGTCAACCAGGACTCCCAGGTCCCTCTCTGTGGAGCTGCTTTCCAGCAGGTTGACCCCTAATCTGTACTGGTGCCTGGGGTTATTCCTCCCCAGGTGCAGGACCCTGCACTTGTCCTTGCTGAACCTCATGAAGTTCCTCAGTTCTAAAGCCAGTTCTGGATTTATAAACAAAATATTTTTCATCATCAGATGAAAACGGATTCATCTGGGTTTCCTACTGCTCAAGGAAATATTAAATTGATCTGTTTGGATGACTGCAGGAAAAAGGGAAGGGAGTAGTAGGGCTAGTAATGGGAATTTTAAGTGTTTTTGTAGTACCCACAGGAAATATACTTTGAACACCAGACACTTCAAATATAATTTTCATTTTATACCTGAAAATCAGATGCATTATTCTGTGGGCTGACACTGAAAGAAGAACCTTTGAATGAAGTTGAGTTTATAGAAGACACTCCAAGTGCGAGGTTTCGTGTTGAAATGCTCATAGATGGTCCAGTGAACTGGATCTTTAGAGCCAAGGCATCAATAGTTTTTAGAGCTCTAAAAAAAGAAAAAAATAAAATCTAAATATTAAGTAGAGAAGAAAGAAAGTGATGATATCATATATTCTCCATTTCAGAGATCATTTTCTTATTACTGACTGTCTGCCACTCACTTGTCACTCACAGGGATACTGTCAGGTAAATTTAGGTACATCTCCTGAAAACAAAAGGTTTTGATTGACAGAAAATACTTGACCTCATATCAAAGGCTGTGAAACAATCTTCCAATGATACTTAAATCTATGGCATATCATTTATCAGGAGACTTCTCCTATATCAAATAATTTATCTCTGACATGTGTATTATTTTGTTAAGTAAAAGTTTTGATATAACTGAAGAATCTTTTGTTCATCTCTCCGAACTCTTTCTGATCGAAATCAAAAAAGTTTGATTTATTGCAATTGTCTGTCTATAAATGAAGTACGTGCCCATTTCATAACAGGCATTGAAACAGATTTTTCTCAAAAGCGATTTTAAGGGCAGAAATACTTACTCTGAAGATGACGCAGCCAATACGCTATCTGAACTTGTTAGAATATTGGAAAATATTGTCACCACAGTAGAACCCAGAGATTCATCAATTTTTTCATCATTCACAATTTTTTTTAGCTTCTGGACAACATCATTCACTTTGTCTGAAGTTAGCTGCTGCCCTTCACCAGTAAGATTCAATAGCTGATTGGCGATATCAGCTGCATTTTCTGTAAGTGTACACATAAACAGGAACAAAAAAAGAGAAAATATTGTATATTAATCCTGAAGTAACTCTTTTTTTTTTTTTTTTTTTGCTTACTCAAGTTATAGTATATTCTATAGTACTTGTAATGGATATTGGGGTTTATTCTTTAACCAATTTTATAATTTTATGAAGTATACGGTACGATTGTGTCTGTCTTTTCCCTTAATTTCCCTGAGCTTGTAAATCAGACTAATTATTGAAATGCTTTTTGAAATAAAGAGTATATTTTCTCTCTTTTTTTTCTCTTTATCCTCTTCTCCATTTTTTATTGTGAAAAAAAAATGTTTCTCTTTCATTTTTGAAGTGAAACAGTTTCCTAAGTCACAATTACTGATAAAATATTCATCTTTACATATAAGCTCTGGGCAGAAATTCTGATCTCACTATGAATGATTCCTGTACCTTGAGAGGACTATACTCCTGTTTGCAGGATTGGAAATTGCAAAACAGAAGCAAATTTCATGAGAATAGTTTTCCTGAAAATGGAAGTTTGATATTGTTTTCATTGACAAAATACTAACGTAATTATATATAAACTATGTTTGGTATCTTCTGGATGGAAAACGAATGTAAAAACTAGCATCATACAGTCTTAAAATAATTGAGATGTTACTGGCTATTCACAAATAAGATTCTGGACACTGGATTTTTGGTTTGAAACTGGTTGAGTTCTTTAATGTTGTGCTTTCTAAAGTAGCATTTGCTACTTTTAAGAAATTATGTTCATTCTATGCTAAAAGATGTTTTCATGTAGCCTGACTGGAAGTATCCAACACAATTTATAAAGTGAGTTAGCCAGCTTACCTATAAGTCCTGTATAATCAGCAAAGAAATTAAAAAAGGCTTCTCTAGAAAGCTGTTCAGAACAGGAACATACTGTAGGTGCTCTGAATTACTCATTTTCTCCACTGACTACACAGAAAGATGTGGGAGCCTCCAGCACTGCTGAAGTGGCCAAAAAATGATGTCTATTTATTTTATTATTCCTTTATGGCCAGAATGAGTTCAAGTGGAATTTTTTAAACAGAAAAAAACATAAGAGACTGAGCTTAAACCTAGGGAAGACAGTGGAAAACTTTCCATCAGCATCAATGGGCACTAGAAACAGTTAAAAATCTGGCTTGCATCAAACTGACACAAGCTATCACTTGCCACTATTCTTGCTTAAATTAGATGAAAAGTTTGATTGATTTCATTAATTCATGACCAAAGAGATTCATGGAAGTGCTGGATTCAATTTGGTGTACTTCCCCAGAGTTTAAATATTTCCTTTGCTCTGATTTTTAAAAAAGATTTTAAGTAACTTAGCACAAGTTAAGGAGAGGAAGATACCTTTCCTTAGTGTAATTTCCTTCCTTAGACTAATTATCAACTGAAGCCTACATTATTTAGCCAAAGATGTATATCAATGTACCCACCTGTACAATTTCTCAGATCAGGTTGGCCCCAATATGATGTATAATTCTGCAGTCCCAAATAGCTACAAAGAAAAAAAAATGTCAAAATACACATGAACTGTAATAGCAAAATAATATAAATGTCTCATAATTCTTTTGTAAATATCACATTAATATGCTCTTCTCAATTTCCAATCTACCATTAATAATTCGACTCCAACTAAAATAAATTGAATGTTGGAAAGTGGAAATACTTGATCAATTCAGCGACAATGGTAAGACAGAAACCACAGGTCTTTCTGATGAATTATCAGCTGTAACAATTTGATCAATTACATCAGTGGAAATTCTGGCTTTGTGTTTCAAGAAACACCCAAGTTTCTATATAAACCCCTATTATACCTGTAATGTGGCCTATTTAGTAATTTCTTTTTGATATAAAGGGCTTTGACCAAGTTCATAAGAAAGAGCAGTAGCTCTTAGAACATGTACAGGAGATATATGGAGATATAAATTTACGTTACATGTGAAAACCTTATCAGTCTACCATCATATCCAGATTAAGGGTAGACAGAAAGATTCTGTGAGGTGACACAGAGGTAGAGAGAAAAGGGTTTTTTTTTTTCCAAAATTCTTTCTCTAAAGCCTAACAAAAACAAATTATCCAATATTAGACATACTTTCTCCCTTGTTTTTCTCTAAGGATAATCATGCTGATCACAGAGGCCAAAGCAGGATGCAGAACAGTTTCCACTTCACTAAGAGGAGGCTCAGGGGAGACCTTATCACTCTCTACAACCACCTGAAAGGAGGAGATGATCTCTTCTCCAGAATAACTATTGGTAGGACAACGGCCTTAAGTTGCACCACGGGAAGTTCAGGTTAGATACTAGGAAAAATTTCTACATGGAGAGGGTGGTGAAGCATTGAAACAGGCTGCCCAGGGAAGCAGTGGAGCCACCATTCCTGGCGGTGTTCAAGAAATGGGTAGATGCACTTGAGGGACATGGTTTAACAGGCATGGTTTTGAGGGGCTTAGATTTGGCCTCGATGATCTCAAAGGTCTTTTCCAACCATAATGGTTCTATGATTCTATGAAGCTCTGCTCCAGTGATAGGGCCTTTACTAAGGTAGCACTCTAACAAGCAATCTTTATCTTTGGGAAGCACAGTAATAGCAGAGTCCATTAGCACAGCCTTCCGCCTCAGACAAAACATGTCACACCTGTGTTCTGTGTTACCTAAGTTGATGGAGGCAAAGGCATGGAAAGCATGATAATTTTGATGAGAAATATTGCATATGGACAATCAATGGCATTGTGTAAATCACAAATGAGCAATAAAGATAAGCAGTACTGGGGCAGGGGAGGTCAGGAGCGTTAATTTGTAATGATTATGAGGTTCTGACATAAAAACAATTTGACCCCTGCACTATGTACTTTACAACAAAAGTTGGTCTATCAGAATGTTAACAGTTCTTGTACAAGATTAACAGGCTGAGGAAGTGAGCTAGTTAAATATAATGGTGGCTGTCTTCCTGTTTGGCACAGAAACTTTAAGCTGATTCATATCCATGTTGCCATTTTATTTGAAGAAAGCAAAAGAGCTGGCCTTCTCTGAACATGTTCCAGATGCAATGTGGGTGGATATGACTACTATATTACAATTAATTATGATTAATTTAAATACTGAACAGATTAATTAGTATTGCATCTTAGTCATGTTCAAGATACTCAAAGGAGATCAAAGCCTTACTGTTTTAATAATGTATCACAGGAAGTAATAATATTCCCTTTTTGCAAATGAGAATTAGAGATACTGTGTTTAAAACATTTTTGATGTTCATAAAGAAAGAGTATATTAGGGAAAATTTATCCCAAACCTTAAAACTACATAACTTCATGCATAAAATTATCCCTGCCTTCGATTATGACTGAGTACTGCCAAAATACTTCTTTTACAAGATTTCTTTGATTTTTCTTTAACTAGATTAGTGGTTATGGATTAAACAAATGCACATCTCATCTTCACAGAATTGAGAGTTTTGTGTACAAGTCCAAATAAAATCCATCTGATTCTTCTGTCGATAATCATTCTGTAGTAGCAGCAGCTTTGGTTTTGAAATTACATAAACATCATGATTTGAAAAGAGCAGATTTGTTCTGTGAGAAGGTGCTATTTTTATAGTCATATACTTACTGGAGGCCTCGATATACCCTAAAGGACTAGCAAGAGGTTTTTTTAATTACTAATAAATTACATACCTTCATAGTACACACATCATCTTTTGTGCTTTTTGTTTATGGTCTTGAATTACAGTTCAAAAATTATCTTCCTTAAATACAATGCCAATGATATGCAGCTAAACTGCAATGAGAATGCAATTTAACTATATAACCAGAAAGCTGCATTAAAGCTACTAGACTTCTTGGGATTAGAACACTTACCAAGTTCTTGATGCAATCTGAACTGAACTCCCATGGCAAAATGTGAAGTTGGTCACAGTGGGTCTGGTATCAGGCCAAAAATAGTTTGGAGGGTTTTCTTCAGCTAAACATTTTTCTGTAAATGAATAGCAATATATCACAGTTAACTTTAAATGTCTTGATCTGCCCGTCTTCAGTTGGGTCTCAGCCCTGTAACACACTGTTCTTTTCAAATTAAATACTTGGATGTTATCTGTAGGGTTGTGCGGTAAAGGAGAGTTGCGCAAATTGGGGCAATATACACTGCGACTGCTCAGGAAAAAAGGGCTAAATGTCCACACTGCATCCACTTACAGGACCAACCTCCTCCCTCCAGGAACTGCAATGTCAGATTGAGAGGCTTGAATGGAAAAAAATGGGAGACATTTGAGAGCTTAAACAAGGGCAGTTGAAAGCATCCCAAACAAATGGTGTTGAGGAGTGGGTGAGGTACTGTGCAGGTCCAACATGTCTCATTAGAGTTCTGGTGGTGCATCATACTTCTTTATCCTCAAATCTGTCCCTAGAGACCTATCCCAATATAACTGTCCCACCATCTTTGAACTATAGAACATAACATTGACTGAAACAATCTGGACAACTGTATTTGTTTAAAAGAGGTGTCTTGAGGATGATTCTATGAGCTCAATGGAACAATAAGGCTTAAATAACCATTTAAAATCACTGGAAATCCATTCTTTTACACACAAGATGCTTATTTTAGGACAAACAAATAAAATCTACAGCACAACAAAGCCGAAAACAACTCACCCACTGGATCAACATCCACAGTCTCAAGCCTAAATCCATCTGCCATGGTCCCATTATTACTTATGAGCTTCTGACGGATGTCTTGCTCTTCTAAATTGATGTTGTTAGTAGAATTATAAACCAGTAGAGCCAAAACCTCAAAACTGCAAGAAAATTTATCCAAGTGTTTGAGTCAGAATAGCAGAGCCCAAATATGTGGAAATAAAAACATCTGACAGACTCTGCTTTTCCCAAGGTGGAACAGTGTCACCAAGACAGTGTTGTTCCTTACCTGTAAACTATTCTTACTATTCTTGTATATCCAGGACACCAACAAGAAAGTATTGTTGGGAAATTTCATCCCCTAATTATCATTACTTTAGTGTCTCTCAAGCTTTAGTTTTATGTCAAAAGGTGAAAAAAAAGTGCCTCTGTAGTGTCTAATACCAAAATCTGGTTTCTAATGGCTTAGAAACTTAAAAAGCATATTCATTCCACTTCACAAAACTTGTTGGGATGGGAAAAGTTTGCCTTCAGAGGGTCTCTCTCTCCAGTGATTGCAGAGAAAGCCTGTAAGATTCACTGACATAAGATGCCTAACATTCAGATCTTTAAAGTTTGATGAAGTGTAAACGCTCTGACACACTTCTGAAAGTTTTAAGCCCAATTAGGAAAGTCTGGCTGCTTGAATGACTAATACAAATTTGAGCAGTAATAGCTGTTTTGTGCTGTAGTTTGTTGCTACTTTCTTGGGCATAAGAGTAGTACAAAGTGCCCAAGTTCTTTTCCTGTGAGAGGAATAAAAGAGTCCTTGCCCTCTCTTAGAGCATAGCTTTTCTGGAAGGGAAATAATGAACAGAAAAGCAGTTCTAGCAGGACACAGGAAAGAAGGTCAGAGAAAAAGGCTCAAAAACTTTCCTCCTGGGACACAGAAAATACATGTTGGAGAAGAGAATACGTCGGTACCCAAGAGCATTGCTTAGCTCTTCTGAGTAGGAGGTGACGCCACTGAAGCATGGAACATTGGATCTCCACAGAAGACAAAATGTGGAAAAAAGAAAAAAGCAATCCTACTTTCATCTGCCTTCATCTTAGCATTGCCCTTGGATACTAGGCAGTCTAAAGACAGTCCTTCCTGGTTGCATGAGCAATCCTGGCAGCCTGGACAGTGGCGGCACTGCCAGCATACATAGGGTGAGGGAACACTCTGAACAAAGCTGCTTTCACCAGGACTTTCCAACRGGAGGGAGAAGGAGTAAGCTGAAGGGTCTTGCTGACCATCTGAAGAAGAACATAAAAAAAAGTTTGTAGGGGCACTGTATTAGAGAGGGCTAGTACGGCTCTGAGGTACCCCTTCTTAAACCAGGGCTTTATTTCCAAAAATCTTCCAGATGGCCATCTCCATGATGACAGATCAGAACTAAACTTTTTGGAGGTGCTTAGTTGGCGCAGACGAAAAATACAGCTTATTGCACAGATGTTGCTCTCCGGTTTAACCCCCTTGATATTGGACATCATTTTGAAAGTGAGAATCTCCAATCAATATTTTTGAAGCATTTTCATAAATGAAATGTCATTAAAAAAGAAAACAAAATTATAAAATAACCTCTCTGTTTATAAAAAGCACACACAAATCCAACAATTTAAAGTAAATATTCCACACATCTGTTGCAGATGTGATTATAGAGAATGTATGGAGTCACTTTTGTGGTTTGCTTTWTTTTGAACATCGGTACCTTCTCCTTTTTCCTTCCAGTATCTCTAATTTCATTGTTAATATATTGCTGAAGGAGATAAAAATGTGGCTACAAGGTACCTGCTGGCTTGGCTTGTTTCTTTTTCCAATGGATCTATTTCAGCAGAGAAATTCCAAATACCACTGGCAAAATCAAGCTTGCTCTGCTCTCTGATACACTAACTTTCTCCTAACATTCCTTTGGTCTCCATGGAATGTTTAATAACCTCAGTAGGGTGGATGTACATTAACAGGCTTTTGGTGTATACTTCAGATATATTATGAGGCAAAAGTTTATTATGGCATTTATTTTTAGCAGAAGCATGAAAATTGCCTATGAGATTGCCAATTCCTTCAGCCCTCCACTACTTCAGCCCAAGAGTCTCCTGGCATTTAACCATCTTTCCTAAAAGATTCTGGCTTCATTCATCCATTCCCTTTACTTTAGAAGAGGAAAACTTAGTATACTGCTGCCACTCCCAACCTCAGCACTTTGGCTGCAACACAGAAGTCACAGGGGAACAGTTGCTGAATACTACTATGCTGCTTATTGAAGTATTCCCAACTAATCAAAATGATATTTAGTGCTTATAACTGTGCAGAGGGAAAATAGCAACTGAGAGGAGGGGATAACAGTACATGAGGTAAGACTAGTTGCAGTTATCTTGAACTAGTATAGGGAAAAGTTTTCTGAGAAACTCTTGGAGCACATACCATGCATGTTGTGTAACAAGAACCTCTTGCATATTATGTTGAAAACTTCAATTAGTACAGACTTATCAGAACGGCTCATGCTAGCTTCCTGCAGTAAACAATAAATACTTCTTAACTTGACAGTTGACGCAATATGAAGCTGAGTGTTTMCTTCCATCTTTGTCACACTCAGCTCCCAGAAAGAAAACATCCCAACAATGAAGCATGAAATTCTCCATTTGTGAAACAGAAGGCCTACACTCACCTAAATCTCATTACTGACCTGCTGTGTTGGTGTCACAGGATCTTACATCTTTTATTGTACACTATACGAAAGCAGATAATTTTTTGCAGGAGTAATATATTAAAGCTAATGGCAGATGATAACATTTACAGTTACTTACTACCGTTATTGCCATTAAAGTTGCAAAGAAAACAGAGTCGGTGTACGTATAAAAAATGAAGGCATATATGTATTCCTCTCTCTGACAGAAATGCGCAGAGCTGACACAAATAAGAAAGAAGGGGAATATCACTGTCTGTCTCACTTTGTCCTATCCAGCTGAGCTAAGAGTGTCCAGAGAGAGCAATTTAGCAAAACTGCATCCTAATCAGAGGCATAAAAGAAGATGGGGGCGTCTCAGCTGCCTTACTCTATTACAAAGCCGGCATTCTGCTTGGCAGAGTGACTCAGGAGCTATTCTAGGACAGTGTGCCTACACACTGGCTGTGGTCTAACAGCTACACTGCGTGAGGATCCTGAAGCAAGGACTAAACGAGCTATTTGAAGTGTGTAGGACAAACTCAAAGATATGTGGTTGAAAACTATTAATACATATTTCTCCTCCCATTTTAATTGTTCTAGACAAGTTAAACCCACAGTCATCAAGAAATCATTATTGTTTCTTTGTTGAACTTAATTGATTAAAAGTATGAAGAGAAAAAAGAATAATGAACTCCTCAATGCTCAATGAATCCRAGTTCCAGCTGAAAGACACATACTTTAAAAACTTTATTTTACATGTCAGTGCTAAATTATTTACAAATCTTGCTGTTAAATTGGCTTTAAAGATGAGTGGTGATTGGGGTATATACTTTAAGTATGGCAGCACAGGCAGGCACATATACTCAATTACTTGTAAACAATGCTGAATTCTGCACTTTAACAGGACTGCCAAGAAAAGCTGTCCACAACATACGTTACTCAGTGAATATGTATTTCAAACAATGCAAATACAAATACTAGAAAATATGTAGAATGAGAGAGAAAGAAAYGCAAAAAAGTCTGCTGATAAAATTAAAGAATTACTTAGATCTGAAAGGAAAACCACAAAATGACTTACCCAGGAATAATATACTTAATTCTTGTTACTCCATCTCAAAAATTACAGCAGAAATATTGGGAAGTTAGAAGCATTCCACAAAAATTTCAGTGTTGTGGGGAAATTTTTTGAGGTGACTTAGACCATGATAACCTTAAAATGTTCAGAATATAAAGCAGAAACATATAGCAGACATATTCAAAGAAATGCAAAATATGCAGAGACTCCTCTCTTAGAAGATGATACTATAAAAAGGATATGTATAATGTGAGACTTTAGAACTTTTAAACTAAAAGTTTCTGCAATTTTATGCACAATCCAGATTAAGTGTAACCTAAACCCTCCTCTAAAGCTAGCATCCACTGTATCAGAACACTGCTGCAATGTAGGATGATTATTTGTCTATTATTTGTCCCGTGTTTGTTTCTCTSGGCCTTGGTCCTCCTTGCAGGAGGTGAAGGAATACAGCTAGCTGCTGCTTTTCAATAGAAAACATTCATTAAAATGCAACAATTTGGTATGAATGTATTGGTGTTCTTTACAAGGAATTAGAAAGTAGTAGAAAGTGAAAAGAAAAAGCACTGAAATACCTMATATTTCAGCATTGATCCTAGGTGAAATGGCTTTTGCTTACACTAGAATTATGTCACAAAACTACAAGGAAGGTCCCCTTTCTCCTAGAAAAAATGTTATTGAATACTTTTTGTTAAAAATGGCAATGTCAGGCCTGTAACAATTCAAAGGAAGCCAGTGGAGGCTCAGCCAAGGCTAGATGTCTTAAGCAGGAGAATCATTCTTGAGGAGTTCTTGAACTCTGAATACTGTCATGTAGTATTTCTTTACAGGTCATGGATAGAAGGGCAGGGCACTAYGTATTTCTCTTAAGCTCTTCATTTACCAAAGTTCTAAGCATAAATATTACACATTATACATACAGGASGGCATTTCAAAGTATTTCTCAGCACTGGTCAGAGTCATCCTTTACAGTGTTCAATAATACTTATGTGAGTCAGAGTGAGTAGAGGGGGACAAGTTTCAAACCTCACCAGCAGAAACCAAGAAACACATCACAGATGTTCCTTTATAATAAGAATAGATTCTTATTGCATAATGATGAAATTATAGTGCCCATTTTACTCTGTTTAGTACCTAAGGATACTTAAGACTGTAAAAGCAAAATTATGTTGCTCGGATGTTGCTAACTCATGTCTAAAACGATTATACAATCTAATTGTCTGGAGTTTTATCCAAGTGCATTAAACTTTCCATTAAGCAACATGCACCCCAAGAATACAGCCTGAATGTGCTTTACTAAAATAGCAAAACTCCCACGGACTTCAAGAAAGCAGGACTCAACATAGGCATTTCTGCTTTCCTGTTTTTCTTTTCTCTTCTTTTCTTTTTTCTTTTTTTTTTTTTTTCCCCTCAGAGAAGATATTTCTGTTTGAACTCAGCAGTCTTCAGAGACTGCTAACACTATATTTTTTAACTTGGATGAGTTGTTTAACATTAGCAACATGAATGTTTTTCCCATACTAGAAGCAATTAAACACAGGACACAGGCCCAAAGTACAATCAGGTAACTGAAGTTGCAGCAAGCCTAATTGCATTTGGCTGCTAGGTGGAAAACATTATAAATGAAACTGGGCCTTGGGTTCTCAAAATTGTTTGCAAAGTGAAAAAAAGAAAAAAAAAGAAAAAAAAAAGAGGGGGGAGGATGTGAAAGCAGAGGTACTGAACTGTTTAGCAATTGGCAATTCCCTTTCTTATGCAGCACATTAGTCATCTGATAACACCAAAGATGTTCATCTAAGAAAAATTGCAGCAGCAGTCACAGAAACTATGACAATCCTATAGTACCATAAAAGGTAGGAAATTAATGAAAAAACACAGACATTTATAATTTATCCACAAAAAATTGCTTTAGCTCCAAAGCTTTGTGCAAAGTAATAGAAGAAAAAACAAATAATTATGTTCACAGCCCATTCAGAGTTCCTTCTGATTTTATTTTGAACAGCTRCCCTCTGATTAGAAGACAGAAACACTACGGCTGAAAGACAAAATTAAACACACACACAAACTAAAAAATAAAATTCTATCTATTAACATAATTAACACAGTTTATCTACCACAGTACTATCTTGTTACACAGCTGTCATATAGGCATCGTTATAGTGTTCAAGGTACTGATTTTTTGGACCTGGCACCGTGTGTCTCTTATTGCCATGTACAATTAGTGTGTAATAAGTGCTCTATACTTTGGACTGCTGCACCTCATAGAACTCAGCAATGAAAGAATTAACAATTCACTTCCATGGTTTTGCTTAGTTTTGCTCTTTTCCAGAGTGCAATACAGTTTAAAATATTTTTTTGGAAAGCACTTATTTTTAACAAGTCAAAAAAAGTCAGCTTCCTACCTCCCACTTCCAGATCCAWTTTTTTCTCTGAATCATTCTCTCTATATGGGTTCTTCCTCTAGCTTTTGCAAGAAAGCTGTGTGGAGGGCCCACTAAAAGAAATTCTTGATAGGATAACAGTATAGCAAGTAAAGATTGAAGTAAAATGGACTGAAAAGCTTGAAAAAGAATTTTCTTTTTTAAATGCCATATGAAATATTAATCCAAAAGGTAAGGAAAAAGTAGATCTGAATGATAAAAAATTGAATTAATGCAATGACAGAAAATGGCATGTCAGAGAGCAATGTAAAAATTATGATAGTGTCTTAGAAACAGAATTACGATCCAGTGCAAAATTCAGAGAAGGCGACAGATAAGTTTTAATAAGATTAACTATGATCATGTATATAGAAGATAAAGTTAGGGCTGTGATGTTTATGGGTTAGGTTTGAAGTTTTTATTGTGGAGTAAAATACAGTTTTGGTGAACATGAAGGAAAATACAATAAAAAAAGTACTTCAAAACCAAGAGAAATAGTGGAATGTCTAAAACTATGAGAGAAGCTTTATTCTTGACTATCCCTAATGGAGATCTTTGGGAAAATATTCATATAAATAATTTATAGAAATTCACTAGAACTCATATAAAGAATGATATTTCAGTTTTACTTCAGACCTTCCTTGGAAAGCTAATATAAAATAAAACTATATAAAAGAACGTGTAATTACATTGCCTTTACAAAGTGCAAAATAAATAGGAATGGGATTATTTCCACATATCGGTCATCCATTATTAGAAGTAATTTAGTGCTAGATTCACTGTATAGCAACTATGCCTTATGACAGAAAACATAGTAAACTTCATGGACTAAAACAAAATATCAGAGCTGCATACATGCTTACTTCTGAAAGAATGTGTTTCTGAGTGGGGGACTAACTCCTCAGGCAAATCTTTCAGCTCCCTCAAGGCTCACTGCCATGAAACTGAGGTCATAGCATTTAAGCAATATGTAATTAGCATGCAAACACTGCTGGAAAGAGACTGTTCACATGATGAAGTGCTCAAGTGCTTTGCTGCTACAGAGCTTTGCTGAACAGTGTCAGAGAAGTGCCAGACTTTCTGTATTTTAATGATTTTCTCTCCTTTTACCTCCATTTTTCTTAGAGATTATGAAGAAGAACGAAGCCAGCAGGCAGGATGACAGGAAGGTGAAATCAGCTGTGTAGTTTGAGGGAGGACAGCTGCTGGCAAGCTGTGCAGCTAGTCTGGGAAAGATGCAGCAACAAGGATAGGAAAAGTTTTACATTCCCCAGCAGGCTGGTGTTGCTACAAAGACCTGAGACATGGTCTGCCCTCAGAAAGGTTTTGCTGGCACAACCATGTCATTTGGAAGTGTGGAAAAAAAAAAAAAAAAAAAAACACCCTGTGCCCACATCACTACGCTGGCAAAATCCCTACAGTAAATGTAGCTCAAGCAGCAAAATAGCCCATTCAGGGGCTGGGTTTAAGCTATACCAATTACATGCTTTTGTGAACAAAAGCCGTCTTTCTACTGTGGGGATGTGGGAAACAGATCGGACCTTTTACAAATCTGTTCATGCATAGGTAAACTTCCTATAATTTAAACTGGAATCACCAGCACCTACTTTCAAACGTAAACTGGGAATAGTGGGCATACTGCGCTTAAAAATCTCAACTGTTTTCATAGCATTTATCAACAGTTAGCAGCTAAGTTCTTGCTTACAATACTTTTGCCTACACTGCAAAGAAATGTATCTTATATCCAGTTCTCCCTCCTCCTCCTTCTCTCCCTAGTTTGGTTCTAAGACTCTTTCCCTCCCTACTTCAAATTGTGCTGCTTCTTTCAAAGAAATCCCCAGAGGCCCAGTTTTTAGGGGATATGACACATCGAAATTTCTTTGGCTGCCTTTAAGGTTGTCCCAACTCCAGTGCCTCTGAGCCCAGCAGAAGCCAGGAAATGAGGGCATATGGTAAACAGTTTAACTCATACCATTTTGGCTTTCAACCCCAGCATGGCTCTTCAAGTTATTATTATTATTTTTTTAATTAAGATGTCAGTTAACTCAGAAGGCTCTTGTTCAAGAGAATAAGTAGTGTCACAGTGGACAGGTATCAGGGTACAAGTGCCTGTTGCTGAAGAAAGATATGAGCAACACACCACATACCTATGAACGTGCCCATTAATTTTGCAGCAGATCATCTGCTAAAGTTTACAGACAATAGGTTTAAACTAAAATGAACATCATAATCAGTAGGAGGCTTATGATCCCATGCAGAGCTCTACGTTCCCCAGCGGTCATATACTCAAGACTGGCAAGATATGCCCCATAATATGCAATAAAGCCATATCCACTTGTAATAGCAGCTATTACCCCTATCAGTAAAAAATCTTTAAAGTCATTACCTTTGACTATCAATACTTCGTTTATCTCTTACTCCGTCTTTTATGGGGCCAGGTTGGATGCTATAAAAGTAAGAAGTAAATATTAAGTTGGGTGGAGTAATTTACAAAAGGAATATAGCTTAAATATCTTCTTCCTTCATTTACCTGATATTGACCACATACACAGTGTAATTCCAATCCTGGAAAGTATGATTTAGCTGAAAAACAGGAAGACAATGATTGTAAGAATGATAAAATGTGTACAGAGGATCTCTGACATCTAAGAGAGAGTTAGAATTTGATTTTGCTTCTTCTTGAGAAATTCCTCTTCATTTTTTTTCAAAACAAAGAGAACTCTCTCCTATATCAATGCAGTTATTATTTTATTAGATGTACAACTGTTGGTGAACAGTGCTTTTTTCACAGATGGAAGGAAATCTTTGTAAGGTAATGCCAGAGTGAAAGGGTGGGCGAACAGGATCTGAGCTCTTTCCTCTCTCCCTCTGCCCAGAGTCTTAAATTCTTAGAAAAACTTGGATTAGAAAAGATTTAGCGGCAAAAGTACAAGATCATTTTCACCCAAAAGTCTATGATCTTATAATGATCTCTATTTTAAACATGTTTTTTATTCACTTCTGAGTAGGTGCTGAGTGCTTAATTTTCATCTTTGCAGACTATGGGCTTATTACCACTGACTATAGGGTTACAAGCTCAAGCTGTTAATATCYGCAAAGATGATGTACATGTTTCCAAGATGACTCTCACCATCTACAAAATTTAGGTAAAAAGGGAAGTCAGAGATTAATTACTTATTTCACTGAGTGGACTAGACAATGTCAGCCAGTATGTCCACCTACACATTATTATAAGGGATCTCTCCAGTGGGGGAAACTAGCAAGGGAGAGTGCTAACACTAAGAGAGTAGCATGCAGAGCAGATCTTAAAAGAGGCCTGAGATTTGAGATAGTGTCAGTTCTGCTGAGACACTGTGTCTTTTGATGTGCCAGTAACGTCTATAAACTATTCCTTTGCCTCATTTATGATGTAAAATTTGATGCAAATCAGCTGATGCCAGCATTTCAGGTACTGCGTATTTCTATATGTCTTTGTCTTATAAATGAGATCAGAGATATTAAAATACCTCTATGTTGCTGTAATTGTCACCTTAGGATACTGTCTTATCAAAAGCAAATGAAGGTAAAAACTATAGGAAACTTACTATCAATTAAAAAGTCAGTGAAATAATAATCTTAATTTCCTTATAATCTAAACCTTCCTAGCATGAAATAGTGGGTGGTTGAAGTGATAAGAATTTAAATATCCTGGGTGAAATTCTAAAATGGTTCATAAATTACTTGCTGTTCTGCCTGCTCTTCTGCTTTCATAAAAGTAATGTGATGACTCCATATTTTTATTATAAGTTCATATTTATGTTAGCTTTAAAGTTGAAAATTGCTTTGAAATAACAAATGATGATGATTTGGTGAAGGGTAAAGAGGAAGGGGCTAAAGACTTTGCTATTTTATGATCTTCACCTCCTCATGTTGCATATCTTTTTTTGCAGTCCATTCACTCTTGCATACTTGGCCAGTGCCAGGTGATACCTTTCTAGGTCCTCTGGCTCAAGCATTTAAGTATTTTGCCTCGGTATTGCTTGCTAACAGGAAAACCTTAGCAAGAGTGAATGCCTGCATTTGTGGTTTGCAGATCACTGTAAACACTTTCTCTTCCTTGACTTCTGCCTCCAAGCCTCCAACTTTATTAAAATAAGAACAAGCAATAAATGCAATAACTTTATTACAATTTCATATAAGTGCTTAACATAGGGACTACTCATAGAATGTGTGAGTGCAAATGTATGAACAGTGTAATCAGACAGGTAAAACTTTTCAACAATTCTCCATCTAGGGGGCCCAAGAAGAAGCCTTATGTCTGCTAAAATGTGTTGAAAAAGTGTAACTATCTCATGGTAAAGAACTTGTAAAGTAAAATTATTAGAGAATTGGAAATGGAAAGGTGTACTGCTTCACACAAATGAATACTGATTGCTTATTATCTCTGCTATCATAATATAAATTCAAAACCACGTTAGTACTTGAAGAGAAAATTCCACTCTTCATAATGACCAAGGAAGTTAAGACACTTGTGTCTTTCAGAGGATGATTTTGATTTCTGCACATTTTCTAATACCTCAGCTAATATCAGTAATTTTTAAGGAGTTGGCTGGTACAGTGGAAGCATTTCAAAAATTTATCTATGATGTCTAAAAGTCCAAGCTAGACTTGAATTAGGTATTATGAAAGCACATAATAGAAAGAAACTCTGGGCTTCACAGAACATACATTAAAACTAAGAGTTCATTTGGAATTCTCTCTCTCTCTYCTTTTTTCTTTCGTTTTCAGACTGATAACATCAATGGGGCATACTTCTATCTGCATTCACACAGAAATCTTTACTTACCCATCTTGCAACTGCATCATGTACTTTTGATACTGAGTTGGGGTTTAAACTATACACAGTTATAGATATCCTGTAGAACAGTCCACCTGTCCATTAAAAGCAAGATTAAAATGTTAGAAAACTGGAGCAAACTTACCCAATTGGTAATGTGAGAATTCAGTTTCATGATGAATACAAACACTGGACGGAACCCCACAGACAGGGGCACCTCAAACTCTTGTTGTTTTTATATGAGTTTGGAGTGCACAAGCACTGCAGGCTTGGCCCATTCTCCAAATTAAGCAAGAATTCCCTCCCTCTCCATTTTTTTTCAGACACTTGAAATTCAACACAGAAACTCATAAATAGCATGTATAAATACTATTTTGCATATGCCTTTTTTACAGCGTGTAAAAGCAATGTCTTGAAAATGTGAATTTAAAAAACAGTTATAGTTACTGAACTCTGCAACAGAAATAAATTCTGCTCRCCGTCATATTATTATTATTATCCAGAGAAGACCACTGCAGATTTCTTGGAATTTTCTCAAAACTAAAAACTTTGTGACAGAAAATATGGCTTAACAGTACAAAGTCACAAGATACCTGAGGACAGAATCAGAAGGGAGTGGGGCTATCCAATTATTGTTTTGGTAGAACAATCTTTTTTTTTTCTCAGTTCTGGTGATGTCCAGGCAGTAGAAAAACAATATGTTAGTTTTAAAAAACTGGCAGCTGAATAAACCATCTTTCAATAGCAGAATGTGTGACACTTAGCTTAGATGAATTTTATAGTCAATAAATAAATACAACTTCTCCTGAAGCTAGACAGCATTTTATGAGATCTCACAAGAAATAAGCAAAATCAAGTTACATCATAGCTGGGTTTCATATTAAAAATGTCTCTTTTCATAAGGCTTTTTTGTTTTTTTTTTTAATTCAGCTACTACAAAATTCTACCTGCTACTACAAAATTCTACCTGCTCCTGTGGGATAACATGTTCCTGGATGTAAGGGAAGTTTAAAAGCTTCTATATCAATTTAGTTCAAAACATGTCCATGTATGGCATTGTTTGGTTGGGACCTGAAGCTGTGGATCTTGATCACAGATACTTATAAAAAAGTACTGTAGAGGTGCTTCTTGGGACAGAAAGTCCTAAGAACCAGAGTACCATGTTCTTGAGACATGAAGAAAAACTCTTCATGGAAAAAAACTCTTAATGGTAAAAC
Organism: Nothoprocta perdicaria; assembly: GCF_003342845.1. NCBI lineage: Eukaryota > Metazoa > Chordata > Aves > Tinamiformes > Tinamidae > Nothoprocta > Nothoprocta perdicaria. The sequence continues at coordinate 556,920 of NW_020455423.1, read as the reverse complement.
TCTTTATTCCCTCTTTCATGGGAAACTCTCTCTGTCCCCTGATTAAAATGGAAGTACTCTACCTTTCCAAGTGTAAGTCAAAAGAGACCTTTCATTGTGGCTTTACACAGGTGAACGAATTTCATCATTTTACAACTTCATAGCTATTAGTGAAGATCATTTTACAAGATGTGAAAAATAAAATAATCTAACAAAATTTTGGTGTCTTAGTATTACCCCATTTAATTAAGCATATTTGTTATCCTACTTATGAGCTGGTTTGAGTACTGATCTCCCTCTTCGAAAATTTGTATTCTTATTGAGATAAGTATGAAAACCCATTTGAGATAAAATAGAGATTATTTTCTAGAAGGAAGATGGTTTATCAGTTACCTTTTCTGTTACATGTAATTGCTTGATTTTAGTTAATTGCTTTTTTTTTCCTCCCTTAAACCAGTAAATACACAAACTTGGTGTGTGGTTTAGTCCAAAAAAGTTATTTCATTTGTTATTATTATTGTGATACTTTCAAATAAAAAGTGAAAAAAATAAGCCTGGACTTTAAAAAGAGAAAAATGGGCTTTGGTCAAGCTGAAGACATTTGCCATAAGACCTGAATCTCATCTATATGCATATTTCTCTGTATATACATATATTAGATTTGATTTTGTAGGTATAATGTGCATCTTATGTACTATATAGATACACATGTATACACACATACCCAGAAAGTGTGCATAATGTATATTCTCATGCATTCATATGTAATCATATATATAATTATACAGTTTCATTTATATAATTATGTATATGGACAAAATTACCTTAATATAGGAATATGCAAAGTATTTAATAAAAACCAAACTTAGTATCTACAAACTAGAATCAATAGCTTCAAGATCTCCACCAGATGGTGACCTGAAGCACGTTTTAAGAAGGCCAACAAAGAACAAGAACAAAGAACTAATCTACAATTTTAAACACTCTCAGGAGACTTCAGCGGTAGATAGCAAAAACTAAAAATGATTTTTCACTCTCCAAATTAAACAGTGGAAATCCCATCTCAAAATGCTGACTGAAAAAAAAAGATATTTATATGGGCAGAAATTTGATGAAAAGTAGCCAAAGTTACTTTGTAAAAGAGGAAAAAAGAATTTGGAAAAACAATTCTCCACTCACTCACTCTTAACTACAAAGAAATAACCAATATCAATGAAATACCTGTATTGGTTTGTTTTTAAATTCTCTTAGTCAAATTTTTCAAAGATCTTTTTATAAGATTCCCATTGGGTCTTCGCTTTTTGAAAGTTATATCTTCAAAAATATGTGAATATGGAAGTGAAAAACACCCCCTAACATTTAAATAATAAAATGAAATAAAATTACATAAAATGCATAGYGATCCAACATATCATCCTCACAGTCTCATGAGAGCTGTCTTAGTTAGAGAAGAACACAAAAATTAGAAATCGCATGTTAATGATATTTGATATCACTAAGATGTTACAAGTTCCCTTCTACTGTAAATAAATTACTATTCTAAAATATTTTTATATGCTAAATGGAACTACATCTAAGAAATGCAGCTACTTCTATGTTCAGTCTACTAGCTGAATATCTAATAGAGAAGATATCTAACTTGGTGGTTTGACATACTGTAGTTGACCTCAGGTTGACACAGGCAGCCCAAGTCAGTGAAGGAGTAACATAAGCAAGATAAAAGAACTGTGGGAGAGCTACTAAGTTGATTCAGTGGTGGATAAGGGGTGGTGGTATTTTGGCTTGTTCCAGATGATAAACTGGCCAAGGAATGAACATGTGCTGAAACTGATGACTGATTGTATATCACAGGAGAAACTGATATTTGAGACTGTATGAAAGAGTGATGGATGGCTGCATCAGTTGTCAGCAGAGTGTCGTTCAAGATGGTGTCTTTGTTCAGAATCGTAACTCCACTGTATGAAGATGATAAAAATATTGTATCATCCATTTTTGCAGTTCTTGATGGTTCCAAAATAGAAGAGATATTTGCAAAATTTCCATAATCAGTTTCTTCAAAAGACAGAGACATTGTCTCTGTGGTTTGTAAATCCACGAAATGAGTACTAAGAAGATTCACATAAGAACCTTCTTCATTATGCTTGCTAAAGTATCCATCCACCTCCCAATCTGAATGCCCTTTTGAAAGACCTGTTTTTTTAGCTGACGTTAGAACAGCAGAATTGATTATTGCATCATCACTAAGGGTCATTTCTTGTCCTACTACCTGTATAGAGTATCTCAGAATGTTATCAAGATTTTCAATGGCGTCCTGTTCTAAAACAGTTGGATGACTTCTCATTGTTGCTGTTGTTACTAAATTTAAATCTGCTGCATTCCAGAGAGGGATCAGACTCAGAGAAAATGAATCAAGATGATTCTGAAGATTTTGTGGGAGTGGAGGTGTTGAGTAGCTGTTAGGAGTTACATTGACTCTGAGTTTTGAGTCTGAGTGAAGAGAGTGTCTCATTTCCAAAGACAATGTCGTTGTGAGGAAGTCAGAACTCACTGGGCTGTTGTATTTTATGAAAGCATCTGCAGTTATTTGAGCTTTACTTTTTGCATTATCAGTAGTATTTGTTATAGCATTTTTCTCTAGAACACTTTGAGACTCCAGTGATTCATGTGTTCTTGTACTGTTTACCAAAATCTTAACCGATGTATTGATCAAGCAAGCAGTTTGGCTGTCTCTGGAACATGAAGGCTCTGAATGTGTTGAAAGGATTGAATCAAGCTCCTGCCTATTGTTCAGGAAGGTTATGTGGCTTAGGTCACTTAATATATGAGATCCCATTTCTATGTGCAAACTACTGAAGGTCATTGATTTTTTTTTGGAATTTGCAAGTGCCATATCAAAGTGGCTTATCTGTACCTGTACTGAACGTTGACTCAAMGGTCCTTCCAGGGAAGGTAAAGGAAATTCTAAATAAAATTCACCATTGGAAGTTATGATTTGGCTAGTAGAAATGTCCACTGTTGACGRCAGCAGCTGTGATATCGCCTTGTCACTACTTTCTGAAATCCTCAATGAAAGGCCTGAAACAAATAAACTAAATATTTCTCTTTCTGWAATTGGTGTATGGCTTGAGAAGTTCACTTCTTCAACTCTGTGACCTAATATACTAATGGTGGGAGCTGACTCAGAGATATTGTCAAATCTAGTAGGTGCACTAATAGATGGTAGCCGCTCTGTTGGAGAATAAAGCACTTTATTAAATGAGAGCCACCAGCTTTCTGATTGCACCCCAGAAGACACTTCAGACACTTCCTTCAAATGATATGAATCAGTCCAGAAACTTAATGTTAAAGAAGGGGAAACATCTACATAATTTGTTGGAAAATCCAAGTAAATTTGTTCCCAAGAGTTGCCAGCTCCAWTCATGTCCTCTGGTTCTAATGTAGAAAAACTTGACGCTTCATTTTGACTATCATAATTTAATGCATCAAAATTGTTGCCCAGATTTCCATTTCCCACTGTCTCACTTGTATTCTTTTGAACATGTCCTAAAGGTTTTAAATAATGGGGCCAATGATTGCCATTAGATACAATTACACTGTCACTTTTCAAGTATATGTCACTCAAGGACTGTTGATAAATAGGCAGTGTAGTTAAAACATGCTCATATTTCGAGCTTGTCCAGCTTGTTTCTACCAGAAATGCTGGTAGTTCTCTACTGTATCCTAGAACTAAATGGTCATCTGTTAGCTGGACATCAGACATAATTTGTGTATAAGCTTTTTTTATATTTTGGGAAAAAAATGTTGCATCTACATATGCAGTCTCCACAGAGTTCAAATTTGTAATGCCTTCTGAGTGATGCTCCATATTGTCCATAACTCTTGTAAGCTGAAAATCTCTGCTTGCTGCTAAGAAAGAAAAAGATTTCCTATCAACTTTGCCTTCTTCTRTTTCCATGTAAACACTCTGAGACACAGATTCTAGAAACTCTAGTCTACTTTTCTGAAATGATGATTCATCCTCTGTACGTGACAATAACCTAGGAAGAGAATGATGGTTTTCTCCTTGAATGTCAGAGGTGATATCATGGTGAAATACAGTCTCACTCCACCAACTCACAGGTTCAAAGATATTGGTTATATGCATGAAACTGGATGGTCCACTGTTGGAGGACAAATGTCCCAGAGTTTCTTTTCTGTGCTTGTCAGTRGTGCTTCTGCTAATGGAAAAATGGAATGCTGACTCAGACCCAGCRTAATCTAAGCCATCTGCTGAAGTCCATGCTAGCTCTGCAACCACACTTCTGTTTTGAAGAAGAGGAACTACTGCATTCTCAGAATGATCTGTAATAACTTCTTGTGCACCATAAATGTCATGAAATGAACTTCTAGAGTCATCTGTAGGATTTGGTAACTGATTCATCACAGCATTATCTCGATCCATTATTTCTGTAGAATCTTCCAAGGTACCCTTGCCAGTCTCCTCAGAATCAGCTGATGTGGATTCAGATAGAAGAAATACACTGTACGTGTTTTTTCTCTCTGGGTTTTGGTTCTCATTTGCTGAGTTTTTACTGTAATGGAGAGGCCTTTGTTTCACTGGCCAAATAATGGGGGTTGAGATAATTCCTATGGTTTTGACCCCTTCTATCTTAGACTCATGCTGCCCTTGTGGTCGTGAGTGGAAGGATTCTGATGAATTTTTCTTCTTCCTGAAGATAACTCTAGCAGGAAGTTTGAATTCCTGCAGGTCTGTGTGGTGTAAGCCATACAGTTAATGGATTAAAGAAAAGATATTCAACCTAACTCTGTTCTTGGATGTCTACTCTTTGTCTAACAATCAACCTACTGTCTGTGGAAGATCATGCCAGCTGGCTCAGTGGAAGTTTCATTTACTTATACTGTAAATGCTTTTGGCCTACTTTGCTTAGTCTTTCTGCTTTCTGCTGAGAGTTTCAAAGCCAAAGAAAGAATTTGGATCTCCAGATTTTATTCACACTAACATTAATAGGGCATTCAGTTCCTCTTCTAGCTATGAAAATAAGACCTGGGTTTATTGAACTGCTCATGGTGAATACATAGTAAGTAGCTCCAGAAACAGAAACACCTCCCCGGTTTGGGAGGAAATAATCATGATTTTCTTCTTACTCATACAGCTCAGTAAATCCAAGTAGAATGAATACAGATGATTTTTTTTTTTTCGCATTCTGTACTGTATTGACTGAATACCAATACACAAGAAAGGATTTACCAAGAGAAAAAGCATTCCAAGAATTTTAAAATCTACAGTATCAATCGATATGTTAAAAAAATCCAACGTCAATATACTTCTGCGGAGCTCACTGCTAATAAGACCTTTTCTAAAAAGGTTCTTGAGGCTCAAGTGAAAATGTCAAAAAACTAATTGTTTCCATATTACTATTAATGCTTAATAACTATCTTTAACAAAATAATAAATATTTAGTAGTTCCTCACAAAATGATGCTCAGTCTCTGAGAGACAGTGATATCATAAAATTTGAGAAAACCTCAAAAGAAATCCCCATTTTTTTTTTTTTTGGTGCTAATAATAGTCTCATTTACTAGCTTATTTTTTCCCTTAATCTTTCTAGATGAAAAGTAAATGATATCTGATACTGTCAACATTTTCCCTAGTAAAGTCTGATCCAACTCTTCTTGAAATCAGTGGAAAGATTCCTGTTGACTCAGTGGAAGTGCTTTTGCTCCATAAGAATGATTCCACTTGGCTTCTGGAAGTTGCCAGCAGGGAACAGGCAATCCCAGAGTACTACTGCCCTGGCTGCACACACGATAGAGACACGATGCCTAATAATCTACGGTGATAAAACATTTCAAAAACCATGATGCTCCTCAATCTCTTTTTCAAAAATACTTATTGCGTCCTTTGTTCTTTATAGGGGCAAACAGAATTGGTGACCCAAAGTGAATGCCTTTCAGACAAGAACTAGGTAAACAGGATACAAATAACCACTGAGTTTAATTCTGCTCTCATTTCTACCACTCTAATGTGGGCAAGCCTGGTGAAGATACTCCTGATTTTTTTTTCAGTTTAAATGAGATCAGAACTAAGGCATGACTCTTAACATTATGATACTATGGAAAACACACCTTAAAATACAATACATTTGCTCTAGACACAGTACAAGGAAAAATGTAACACAGGATTTCTTACCATTGTTTGGCTTATCGGTTCTATTAGTATCGGGCATGTTAGTGGTGACAATGGGTGGTGTAGGAGTAGTAGCATTTACAGTAGCTGGTAACAAAGATGAGAAAGAGGTGAACTTGAATGAAATATGAATGTTAATGAGGTAAGACAAAATGGGAACTATGCATGACAATGTAAAATAAAACCATCTCCATATAATGCCTTACATGTTAAAAAAGACACACATTTTTTCTGTACAATGTGATGAATGGATATGAACTGAGATCTCAATCCTGCAACTTTACTGTCACTGACTTCACTTGGAGTACTGCCATTAAGGATTGCAAAATCAATTCCTGTACTGCTTTCACAAATCCTAAATCCTATTATATGAGTGTCAGATCCAAACAGCTGTGCAAAGGCCAGAAAATAGATCTCATAAATTCTAAGATACATGCACTTAGAATATTTGCTTCTGAAAAGAACAGTTGTCTCTACTTGGGAAGTGAAAACCAAAAAAATAATGTGAATCTAAAATGCCCATGTAAGGATCTAATTAACTCCACATAATGATGAGAATTACAACTAGACTTGTAAAATGGAATGGATATATTTTGAAAGATTCATGATGAATTTTAGTTATACTATTCCCATCGACGCTAACAGGAGTCATCCCACATAACACTGGAAAACGTTTCCCAGAACTGGCTAGAATGCCTTTTGAATACAGTGTGAGAAACAAAATTGCAAATTCCCCTCACAGCAGACTGGGAGGGTACATATTCCAGAGAAAGAAAACAATCCACAGTTTATGCTACTAATTTTTAAAATAAGGAACTGGAAAATAATTTAATTGTATCCAGTAACTCACAGGGAATGCAAATCCACTAATTTAAAGATTCCTCTTTTTTTTTTCCTGAAAACTCTTTTTATGGTTTCAAGATTGGTGCAGCATAATCTTACAATGTTACAAATCTTTTCAGAATTTGGCCAAAAAACAAACCAGAAAGGGTAAGAAAATGTATTTTAAGCAAGAAATTTTATTTTTTTTTTGCTTTTTGTGAGGTCATTCTGYTTTCTTTTTTGTTGTTGGGGCAGGGAGGAAGGAGCATAGTTCTATTTATCTTTGTTAATTGCTTTCTATTTGTTTTATATAGCAAAATGCAGAATGACTTATTTTTGAATATTTAACATTGTACTTCAATACCCTGTGTGTTTTTAGATATTAACATAACTGTAACAAAAGAGGTCTATATTAGCAAACTTGGCAAAAGGAACAGAATTGGGAAAGACTATGGGAAGTAAGCCAATAGAGACCTACATTCTTTAATCCATTTCAAACATTTCAAAAACACTTTAGTCCTTTGTCCTTAAAAATTTTGCCTTGGAAAGCAATTATTTTTTCTTACCCTATTTTAAATTTTTATAATAGTATACTGCCCAAGACAGTGTTCAATAATAATTATAATAAAATTATAATATTTATATGGATGATATATGGTGCAGGCAATATTGATAACGCCCAGGGAATCCCACTAGTGTACTGAATTCTCACTCTTGTAATCCATGAAGATCAGATGAAGAATCCTGTAAATATAAATTTGTGAGCTAAGTTACAGTTTCCTTTTTGGACGTAAGTATTTGCAATAAGAGTATGAAAATGTGAAAGAAGTTAAACAAATATTGACAGGAAAGACAGCTAGAAACAACATCCGACAATGTTCTTTAGAATTGTTGTCAGTCTGCTTATGGAAAAGCTTGAATATTTTAGTTGAGGGTTAATATTTTGACAAACATTATTTTGGTCAGGTGTTTAAGAAATGTCTTTCTTAATAGAGTGGTCATAAGGAAAACACTGACAGTGTGACTGTACAAAACTCCACACAGATTCCTTCAGTACTTTAAGGCACAAATAGCTTAGCTTAATTTGGTTTGTAGTACTCTAATCTCTGAGTTTGAAAGCTTTAAAGTCAGCTCTCAGCTTAGGATGTATTCATTTTCATTAGGATGTACAATGTGTTTCATTAGGATGGGTTCATTTTCAGGTTTCAGTAAGAGAAAATATCAAGGGGACGAGAGGGAAGAGGTGGAGGCTGCAGGGAACGGGGATTCTCACGACGAAAATGAGCATGACCCCCTGTAATAGRAAAAAAAAGCTGCTTCTCCAAGTTCAGGACTGTATGCTTTGAGAAACAAGTTTTAAGCTTACTTATTTTATCTTCCAACCAACACTGTTAAGGGAGGTATCTTTCAATGAAAGAAAACATTTACTAATATTCAGATCCTAAACAATAGCATACTCGTGATAAAAAAACCAGAAAGCTTTCATCACACTGTAGCTGACAAATAATCTGGCATCCAGACCTTTTTTTACTGGTGCTATTGCACAATGCAGAAACACAAACAAAATAGAGAACACAAACTCATTTCCAGATTAAAGTAAGCCTTCCGTGSTGACAGAAATATACAGACGGATATCTTTTTATGATTTTCATTATTACAACCGTGATGATGACGATGATGATGGTGACTGATCTGCCACTTTCAAACTCACAGAAAAACAGTGACATTTTGCCAAACACTTTGCAGGAAAGGTAGTATGTCAAGAAACAGTAGCATTACCCCAGTGAAAAACACTCATAGTATTTATTGAAGATGTGATGGACTAAGGATTTAAAAAAGGCAAGTTGGAAAGATAGCATTTTTTAGTTGAAGTAATACCTTCTACTGGACAGGTTAATAAAGCTAGAAAAAGAAAGAATAACACTTTTAGGAAAATGAACCTGTTTGTCTGCAAGTGTACCCTTTTTACAGTAGATGTAATGAAAGATATTCTCTCTCCTTTCACACTATGTCATTTCAATAGAAAAAATCTCTCAGAGTTCTTCTGAGAACATAGACAAGCATTTCTAGATGTGGCTGCATTATCTAGAAAAGTCTAGGAAAGCCTAGTATTGAACGATAGTTGTCATATTTACCTAAGGTGTTTCAGTAACAGTATTTGGATTGTATTACGCTTGTTGAGTCTTATGCTTGGAAACTGCTGTTTGACATCAGATTATGAGAACTAGCATTGTACTTTCCCATCAATAAAATATGCTTCAAGATCCTGAGCAAATTTACCTCAGGAACATCTGGGAGAAACATACTAAAGACTATTTGAGATCATTTACTGTCTTGCTAACAAGAGTGCATTTTGCTTTTTATTTTTAATCTAAACCTGAGCTTGTAAATGTTGATTCACAAAGTGTTCTAAGTCTCTCCTCCTCCCCATTTCTTATTTTAATCTCTCCAGTCTCTATCTTCTATCATTCAGCTTGAAAAGGGAGTTTGACATTATTTTGGTACAGCTGCTACTGTGACTGAATGGTTAGYATAGCACATCACTTCACGAGCAAGTTCTGTGCCCATGAATGCTCTATGCAAATGGCAGATGTTGCTCATGCAGGACATTTTTGTAGAATTCAAGCCTCTAAGAAGAGTTGAAGATATTAACTAGCCTTGATTCACATGGCTTGGAAATCTTTAGGATTCACCTATTACTTGCATCATCTGGGATGATATTTCAAGACTTAATGAGTTGTCCCATGTGGTCTTCTTAACATTATTAAATATTAATATTAACGTTAATATGAAATATTTAACATTAAATATTAAATTAGCACCAGTTAGTGCTGCCACTAGTGTTTTATTAACTAACAGCTGCTAGATTTTGCATTTTCATCATAACTTTTTACCTGATAATCTCAAAGTCCTAAGCCTCACAGCAATCAGTTGGAAAAAATCTGGATAATAATTACTTCCTTTATTTACACCTGCTCCTTTTTTATTTGCAGATGTACCTGCTTCCCATCCTGATTAACAGTTTACTACTTAATAGCATAGAAAAATGTGCAGAAGGAAAAGAGTTGGAGAAAGCAATAAAACCAGCAGATTAATTCAGCTTTGAAATTTAGGAGACTCTTTGGAAAATATACTATCAAGGGAATGATCACATTCTTTCCACATATTGCATTAACAGGACACCCACACATCTGATRAGGCTAAGGAATTCCTCTCTTAGCTACTTTTTTATTACAGCTCCTTTAGAAAGAAAAAGTGAATGGAATCAAAACAAAACTAAAGAAAATAAAGGTTTAACAAAGATGAAACTGAAGATGGTGTGGGTTTCTTACCTTGGCAAAGGTTTCCCAGGTTTGCACAACTTGTTGGTTCAATTGTAGAAGAAGGAATTAGGTATGAGCCTTAAAAATAAGAAAGTCAAATAATCAGAGAGGCTTGGCTTCTGAACATAACACTATCATTCCTTAGAATACATTATATCTTGCTGTGACATGATCCTTCTCCTGATTTCTCTCTTGCAAAACTGATACAGCCACTTTGTTTATATTTGATATATTTATTATAGAGTAAGAATAACAATTTATTTAAGAATTGCTCATCAGAATTTTCATTTTTCTGTTTCTGCCAAGCAATAAGAAGAATTAAAATCTCACTGACTTGCAAGTTCCATTCACTTACATCCCCTTCACTGTTTTGGGTTTTTTTTTTTTTTTTTTNTTTTTTTTTTTTTTTTTTTTTTTTTTTTTTTTTTTTGACTCTCCACAGCTTTAGTTTTAATGCTAAACACCCCTTTAAATGATTGTAATTTGTGTATACTTCTTGAAATGCCTATAAATGGAAGGATCAATTGGGCTGTAGAAATTATGAAATCTTTGTGAAATTATTCACGGCTATGGCACCTTGAGGAACTAATTATACTCTGCTGTTGTAGACTGCCCAATGCACAGTTCTGAGGAACGTGCTTTGTGAAAGACACTAAGCAGATAAATAGTGATTAAATTTGCTCCTGTGCCCAAGCCATGGGCATGATTAATATTCTGGCATGCATGATTAATAAACAGATAATGTTATAAGTTTGTATCTCTATTGCATTATTCATAACTACATGCACACACTTGGGTGATTTAGAAACAAACCAGTAGATATAAGAATGTTTAACACAAAAAGAACTCATGAAACTCTATTAATTACACTTTGTACATCTCAGTGGTTCAGCTGCACATACAGCTGCTCCAGTACATTATGTTGAAAATAATGGGGCCATACAGCATGGCATAATCTGAATCAACTGGGACTGTTGCCCTTTTGGCTCTAGTTTCTCCACTTCAAAATCACATTGGTTGAATGAGGTTCTCTCACGAAACATCCTATCCTTCTATAAAAGCAAAGAGCCATCGCCCATCAGCTTGCCAGGATAGCACTGAGTGTGCTTCCTGTGACGCAAGAGCAGAAGAAGCCTGGGGCCTGAATTCAGCAGTCACATCACACCACGGATATTATTACACGCATTGCTGACTAAATATAGGGCAGAATTCAAAATATATAATCCTCTACTGATATTGAAGTGCAGGAGGATTTTATTAATGGTTTAAGAGTTACAGGAAATTTATATGAGGCACTTCCATGGCAAATTTATTTATTTATATAAAAGTAGACTACAGGAAACTTCTTCTAAGTGAATACACTACCTCAGAGGTGATTTTTTTTTCCAAAATTATATTTGCTAAATATTAAATAGTCAATATCAAAACCTGCCATAAATTCTCACTCCTCATGTTTCTTTATCAGTGATAGATAATCTGAAACTTATCTTGGAAGATCTCCAGACCATCATATTTTCTTCAGTAAGCAATAAAAACAGTCATGATTTTAATTGGGTGAACTAAAAAAAATCAATTTTGACATAATGTTTGTATTTATATTCACTCTTAAGTCAGAAGATTGAACTTTCTAAAGAGGAATATTTCCAGACAATATATATATATTTTTTAATTTTAATCAGATTGAATTCCAGCCAGACCAGGCTTTCCTTCAATGAGCACCAAGGAAAGCATAATGATCAGATACTTCTATCAATAGCAGATAAGTATCTCAAATCTGTTCATGTACTTGGCAAAAGTCACCTCATGAAGCCAAGTTATGCGAACAGCAGATAAGGATCTGCTTATCTGCTATGGATACTATGTGCGATATGTATCATTTAGTTGTCTAATACTCAGATATCCACATCTGCACCTGTCACACTAGACATTCTTTGTAGTCAGTGAAGAGAAAAAGGCACTCAGATAGCATAAGCCACCTGATTTAACCAAGACATCTTTTCCCATGTAAGATTAACTGACCTTTGGAAAAGCCTTTTTCACTCTACTAATCTTAAAGACCACTGGGAGTAACTAGCTCCGCATTAGATCCCTATCCTTCAGCTGCCTAAGGACAGACAGATCCCATTCCAAGTTAAATTCGATGGTGAAACTAAGGACTCTRCCAGCCATTGGGAATGAAAAACTTGAATGAAGTGCAAATGAAGTAAATGCTGTGATTACAGTCATGATCAGATACGCATGCAAGTTAGCCTTAAACTGAGAGGTCATACTCTGCTACATGTGTAACCATTGCAAACTCCAAAATCCATTCAAAAAGCTGATTAAAAACCAATCAGTTTGTCTGCACTGAGCTCTGTGCTGATGGGGTTATGCTGCCATCACTACCCAAGCTGCYCCTTTTAAAGTTACTTTGGGTATGTAGGCTGTGAATACTGCAGTGTACATATATCTTCAAATACAAGCAGTACTAAGGAACAGCAATAAAAACAAAATTCTGTCAAGTCTTCCAGAATCACCCCACCATGACTGCACAGCTGTAAAAACATGAGTCTAAGGAATAAACGATGAGAAGGTAAAACTATGAAAAGATTATCTGGAACAATTTGTCAGTATTTTAAAAGTAAAGGGCTACTTCTAAGGGCTTTGTCTAAAAAAACAGGAAAATAATAGTCGTTGAAAAATGTAAGCGTGGTTCAAACACAAGTATGTTGAATTCACCACCAAATGGTACTTTTTTTCTTTTAAGTTACATGCAGTTCCTGGGAAAAGCATTATAGGAACAGAGTGAATAGCTCTTTTCTAAATAAAGCCTTCCTTTGCAGYTAAATGAAGCCCAATCACTGAACATAATCTCACCACTCTCAGTTGTTTATACATGGTTGATACTCTGACTCATCAACTTTCATGTTAAAGKTTGGTTACAATGAAGGCATTTATTCAGGATGATGAAGAGAAGAAAAATCTAACAATTTACTCTGTTGGATTGGTAAAAGTTTCTGAAATGGTATTGCACCCAGTATTTTTGGTTAGGAAGAGACTTTTGACATCACAMAAAAAAATCTATGTTGTAGTTAAACAAAAAGAGATATTATTTCTATGAATATAGCTACAATATGATATTGCTCCACAGGACTATATATTGCTTAACATTTAATACAATGGAAAGATAATATACTTCCTTTAGAGTCAGATGAGAAGACTGCATTTACATGTCTTGCCTGACTGTTATTAAGAGTGTTGCGGCAGTCTTGATGACTTACAATGTAAAAAAAGTAAGATTTCCTGGGAAATTAAGTACTTTCTGCTGGGTCAGTTCATATGGATAGAAAAGCAACTTTCGAATTCAGAAAGTCCTTATCAGTTATGATTAATATTTACATTAGTCTACTTTTTTTTGTCCTAGTAGGTGGGTTAAGGCATCCAGTTGCTCATGCTTAATACAAGTATTGCTCAAATCTTTCATGAGTGACATGCCAAGAGCTGTCCCAGTCAGTCCAGTTGTGAATGAAGATCTTACTGTTTGCTTTTAAACTAAACTAAAACTAAAACAAATATTCTTAGCCACCTTATTGCCCCATAAGCCATTGAATTTAACAACTAGCAGGCCCTAATCATGCTAGCTTCCCTTTAAGCTAAGGGTTCCCAGAACTCTGACGGATGCTCTGTGAGGAGAGGTTTGCATTTAAACTATGTTTTACAAAATACTAAGGTGTTGGAGAAGCAAGAAGGCAAAATGGGAGAGGATGACATTAGATTCTGACAGATTTCATATGGTTCAGAGAGAACAAGGATTTGTAATTGCTTACTGTTTTTGCTGTTTAACAACTGCATATTCGAGAGGGGCTCAAACTCTCTGAAAGTGAGTCCTGCAGTAGTAGATTTTCACTGACATCATATGTGCATGGAATAGGCTACTACCAGGTTTTCTACTATTCATTTTAAAATTATTCAAATATATCTAAAGTTTTATCTAAGAAAATTATTATTTTTTTTAAAGGCTGGTCTAATCTGCCAAAAATGTTTTGATTTTGATTAGAAAATAACTTCATAGAAAAAATAATTCTGGAGCACTTTTGGGAATCAACAAGAGTCTGAATAATGGAATGAGAACAGATTGGACTATGTATTAGAATTTATCTTCTAGAGTTTTCTACAGGAAGAAAGACCTTCAATAATTAACAATTTCAAGAAGGGCTGAAAATGTGTCAATGGGAAGATAAAAAAGATTTTGATCTAAAACTCTTCCTTCCTATCTGCCTCTCCTAATTTAATCTTTCCTCATATTTTTATGTCATGTGCACATTATTGTTTTGCAACTACTTTTATCAGCTCTTTGTGTACAGAGCAAAATGCTCAGAGGTGCTCCTTAATCAAAGGGCCAAAGGCTGGGTACAAAACCATTCACTCAATGATTAGTTCAAATAAAATTTTTCTCTCCAGACCACTGTAGAGTAGCTTGAGGTTAGCAGGAACTTTCTTGTGACCCTCATTTCATATGGGTAGAATGCTAATAAACAAACTTTTTAGGAAGAACTTTTATTTTAAATTACTTGCAGCCAGCAATTCAAAAAAATCAAGGRATTTGTTTTTCCTTCAAGGAATTTCCTTCAACATAATCCTCTTYCAAAGCATTTATGTATGGTGAGAGCTGAGCTTAAGTCTAAGAAAGGTACCTTTTACTAGCTCTTATATTTTCAGTACAATGCAGAAGTGTGGGCTGAAAATAAGCAGAAAAGATTTGGCAAGACATACTCACCACAACTCAAATTGTTTTCGGCTTTCAGTGCTGAAGTTGGAATACTCCAGAATTCATTTTCCCAGTCGACAATGTTTCCTTTCACATCACAGCTGAGGTTGGCCAGCGCTTGCGCATTCATGGTGAAATTCCAAAGGCGGAAGTTGTAAATGTCCCCATTTAGAGAGCTTATTTCGTTGCTGTTAGAACCCAGCACCAGTCTCCCATTTCCAGGAATTACTTTGCCAAAGATACCTGGACAGTATATTGTATGATAGACTGTTTTKGCATAGACACCTATACTACCAGAGAAGCTATCCCCTACAAGGCAGAGCTGTTTAAATGTTCCTGTGAAAAACTCTGCGTTTCGGGGCAGCGCATTCTCAAGTATGCATTCAGTGCCTGACATAAACAGAAAATGGCCTTTTGTGGTCTTCCCGAAGCTGAAGGATTCTGCTGACAAGGCATTACTGTAGGAGAAAATCTTCCAGTCATCATTGTCATCGCTGCTGCCCTTGGTTGCTTCAAAGCAGAGTGTGAACTGGCTAAGCTCTGGGATTGAGACAGTATCTGCCACAGACACCGTGTCCACATCRGGAACCTGGGGAATGATGACTTTCTGATTCCTCAGAGACACGGCAACTAGAACGAAGAACAGATAAAAATCATTTTTTAAAAAATAATCATCAGAAAGATAAAGGCAAACTGCCAAAAGTTGAGTGACAAGAACTAAGTATCTTTATATCTAACATTCATCAGGCGGCTTTTATCACTGTAATAAACCAATAGCACACACTGAGAGGAATTTACCTTGGGAATGCATCCAACTTTTTTATGAATAGCATGGACATGCTATTGCTACGTTGCAATATGCATATGCAACGTATATGCTACATTGTTCTACATACATACATGCATAGCTAAAATTCTTGAACGTTCTTGAACGAGCATTGTTAGGAAATATTACCAAATTAGGAAATAAATTCCAAATCTCACTTTATTCAACATTACATTTATAAAATTACTATTCACTCATTGGTTAAAGCTGCATTAGGTACTGCAGTAAATTAGCTATTTGGAAAATATAATTTGACTTTTATGATTTGACTTTTATGATTTTCCTTACTTGCCTGCATGACTGCCTTACACCAATGAAGTTCATGCCCTACATCTTTTAAATATTGCAATAGAAGAAAGTCTCAATTACATTCCTTGGCAAACTGAAGCCTTTTGTTCCTGAGGCTAATGGGATTCTGCAAAGCACTAGGCATCTTTTCATTTCATCCCCAGAAGCCTTCTGTTGAATACTGCAATCATGTATTCTCAAATACTTATATCCAAGCTGTTCACAATTTGCATGTTTGGGATTTTGCACAAGCATCTAGAAATGACTACACTTTTTGCAAATATGCATTGCTGTAAAAGTATTTGTGCATGGGCAGAATTTATTCCATTCCTAATTATTTGCTATTCTAATATTTACTAGCAAAAGTGACAGTTACCAAACATAGAAAACAGCTTCACGTGAATTTCTCCATAGTTCTCTCTCCATATTAATGGTATTAAGAGGTATAGTGAAACAAAATCCTGTCTAAAATGACAAAGTCTCTGCAGACCTTGGCTTTGCTTCAGGCTCCATGATTCTTTAGCAGACTTCATCTCCAACAAACATCTGCTTCCTCTCTCATATTCTTGAAGTGAGAACATTGGAACAGAAACTTTTTTTTTCCTTTTTTTCCTAGGCCTGAAGAATAACTGCCGCAGTAAATTCCTGGTCTCCAYTGTGATATTTAAGTGATAACACAGCATATATAAGATTTGATGTACCTGCTCTCTTCTTAGAATGAAATAACACCCTCTCYCAAATCTGAAAGGGTGAGATAGATACATAAGAGAATGGGGTCTGTCATGACATGTTTAGAAAAAGCATAAATATGTGCATTATAATGGTTCCACATATTCTGTGGTATCATGTTTTCCTTGTGATAATTGTCTGCAAAGACTTTGTGCTCCATACTACCAYATTTGGACACACACAAGGAAATAATTAGTCTATTATATAACAGAATAACATAAAGCATTGCAAACCCAGCAGTTGGAGAATGTGAGAGAAGAGAGGGAAATACTGGGCTTTCATAGTTACTGGATTTACTTCACAGAGTTTTTCCTTTCTCAAGGGCAAAAGTATGTTGTAATAATTTTATAAATAGAGGATGCGTTAAACTTTCCACTGAAAATAAAGGCATTTTTCATGGGTTAATTATACTGTAAGGTTTTTTATGTAACATGGAAGATGACCCAAAATGTGCCAGAAGGATATCCAAGATTCAAGAGCTGAAAAAGAAGAAAGCTTGTTCAAACAAGCACCATGCAGCCTGCCTTAGGGTGGTCAGGAAGGTTATGGAACACCTGGTTATATTTAAACAGTCCAAGAAGAGAAGCAAACAATGAGATTATTGCTCTAATTATTAACAAGCCCACTAAGTCTGCAGCACTCCTCTAACAGATGTAAACCTCAAACCTTCCCCATGCATTAGAAGGACAAAACCGATGAGTATTTTGCATATGTGCAGAAAACCAAATCCTGCCATTGATATTAAAAGCAGATTTCTATCCTAATTATTGTTATACAGCAGTCATCAT
Source organism: Nothoprocta perdicaria (assembly GCF_003342845.1). NCBI lineage: Eukaryota > Metazoa > Chordata > Aves > Tinamiformes > Tinamidae > Nothoprocta > Nothoprocta perdicaria. The sequence continues at coordinate 539,232 of NW_020455423.1, read as the reverse complement.
TCTGATGAATATCAGATGTTAGCATTTTAGAAACTGATTGCTCCCTAAGGGAGGCTATCCATATATCCATGGTACGTTCGTCCAAGTGATTAGACTATACAGTCAGGATTACGTTAAGCTGTTTCAATTAGGAAGATAACCAAACTATAACAAACAAGGCTTCTTTTGGACACACAGCTATTTCTTCATGAAAAATGTACAAAAGTATTGGCAGCCTGGATGCAGTAGGAGCAACCAGCAACAGGCAGTTTATTGTTCTGAAATCTGCTTCTGCTTTTATGGGAGTATGTGATGACATGAAGTCTGCCTCTGCTTATTCCCGGAGTCCCTACCTTACTTGCCTCCCTTTCAGCTGTCTCGCATCACATACACCTCTTGACACACAAGCAGAACGGACAGGAGTAGCTAGACAGTATTTTGCTGTCTGTGGGAAAGCCTGCTTCCCCACCCTTTGACAACTTTTCAACATGGTTCAGTGCCMTGAGAGGTGGGTTTTGCTATTTCTAATTTCTCTGCCTTTTCAGCTGCCTTTTTAGTGTTACTGGGGGAAAAGCATTGACTTTAGTGAAGTCAGCAAGTATTTAGAACCCTGACCCTATTTGAAAGTTTTGTTAAGACTGCACAGAACTGAGCTTTTAATCTGGGATAACCCAGTATTACTCACCCGTGTGCTCATTTTTACATGACACATTGTCTCAAACATTGCTGCATGAACCCAAGTCTGCTAGCTTTCCTTTTGACCCCTCCAACGACTGAGTAACTTCTGCTCGCCAGTGCTGCTATTACTTACACACTGAACTATTACTCGAAAATTATTTAACATGCCAACTCTTCAAATAGTGTAAGCTGCTGTATTCCACTGAGACTAATAAAGTTGCATTCGTTCACTGCAGCCAAAGATATGGCCCATCTATCTGCTCTTGGTGCATGGCTGCAGAAAACAAGCAAGAGAGCCAGCATTTTTGCGGGCAGCCRACTTGTCCTGGATAACAGGAAGCACAGAGTGAAACTTCACTTGAAACCACTGCTACATAAAACCCATCAGTCACACAAAAGCTGTTCTATTCTCAGTCAGTCCCCTCACCAGACCCATTTACTCACTTATATTTGCCTTTCCCCACTTATATTTTGCCTTGTGTACATACTGTATATTAAGCTGCACTATTAATGTCTTTTAAAATGTCATTTCTAGATAGCAAACTGCTGTGAGTCTTCAAACAGCCCTTAACATTCCAAATTTCCATTACTGTCTCAGAATAAAAATTGCACTAACTCTTTGATTTTATTATTTACATAAGATCATTGATGAGAAATGAAAGAAAGTATGAGTGCTGTAGGTGCAATGCAGAATTACAGTCCCCCTCTCTCTGGGAGAAATGTACAATGTTGTCTATGCATGACTTTGGTGATGATAATTTCAGTTTGACAACAGACCTTCGAATCTCCTTGGATTATACTATTTCACCGACTGGAAGTGAACTGGTGTAGACTTCCCTCTGACAGTAATGGCAAATCTTCGTAAGTAAGTATAAAAGACTGTAGAGCTGACATCCACCATGTAGACATCTCTTTGTATGTGTGTGTTGATGTTCTCCTGTCTACTTATAACTACAAGTGTTTTATGAAAGTGATTAATTACCACCCTTTTGTCAAATTACATTTCTGTATCCATCATCAGGTTGAGCATTGCCACATTCTTCGTGATTATCTACTGAATTCATTTAAATTGCACAACTGTGGTTGTAATATGCTTTAGATGCACACAACCAACTCTTCTGGCATCCAAGGTCAAAATCAAGATGTTAGTTAATATTTGTAGCAATTAGCCAAAAATCAGCAGCCCTAGCCTAAGCAGCCTAAAAGCAAGACCTTAACATGGAGTTCCTGAATTAATATGTATATGAAACACTAAAGTATAAATCACCGGTGAAGGTCACTGACACCTTCACTCACAGGGAATAGTATCAGTCTTACTCAAAACGTAAAAACAGCAATAGTGCTACCTAGGAAGGTACTAATCAACTTGGCACGGAGGTAACTTATCTTTGCTTTCACAGAAATATATTATCTATAAATATATATATATCTATATGACTCTCTGACCACAACTGAGGGTAACATTGCATCCTTTGATTCCTTTTGAAAGTCATCTTATTGCTTATAATCATAATCAAACATTAAAATATTAGAGAGGAATAACAAAATAATTTTGCATAATCTGATTTGATACTTTTTTTGTGACGCACATGATTTTATGACTGCTTACAGTACAACAAACTTTAAATAGCTTTAAATAGACAAATCTTTTAGAACATTTACTTTCCCTTCCAGAAAAGAACTGGGGTTCCCAGGATTATCACTAAATTCATTACATCAGCAATAAACAGTCTTAATGGAAAGAAACATTCTAGCTTTCCTCATATGGTGTTTTCATTTTTCTTTCAGAAATGCACACAGACGTGTGCATAATCATGAGTCATTTTGTCTCATAATTCCTGTAGTTCAATATCAATTTTAAATTATAGCATATGTTTAATAAATATTTAAATAGCTTTTTACATTAGACAGATGTGTTTGTGGAGGAAAAGATAATTGTAAACCTGCTTGTTCTGTGTTTGTACAGCATCTAACCAACCAAAAGAATATAAGTGCAACACAATAATATAAATGATTAATATAGTACCAGTATCCAAAATAGGGTATATGACTTCAACAAAAAGGAAACTTTTTTGAGAGTATGCAGTTGCAAACTATAACCCTCAAGCAGAATAAATGAAGAGTAACATGTTAGGTCTGCAAACAATCATCCTAATTCCCTCTGTTACATTGCAGTTTTTTACTGTCATGTCCAAGCAACTTCCGGTAATGTTTTAAGCAACACGCTATTAAAAGTGATTTGTAGTCTCATTTTCTACCAGAGAAGGAAAGCATAAGCTGAAGAATGTCTTGTTTAGTAGTTGCTAAGTTTTTTAAAATCTAAGCACTGATATGTAATTATGAAAGAGAAAGAAAGTTCAAAGGACAGGAATGAAAAGTATCACACTTGCAAAAAATATTTTATCCCTGGGAAAGTTTATTCTAGAGGCTGGAAGAAGCACGGAGAAAATTCTGCCTTTTGCTTAAAGTTCTCCCCAGTATAGGGAGTTTCACCAGGGCCAGTGGCCTGGGCTAGCCTTCTTTCTGGCTTGACTAAATTCCCTCTGGTGCTCTCCTGCACGTTTCTACACCATTTTGCMGGTAGGCTGGCATGATGCTAAGGTATCCTGCTTCTAAGTCATCCAGTTTATTTGCAGAAAGAGGAACTGTTAGGCCTAAAATCTTCCTTTGCCTGAAATATTTTTTCTAAGGTACTCACAAATGTCATGTATCAGAATAAAATAACTTATATTCATCCACAAAGTATTAGTTAAAAATATACGTAAGAACACTCTATTATTTTATCTTGAAATCTGTTCAATTYCCATCTTCTCTTTTCTTCTCATGGAATATTTCTTATTCTTTCAGAAAGTATTCTAATCCTTACAGGGAATTTCCTTCCACCAGGACATTTTAGCTGTTGGAGGGATTAAAATCCTTGGGTTTACTTACTTCGTATATAGCTGGCATTAAAACCTTTCTTTTGGATACTAAAGTCACTTTTAAAAGACACGATCATTTCGTTTCCAGTAGAGTTATATGATAATCCTTTGGCAGTGATGCCACAAAGGTTCATTGGGCTCTCTCCGTTGTCTAATGTTAGTGAATCATAAATACAGCCTGGAGCTTCTTCGATGTCAAAATCAATGAATGTTAGCTGGATGATGTATCCATGAGGTGCTCGGATGATCCATTTGCATGCTTGGCTGTTGGGATAATCACTGGGGAAGCATGGAGAAGTGAAAACTCCAGAGGGGTCAGTTAGCACAACCCTACAGTCGTAGCATCCGTGAGCTGGCAATAAAAACAGAGAAAGGTTGGAGGTCAGGAAGAGAGATAATTTCACAGGAAATTAATTATCCATACAATGACTTAATCTTTTTCTCTACAGAAAAACACAGAGATGGGAGGAAGAAAGGGAAAAAAAAAAAGATCTGTTTTTAACAGKCATAAATGCTGGAGAAACACTCATTAAAATAATATTTTATATATGAAATCCTTCATAAAAGGAGCATACACTATATTGCTATATATTAATTTGTGCATATATATTTGCTATGCATACAGAGCTGTCGTGCAAAAAATGAGAATGCAAAGCACTTTTTTTTGAATTCTCAAATGTAAATTAATTCATTTCTTTAACTGAACTTCTAAAAAGATTACTTATCATTTAATCTTTTGGCTGCTGGACTGATGCTGACTCGTACAGCAACTGTGCCATGCTATTGTTTCTGTGGAATGCCACTGGAATGCAAAAGCACAACAGATGAAGGGCCACAGAAAGTAGCTAGAATTCTCTAGCATTCTTAAAGGTTAGTCATCAACAGTTCTAGCAAATACTCTACTCATCGCTCAGGGTAGCAGTTAGCTACTGCTCAGCAGCAGGTTACYGCACTCTTCCCATGCTGACTCAGCACCACTGACATACTTGTGGCAGCAAGATTCTAAGGAATTTGTATCTGATTCCTCATACTCCTTTGCTCATCTTCAAATTTCAGGCCCATTTATTTCTCAACACTGTATTTCTTCCTTGTTTTATATTTAGTCTTCCATCATATATTCACATCATTTATTGTAACATATTATTACTGTGATCTGCCTGCTGTTAAAACCTATAACAACATGCCAAAGCAGCTCTGAACATGTTTGATGGAAACTGAAGATTACCAAAAGATAACAAAAGAAAATAAACTCTGCCCAGCAGATCTATGCTGAATTACTTTGCAAACATTTCATTGGGCCACAATCCCGCATAAAGACTGCAACAGTGAGAAGAAGGATGGAGATTCTGCCCAGATGCATATAGATTTTCAGGGAAGYAGCCTAGGTTGAGAGGAGGAGTAAAGGGAGAAACACACTTGGAGCTGCTGAGGTCTCTTTGAACGGGGCAAGTGAGGTCCCAGGAGGTCCAGAGCTGGCAGATTGTTCTGTTGTGAACTACCTCTCACCACATGCTCTCCCATTCCCCTTCCCACCTTTAATATTTCTAGTACAAGGACTACAGACACRGAAGAAGTGGCAGCAAGCCACACGCACTCTCCTACTCATTCCTAAGGGAGAAATGGACGACACTAAGTGTCTGGGCAGTCAGGACCTTGCAGCTGCACCCAGATGGACCTGGAGCCAAGGTTTCAGCCATTTGGATTGGACCCTCAGGTGATGTAAATGCATACAAGAACACAGGTGCAATGAGTAAGTACTGGTCTACTGGAATTTATCTCCCAGTCATTATAAAACATTGTTGAACTTCCAGCTCCCAGAAGAAACATGCTGTTTATTAGTAACATCTAGTTTATCCTTCTTAATTTGTGAAGTATTAAATTCAGTCTGGGATTGGAAGAATCAAAATTGGGTGTCAGAGAAAAAAACTGACACCCTTAAGAGAAGGAAGGCTTTGTTTACAAATTCTATTGATTACCATAAGCCAAAATAAGACCTAGGTCTTCTATTTATTTCTCTCTTGAGTATTTAGTATAGTTTCTAAGTTGTGTAAATAAAAAACATTAGCACACATGACAAAAATACTTTTATCTCTCCTGTCACTATGAACACTAAAATATAAATGTTATATATGTTTTTGTTACCTAACTCATTTCATCTTCTTCTACATTTACTATTACACTATCATTTTACCATATTCATAGTGGTTTGTTGGTTTTACAGAACTGATGCAAAAAAAGCACTTCCTAAATTTAGGTAGGAAAATAAGTGCTATAAACTTTACATACACGGAAGAAAGAGATTTGGTGAGCAGAGCAGTTTACTTTTTTTGAAGTGGGTTGGCTCCATTTTGGCATAGTGGCTATTCTGTCCATGACTGCAATTTGCAGGAGAAATATCCTGTTTTCATGCACATGTCCACAGTAGTAAGTAAAAAGAAAAGAAAACAAACAACAAAACTATATATAAACAGAATGGTTTTGAATGGAACTTTTTGCACAGCTTCTCATGAGACAGTTATTTTTCTATAAACACCACCTATTTTACTCATTAACGAGAAAAATTGCTGTGGCAGCCTCTGCCAAAGATGACAGATATTTTGCAATCCAATTGGCCTAGAGCAGTTCTGAACTGTGGATACCAAATACTTGTYGGAATACACACCACAAAGTTTTCTGCAAGCAATATGAGATACTTTATTGATTTTAATGGGAATAAATTGAGGCATAATATTTTTGGTCAAGAATACCCCTTTTTTCACCCTCTCCTACACAAAACTTGCTCATTAAGAATTGTGTTACTGCTTGGAAGACAGGGAAATCTTTCTGTAAACATATGTTATCCAGAAAAACTTCATCTTTCCTCCACCTCTGAATATGCTAAAAAGGTAACATAAACAATGCCACAATTCAGCAAACTCAAGCACTTAATGTCARTATTTCTCAAGTTGAAACTTTCATCAGCTATTCATTTGTTTTCTCCATGTGAATACTCTGGTATATAGTGTTCATTTCATAATCACACTTTATTTTTCTACAGGACTCTTGTTTAGTTTTATAAATGAATTATTAAAAATTTAATATGACACTTTAACATTATACTAAAAAAGAAAATTAATAATTTCCTCATGAGTGTTTTAGAGCTTTCACCAGTGCTATCTGAATGATTCACAAATGTTAATTGACTTCAGCAGCTGTTTGAGAAGTGGCTTTTTCCTTTCTATCATGCCCATTTTGTAAAGAGAAAGTTAGGCATGGAGATAATGGGCAAAAATGGCAAAATTTTCCATGGATTTTGGGTTCCCATTCTTAACACTTGCATAGCATTTTATATGTCCAAAGTACACTACCAAAGATTTTAAACTGCAGCTGGAAAAGCAGTCTGCCAATCTGGCCCACTGTAGAAAATTCAAATAATCCAAAGTCAGTGGCCAATGGAAAATTTTTGTCAAAGCAGTTTTGGCCATCATTAATGGGAACTTACTGGCAAAAGTAGGGATGGAATCTCATTCTCATGGTAGCCAATTTTCCTAACCACAAGAGCATACTATTCCCACTCTTCTACTACTTTCCTGTCTACTTCTCATACATGCCTTTTACTTTCTGCAAAGGGTGTCCTACGTTATTCTTTCCTATACCATTCTCCATTATTTGAGGCCTAGCTGAAACACTATGTGTGAATGCACCACACATACAGATACAAGCATACACAAAACCATAATAGAAAATCCTGCCCTACGGGACAAAATTAATAGCCCACCTATCCCATTATTAGATTTTCTTTAGAGCTACAACACAGAACTCCACTCCTTGAACTAATGAAGCAAATTCATCTGTGAGACTGAGATACACAGTGTGAAAGTGATTTTCACATGTTGTGAGCAAATGAAGGTATATTAAGGCACTCCAGTGTCCAGAACTCCACACATACATCCRGAACACCAAATCTGAATTCCAGATTTGTAGGGAAACCTTCTATATTAGCTCTTTTTAAAAATATGCATTTTTCTTTTTTCCATTCCTTCTCATATGTCCACCACCGTCCAGTACTTACTTCCCAAATCTATGCTTATATTCACATTTTCCTCCAACTTCTCATACTTCCTTACTTCTCTCCATGGTCATCATCTCCCCATACCTCACCTTTTGCCCATTTTATTTTCTGTATTTGTCTCTCAGAAAAGACTTTTGACTTCTACCTCTCCACCTGCTTTCCCTTTCACTCTTAAGCAACCTTGAAAAGTGGGGGAAGCGCAGATTTTGTTTGGCCAAGAGTCTTTTTTTAAAACAGTAAAAACAATCAAGCTTGGAACACAGCCTATTTCAGCCCCAAAGGTTTAAATCAAAAGAAAACATTTGAAATAAAACACTCTAGAGTGAAATGTCTGTATCTGTTCTTGTAATTCATATATTATCTGGTTTATTTTTACATTAAATTATAGCTTGCATAGAGTTTTCTTTTCCTTCCACTCATTGACTGTAGCATGCAACTGGTCTTCTGTGCAGCATTTTCCACTGGACAGAAATGTTAATGACTACATAAAGTGTAGGCAGTAGCACAGGATGCCAACAAGAGCCTGTTTTGGTTGACTTAGTATTCTCAGTATTTTTAAAAAATCTTCCTGGTAAAAGTAAGATCGAAAACCACAAGCTGTCATTTTGAGATGATGCTTAACTCTGCTTCTCTTTGTACAGGAGACAACTTTCATATGAATATAATCTGTTGTTTATATATAATCTATTGTTTATAATATAAACAATAAAAACTTCCCTAACAGAATTATGCCACCCTGAATGCTTCAGAAAACCTTAGCTACAGTACTTAATGCTTTAGATATAAAAGATAGAAATACAGGTTTAATAATAATTTGCTTTTATGTAGATRTCTGAGAACTTTAAAGCAATCTGCATATGCTAAAAACCACTTAAAATTACTGTCAGTTTGGACCAAGTACGAGAAAAGCATGCTGATGTCAAGTGACTTAGCCACTTACACACACAGCAGCTCTGTGGTAAAGCCTAAAATAGAAGTGAAACCTTACAGTCATTCACAGTGACAGTGTGAAAATACCCGTTTTGACGAACATTAGGAAGAAGAAGTCTTGCCTTGTTAGAAGTAATAAAATGCTTTCACTCTTTTCTTTTGTTTCAAAGATTTCATAATTCAGAGGGCTTTAGGTAGAATCTACAGAGATATGGCCAAACGCTAGGTCAAATGTATTTATGACTCCAAATAGATGGGTGAATGAGGTCAGTAATGGACACACCTGCAGAAAAGCAAGAGGAAGGGCCAAACCACCAAGATGTGGGTGGGCTGGAGTGGCGACAGAAAAAACAGACCTGTGTTATTTCAGTATGAGACACAAACGTTAAACCCACAGCAGCTATGGTATGGCAGAGGTGTCAGCAGTAGCAAGCGCCATCCCTGCTTGGATATATTCTCTTTAAAATTACTTCAGAGGTTAAGGGAATGTGCAGATGTACATAAATATCTCTATGTGAAGAGTGAATATATTTGTTGCAAAGAGCTGCCGCATGTTGTTCCTCCCAAACATAAAGGAATACTCTATTTAYTCACTGTCAGTTGTAAGATTTGCCCTATACTAATTTTAATATAAAACATTGAACTTTTTAATTAAATATGGCACACAGTGAAGCCTCTGAGCACTTTATTGTCTGCTCTCTCCACAACCCGCAGTGTGCTAAACTTCTGCCAGTAGAAACTGTAAATGAGGAGCTGTGGCAGGTTCATTTCTACTTCTTTATTTACTCCCCAAACAGTAAAAGCTATTTATCTTCCCAAAAGATACTTATTTTGCTACATTATGCACTTATAAAAATTACTATATATAATGAACAGTTCAATATAAGCATATGTAATCATCAAATGAAACATACAGTCCTAATCCTAATCAAGTATCCAGATTATTTGTAATAAACGTTTTTAAAAATGACAGAAGCAAAATAAAATGATTCTTTCAGCAATAAATAAATAAATAAATAAATGGTGAATTATATTATTGTCCTGGTGTGTACAAATATTTGTACTTTCTAATAAGATTTGACAGGGCTGAACTCTGCTGTTCTGAAATATGACTGTGACTGTGTATAAATGCACTTAACCCTTAACTGTGATAATATTTCCGTACTTCTACCATGTCCATAGCCCTAAAAAGATAACATACTGGAGCTCATCTTAAAATTACTCACTCATTTCATCTGAATTTTAGCATGGATCTAAAAAACGGATGTTTAGAGTCCACTCCTGCACATAGATGCATTTGCATCCTGCATTTGGTCATGTCTTCACCTCAGAGAGGTCTGAGAACAAAYAAACCAGGAGGCAGGCACGTGACTGCAGGTGCTGGCACATGAAATCAGCGGAGGCATTGCCTAGACCTGAGTGAAGCTCACCGTGTTGTCCTCTCTAGTCTCATTCTCTCTAGTTGTGATCATTTTCTTTGCCGCTTTTAGAAAGGAGTAACAGCTAGGCCGCTGCAAAGACCCATRCAGAAAGAGATATCTACTCTTAGGCTCACACATTACTTCATGTGACAAAATAATCCACATGAAACGTTTTCACATCTGGCCTAGTGTTCACACTGTAATCTATATTCTTCCTTCCTTTTCTTCCCAGCCCACATGGCATATTTTAGATACTCGAGCTGTTGACTGAATTTGAGGGGTTTTAAATCAAACTGTCACAAAAATGTTTCCTTTCAATCTGTGAATTTCCTTCCCGAATTACTTTCTGCCTGCAGTACAGGAAAGACAATGTTTGATTCTAAGCAAGTGATATTTTTTCTAAAATTGTCACAATGTCAAAGTCTCTTATTCCTTGCCCTTCACACTAAAAAACAGAATCATTATTCCTCTGGGGGAYGTTCAAACATGTCCCGTCATCCTTTGCTAGTGGAATCTGGTATGGACTGTCCAGCTCTGCAAAGGCATCAGAAGCACACTTGAAGACTTTGAAKCTAAATTTCTGTGTGGAGACAGGTATTTTAGCTCACTTTGTTGTTGCTGATGATGTTTTGTTTTTAATTTTTCTAACTATTGAGTTGAACTCCCAATTACTACAATATCTGGTAGTGCAGTATGAATAATCAAAAACGAGCCCCAAAACATTTTAAAGAATTCTCCAGAACATTCCTAAAATATCATTTTGTTTTAACATGTGGCATAGAAAGAGTCCCTAATAGGATAAAAACATGGTACCARTTTGAATGTGAATCCATCTGCATAGATTCATGCAGCATAACTCAAAAGACAAACATCTCATAAACTTCTTATGAGTAAAACTTCACATTATCCTACTTAAAACTGAACCACATAAAACCAAATACATTTTGCAAATGTGCATATAATAAAGCTGCAATAGCCAACAATCTCACATTTCTCTGTACTATTCTTAGTTTGCAAGTGTGACTTTTTTTTTCTTTGTTTTGTAGATTTGTAAGAAAAAAAAGACTATTTTAAGCACTATTAAAACCTCAGTTCAGACTCTTGTTCTGCATCACTCCCATTGCATCATCCGCATAGCACTCCTTGTACCCAATTAGAATTTAAAGCCTCCATATTCCTGACTGGAAATAGCACATAACCCTGGCAGGGCCTTTTATAATTTGATGAAAGACAAGATTGTGCTTTCACAGATTATTCAACAACTGGGTTTTGGCCACTGAGTCCAGGAGACAAAGAGAGTACTATGTCCTAGACAGTGATACTAGCTTGCCTCACATCTTCTTTTGATGCTACAGTATGTTTCACAGCATGTTCTTTAAATGGTTGAACCAGTTGGTGCACCTAAGAATAATGAAATTCTGCTAGTTTGTATAGTCATATATGAAAATGTAGCTGTTGCCTGTGAAGTCACTCTTTATTATCGCTTCTTCCTGATGCTCTAACCCTTACTGTTTACAAGATTGTTGAAAAATCAATTTTCCCTCACATAAAATTTGAAAAAGRTATTTTTTCAGAGCTCTTAAAATTACATGTGGCAAATCAAAAGTAGTTAAAGCATTTTCTCTTATGGTACAATTTTACACTGTGGAATTCACTGACATTAAAGTGATTAAGGCAAGAAACTTAAAATTCAAAGTCAACAGGCATTTCTCTGGTTATCCAGAATCTCTCGGAATATCTGCAGATATATAATAACTTGAAAGAAGAAACACAACAGAGAGGGATTGTAAAACTCATGATTTAAGTCTGAAATGAATCTCAAGCAACTTCTCATTGGCTTAATAGCTACATTTTGATAGGTAAAGCAAACAGACCCCGACTCTGGAACTCTACTGTTGGTAGCGTTAAATTGCTAGGATAACCTGCAGCGTGACTTTGGCCAGCCCAGCTAGCATTTGTCCAAACAGTTCCTGGAAATGATTCAGTAGCTAGCACAGGCCAGGGACCATTCCCAACACAGCTTGAATACAGCTACCCTGTTTTTTATAGCAGGAATGTGGGACACTGAGTAAACTCAGCAGTCAGCACCAGGGAATGGTCTTGAGCACGTCCCATTTACTACACTAAGAGGTGGTCAATGTATGTAAGAGAAACTAACCAAGGGTAGCAGGTGCTAGTGCATCCTGTTTCAAACATGATAAGCAAATTATCTGCCAGAATCTGCTTGAAGTCAGTAGCAGTAATAATGTACTCAAAATCAGGAAGAACAAAGTTTCATTTTTGAATTTGAGACTCAGCTTAGAAAAGCAGAAATAAGAACAGTAAGTTAGTGATTCAGAAAGCATTTAACATGAACAGAGGTATACCAGCAGCAGACTTTCATCAAACTAAGACAGAACAAATTGATTGACATAGCCATACCTTTAGAAAGCTTTATTTATTTTTCCAAAAACAAATATATCACAGTGTGATTCTCAATCATTTTTGTATGGAACAGAAATGTTCTGATTTGGATGCACAGTTTAGGGTGCTCAGTTCATTCAAAAGCTGTTGAGGCTTCAGAGTGGACATTTTAGGGAACTGATCTCATGGTTGCTAAAGACAAACTTCCTAAGTAGTTCTCATACGTAATTATCCAAGTACTGATATTATCCTCCTTTGTTATATGACTAGTTTACAAAATATTGAGATAGCCCTTGAACAACTGGAGTTAATGTTCTTCATGCACTCAGAATATTATCATAATATAATGGTCTCAAAGACCATTATAAATTTAACATGTTTCCAGACAGTCCATACTGCCTCTATCCCCTGTTTTCCTCTGGAATTTAGAAGGTGTTTGTTTCTGTTGGGTTATCACTGCCACTCTTGATCCCTCTAGCACATGATATGCTATCTCTTGACAGCAATTGACTTTATCACAGCAGTGAGTCTAGTAGATACTGATTGATCTGGGAAATTGAGGGAACCAGCTACAATAGAAGAAAATATATTCAGAGCCAGGGTGGGGGCCCAGCACTGCCTGTTTCCCCTTAGTTGTTTGGTTGTGTGCCAATGAAAATGGAAGTGGAAACAAACACACTGACTGGGTAAATCTGCTCTGACCCATTTGAGCAGAGTTCACATTGTAGACAAAGTTATGGATTTCCCCCAGAGGGAGGGGGTAATGTGAAAATCCTGTGTTACACCCATTGTAACTTAAGAATATTTTCATTGGCATTCCTGTGAAAGTCTTATAAAAATAACAGAATGCACTTGCTAGTTTTGGCCTTAGCAGGATTTTTTTTTTTTTTTTTTTTTTTAAAAGTAACCATAGGTTGGGATATAGTGGGTTGCATACATTTGTGAGCTGAGTCTATATATGCTAGGTTTGAAAGTGCTAGTTAATAAGTTTATGGGCTAGTACAATAAACACACAGAGTAAAATACATGTAAGTAGAGAGAAAATTAGGTTGGGGAAGGGCCTGTGTGGCAACAGGAGAGTTTTTAGAGAGTTTGTGGCATRCAACATAACGTTTTCAAATTGAGATCCACATAGTGCTTTTGAATTACTTTTATGGTTTTATGATCTGTCCTTCATAATAGTCTTCAAAGTATCTATTTCAATATCAAATAGATACAGTCACTTACATTTCAGTACTTTGGTATTTTCTGGCTCCTCTCAAGAAGCTACCAAAACCAGATTTATCTATTTCAATATCTACCCAAAAGTATTCTCTTTTGCCCCTTCATGGAAATTCAATCATGCTTACTCSCTAAGGATAGTAACATATTCAGTGTTACCTGTTATTATTCAAAATAATATGCCCAGATTAAACTGAAGGGATGTTCTTAATACTGATAATAGTGTACAACAAAATAACTCATAATAGAAGGGTTAAGAGATTGGAAAGGAGTTAAAGCCCCTTAAAATAACTGAAGCTTTCATCTCTTCTTTTTCATTCAGACACTTCTTGGAAATAATCAGGCTTCACAGGTGAAACTAAGGTCATAAATCATATCTTTAATTTGCATTGCTAAGAATGGAATAAAGTCATGTATCATATGACAAAGTAATATGTACTGGGGAGGAGAAGTGTGTCTATTTTGGTCATTTAGTGTTACTCTGACAAGTGTAGTGCTGTTTTATGCTCTACAAGCCAAATTCTCTAACAAGCCAAATACTTTAATTTTGAAGTGATACAGCACCAGTAACTGCTTCTTACCAGATAGAAGGGAATGGCATGTTTAACATTCATTCTTCCACTCTTGTATCACTGATTTCCGTCTCTGGCTTACTTGTGTATTTCTTGTTTTCATGCCCGCAAAAATGAAAAAATCATGAATGCAAACAACAAAGTCTTGTATTAAATAGTCACGTATCTTCTTACATTAAACTTAAAATAATTCATCATTGTGTGACTATGTCTGAACCTTTTATTTTTGCTAGTTTGTACTATGTGATTAATTCTTCTTCCATCCAGTTCTCCAACAGCTCTAGTCAAAAACTCCCACTGCAATCAAGTGAAACTATAAACACCAGTAAGTTTCAGGACTGACATTTTAAATATCCCTGTTCCCCAACTCTTCTTGGCAATACTTTCAGGTAAATATACACACAARAGCATGAATTCTTTCTTCCCTCTTCTCAGCCTTTTAACTGATTTATTCTTTTTATACCTGCCAGTAGCTATTTTTGATGTCTTTTGTTGTGCAATACAAAAATATTATGTCTGAATATGTGACAATACTGAATAATGACAAAATTAAGATTTGCACAAAGCCATACTGAAGCAAACGAAAGTATTTCATTTAGGTTGATAGGGCTAGGGTTAGGGTCTAGATTGAATAGATTCTAAGGTTGAATAGAGTCTGAGTCTCATTCATACTTTTAAAAAACAGGAAAAAACGGCAAAACAACTAGAAGAGCTAGCATCCATTCCTATCACCATCTCTATACAAAAATCCTCTGTATACATTCCAGTGCGTTTTCCATGTCTTTCAGCTTTTTATATCACTCCCTAAAGAATAATACTCCATAGACAAATGGATTTCAAAGCTATTTGAAAGCTATTACAAGTTCTTTTCTGATCAAGTTTTAAGCATTTAATTTTTAAGGATGTTTACTCATGTGCCCCACTTTTTTTTTGTGTCTTCCTCCATTACCAAAAGCAAGAAGAATCTATAATCACAATTATCACATCCGACATAATTGATTTTGTCCTTCTCACCAAATCAGACTGCTTGAGAAAATAAAAATAGAAATAGAAAGTATTCCCTCTTTATCAAAGAAACAGTGATGAGTTTGACTAAGTTTGGCTTGAAAATGTGATACCTGTTTTGAACACAGATACCTGTTTAGCTCTGTGGCAGCCATGTTAGAAACATCACATCAGTATCTAGAAATCTGTTCATTAAGATGCAGAGCAGACAAATGACAGAAAGGTGACATAAAGCATTTGAAAATTTCTTAAACATGTTGCATTTAGCTATGCAATACTGAACAGCTTCAGGTCTCTCGCACCAGCAGAATCATTCAGTTCCTTGCTGAAAGAGGAATACGGAAAAGAGATTTATGGCTTCTCATTTCTAAAAATCAACATCAGCAAGTTATTCAGGTTATTATAAGAACAAAACCTCTTTCTTAATCTTAATAGAACTTGTTTCTTGTGGAGGAACTTACTTTATTTTCAGTCTTGAATCTGCAATCATCAGCAATATTTGGAAAGAGTATCTAAAACACTAGCGACTTAATGGAAACAAAAGAGTTTTACGATTGCCTTGCTCTGTGATTTCTGAAACCAAACCAAGCCAATTAACCAAASGAAACCTCTTTCATGAATCTGTTATTTACATATAACGTAGACAGGAAAAAGGTATTTTGTTAGTTCTGGAGACACACTTTAAAGACGTTTTTAAAAGATTAGGAAGTATAATGACAGGTGCACAGTGTTCCTTGAAATTAGACAGGAAGTCAGTATGAGACAGAATTTGATGGCATCATCCTTCTATAAAACTAAATGTACAAACTGTTCTCTCTTAATAAAGACTATACMCTAACATTTAAAACCAAGTATTGTACCTTTACCTGACCTTTAGCATACTGTACTGCATTAATTATCTTAACTCTTCAATTAATGATAGCCACACCCTAGTTTTACTTCCGTATGCCCTCTGCCTCAGCTTATTTCAAAATATTAAACTTTGCAGATGACTGTTTTTGTATATAACAAAGCTTTTAAGTTCAATCATGCCAATACATGTCATCATCTCAAAAACTTAACTTCCTGGCTTTGTAATTTTGAAGATAATATTCTAGCAAAATCACTTCTCAGAGAGCAGTCAGTATCTCCCTTTATCATTTTTCTCTGTTTTTGCACCTGAAATACACATTAATAATGATACTTAAGTATCTAGGTCTGCCATGAGTATTGACAGACAGAATATCTAGACCTACTCTGAGAATCAAGTCCTATGTCAGTAAGACTACTGTTGTGGAAATTTTCCAAAGCTCAAGGATTAGATGCTTCAGGATAGCAAGTCCTGGGCCTTCCAGAGATGGAGTCTGGACAAGCAAAATAAAATAAATTTAATAAAAAGAGCAAACACAGAAGTGACACTAATCATAACTTAATATAGAACATGACTGTGTGTGTGGTGAGCTCACAATTCCTGCTGTTTTCACTTGAAGAGTTTAATCACAAATACTCTGTTCCTGCAAGTAGTCAAATTTTGAAGTCATGGGTACCATAACCTTTGAGCTACCATTTTAAAAAGCAATGGTGTAAGTACAAAGACTTAAATGTATCACCTTGCAGATCATAAGCACACTTTGCAAAAAGATGTCKGGGTATTTTTCCTCCTGTGTTTAGACTTACTTTGCAGTAACAGTCAATGCCAGGAGCTAGATCAAACGGTTAAAAGAGAGAATTTTTTTTTTTAACCAATGATATGGAGCTGCAATAACTGTAAAATTGGAGGGAGATATCAAAAAGAAGTATCTCAGTGTTATGGCATAGAATTACTAGCAACAACAACAAAACGTAATTTGTGTAACAACTAATAAAAAATTAGGAGGAAATAAAATATATACCAGTTGCTCTGGTACATTCTACTGCCATTTCATTACACTGCTGTTGTGACCCTTTGCAAAGTGCTGAATAGTATGGCAAGATATTTTAACTTGCCTTATCTTACAAATTAGAACAGCATTCTTGGGGTTCTTTCCTTCTACTAATTTCTTCACATATGCTATGTAGCCTAAACTATTAAACTGCAAATCATAAACCAGGGTTCATTAATGAAGGTATTAATGACTTTTATCTCAACCCTTTTAGGACTTATCACCACAATCACTTCCCTGAATTGAAAGTTCAGTCCAGAGGCTAATGAAGCATATCAGTGAAGTGTACAAAAGCAGACTGAGGAGACTCATCTGAATAGTGCCTCCATCTCCCACACCCGCATCTTATCATCCTGTCAAGCACAAAGTTACGGTGAACTCTGGTCACTGTTGCCCACCCAGATGTTCCAGATATTTTATCAGGAGCCCAGACAACATTTTAAAAACAGGAATTCAAGAGTAATAAATTTCAAGTTTTGAAAAGCAATTATGTTCAAACATATATAATATTTGTATATTGTACTATACAACTAATATGTATTATATAAGTTTTATATATATTTCATGTAYAATTTCTCTTTATTTTACTGGAGATGCTGCATTTACTAGGATCTTTTCTCCTTTCATTCTTAAAAGATTCCTTCAACATGTTTGCAACAGGTATCTCACTTTTTGAACTACTTTTACACAGCTAATGGCATTGTATCTTTCCTAGTGTTCGTTAATTTAGAAGCAATAGGTTCTAATAGGTTCTCAGTGTTTCAGATTACTGAAAGACTGCCTAACCCCCAATTTATTTCTTACTTTCTCCGGTATTTATATAATTGAGTCTAGTCTTGGTAGTCCAGAAATAATTAAGAATACAAAACCTACTGACTGCTGGAAAGGCTGTTATGTCTACCAAGATCTTTGTCCCTGATGATTCTGTTTACTTCTTCACTGTTTTTTTGTGACCAGCCTTTGCAGTAAACTCAGTTATGTGAGATGATATTTTTTAAAACGAGCAAACAAACAAATTTAGAAAACCGTATTTCTGAGATACATGTTTCTCTCAGCCAAATGTGGTACAAATAGTCTTCTCAAAAAATAAATAATTCTGTATATTGTGATGTGTAGTTCTACACTGAGTCCTTTTCTTCTTCCCACAAATTTTTGGGGGTTTGCTTTTGCAGGGTTGGGGGCAGTCTTGTTTGTTTGTTTGTTTGTACACTTGTTTGTTTTTCCAGATCATCCAGTTCAAAGCTCCCTCCCAAACCTTTTTAACTGAAAAAAATCTTCTAACTGGTCACAGTGGACCATACCATATGGATTCAAACATTAAAACCTCAGTGATTGATTTGACTATGGGTTATCTATAAATGTATTACCTCCATGGTAATATTAGCTCCATATTACCTACATGGAGGTAATGGCAGAGAATACAAAAAGTGGCCTCAAAGCAAGGAAACTGTTTTTTGCTGAGTCCTAGCTGTAACAAGGGGTCATGAGAGGAAATCTATACACACTGAAAATAAGGTGAGACACCCCAAAACACTGGTTTGCTTGCTAAACGATGCTATTGCTGTACTCCACACAAGGGCAATGCAGTAAAAGGGAAAGTCTGGTGAAAAAACAGCAAAGGCTACATCTGACCCTCCCTTTCTCTTAATATTATCTGATTTGCAGTATGCTGAGCACAAGCATATTCAAAAATGTTCATCAGTCCACTGTACAGACAGGATTTGGGAAGAAGTGCAATAGGGCTGAAGTGTCTAAGCTAGAATCTGCAGCAGAGAGCTGCTAAAATATAGCAGGGCATACTTACCCTGTTGGTAAGTACTCCATGCTATGTCACAGTAAGCTTTTTAGTGGGCATATTTCACTCAGAAGCAAGCAAGCAAAAAAAAAAAAAAAATGTCATGAATTATTTCCTAACAGCTCTGCAAAAATTAGTCTAGCACTAAGGTTGTGGGATCAGTAAGCTGGACAGAATGTTAGAGTGCTAAGGAACATGGAGAAAAAGTCCAAAACCATCATAAAGCAGCACAGAGTAAGAGCAGAGTCTGTGTAAACAGGAAATAAAGGAAGTCTTGCCTGTCACCCTGACCACAGTGTCTTAATTGCCACGGGTAAGAAAAATTAAACAATTCCTTTCAAACTACTTATGTACATAACCAAGCAGCCCTTGAATTCTGCATCCTATCATGCCTACCAAAATCCACCTTGCTACAGTTGTGTGACAGCATTATTTCTACATGAGAAGTCAGTGACTCCAAGGATAGGTTGAGTCCAATGGTCAGGTTGAGTCCAATGGTACGAAGAGAAGAATTTTAGGGTAACAAAATTCAATAAAATTTTGACAAAATGACAAAAAAAAGTCAATAAAACTCAGTAATTTTATATATATATATATATATATATTTTCCTAGATTTTCCTACCAAGGACTCAACTAGTAGATCAACTAAGATGCAGTCAGTAGAAAGCACTTCCTCCATTATGGAAATTATTTTAAGTATTCTTATCATCCCAACTGACCCTAAAGCCAAGATCTGAAAAAAAGCTGTTGCCCAAGAATTAAAGAGTTATTTTATTTTCTATTCTATAATCTACTCATCTATAACCCATGAGGGGAGGGGAGGGGAGAGGAGCGGAGAGGAGAGGAGAGATTACACATTCTCTAGTTCTTAAAAAGTCAAATCCATTAAGTCTATTTTAGTAATTGTATGGCTGGGCAGTCTTTCAGAGAAAGCTGCTGAGCAGTGTGGGCAAATCAACAAGGGACTCTTCAGTACAGCTCTCTCTCAGTGTCCATGTAGAGGTAAAGAAACCTTGTAGTAAAGTGGTTTGTAGGTGCTGCCCTGGTCAATAGATCCAGACCTGATTTTAGGAGAGGAAAGAAATGACTGGGAGATAAAAACATGACAGCTGCTGATCACACCTCCTGATAAAAACTCAAAATTTATAAATTTCCTTGAAAACAAAATCTCCAAAATAATTTCAAACAAGAGATTTCAAATAGATCAAAACTTTGCCCTGATTTTTTGAGGCATTATTTTTCTGCCTCATCAAAACATGTCAACTATAAATTTTACCCTACAAACTGAAGTTAGACTTCCTCAAAATTGATATAAATATTTCTTTCAACTAAATTTAAATCCATCCAATTAGTGATAACTCCATTCCTCATCTGAACAGGTTTCCAGAAATTCTGGTACTTTTTTCTTACACAACCTCTGAAGTTTTCTTAACTGGTTATTATGCAGTAAGCTATGATGAGACAAGAGGGCAGAAATAATGTTGGGTCAGTAGTCTGAAAAGACTTCAGGTCTGCCAGACAGTTCTGCGACTCTGCTGCAGGGCCTGCCATTTCCTATCCCTCCTGTGCTCAGTGTCAAGACTACTCAACTCAGCCCCTGAAAAGCCAAAACRGCTTTTGTCAGTATATTATATTACCAGGAATTAGACTATTTTACAGCATGTGATAATTGGGTCACCACTTTCAGGTTGAAACAACTGCAAGAACAAAAATTCTTATAGTAGCTTAAATGATAACTGCTTACTTATTTTCTTTAGTTAGGTCTAGGTTGGYTATAAATGCCAGAAGACTTAAGACAGAGGCAGGCTAAATGTCTTCCAGGTAATGCCTCCAACTCTGAACAGGTCTATTGCTGGTGTAATTCAGGTACCACTTTGTATCCACGGTGGGCCATTTAAGCAAAAAGGTTGACATAGTCCTAATCTAAAGGGTTATGTAACTGTGACCACATCTTCTGCACTGAACTGCAATAATCATAGTAGGTGAAAGCCGTTTTTGACTAATCTTTGCCACATCTTTGGCTTATCAATTAAAATGATTTACCACCTGCAACTTTAAGCAGCTTCTATTTATTGAAATAATAGAGGGTTGCATGTAAATACTTAGGCAACTAGTCATCACTGGATATGATTTACAAACATCTGCCAGAAAAGATTTTTTGCATTTATAACTAGGCAGATAATTGCACCCCTTGATTTCAAATTGCTTGGTTGCTAGCAAGGTTCTACCTTTGATGCTAACTCTAAAGACAAAATAAATACAGAATGATAATGGAAACCCAATACTTATAGTCCAAAGCAGTTGTTCATACCATCTTCCAAAGGGGAAAAAAACAACAAACACACATCATTGTTTATATTCAAATCTTTTCAGCTCAGTAAGAAAGATTTCTTTTTTGCCTCTCTGTGGAGAAGAGGTTGTGATCAAATAGCTCCAGGAAAACAGAGACTTCTGCCCTAAGCAACTGTCTACTCTGCCTGTGACTGAAGTTGATCTTGCACCCAGGGCTGTCTCTCCATAACTTRGAATACTAAGGTTCTGCTCTAGTTCCAAAGCTTCTGTTCTAGTTGTAATGCTGGCAGCCCAAATGAACTGAAAAACTATACAGCTTAAATGCATTAAATAATTTGGATATTCTCAATTACACTGTGTTACTTTACACTTAAATATTTTGTAAACCAGCACTGTTTCTCTATACAAGTGCAAACTTTGCTATTTCATTTGCAAGTTATAAGCCTTCCTGTTCTAAGAAAACAATCACTTTCCAGGAAGTAATAGTATCAGAAGTTTCTTGGCATTCAGGTTTACTGAAAAAAAAAACAAAAGTGGCATAACAGTGTTATCTTTCTCTTAAAACTGACTCCTGTATGGTCTTTGAAACAGAAAGCTGCAAAAATTCTTAAACTAGCTGATGTCTTAATTGCCCGTCCATAAGAAATCACAGAATTGCTGAAGTTGGAAGAGAGCTCTGGGGATAATCCGGCCCAATCCCCACCTGCCCAAGTAGGGTCCTGGGCCCTTGACTTTTTCCAGAYGTGTGGTGGATATCCCCAGCGATGGAGATTTCACAACCTCTCTGGACAAATAAACCATCCTATTTATCTGACTGTATCTGAATCTGCATAAGGTTATACAGACATGTTCCACCTTTTGGGGAGGAAACAGGAAAATTACTCCCAAGGCTATCAGATCTGCTCAGTGCAGAGTGACAGGGCTGTCTCTGTATTTGTAAAAAAACAAGAGTGCATCAGATGTGCAGGCTTCCTTCTGCATTTCAGTTTCTGGTGTATTTCAGTTCATTCTTGCTTCTTCTGCATTTTAAAAGAAAGCAGAAATTCGTGCGTTCTTTTTGCAGAGATGTTTCCATTCTTCCCCTTTATTGTCTGAGGCAATGTCCTATGAAACACAGGGATCTGCTTCCTCCTCCTTGAGATTGTCAAGGGGTAATGCACTGCAACTCAAAATGTTTTTCTGTTAATGTTCACAGCTGAGCCACACAAGCAGCTCTAGGACAAAATTATAATGGGGAACTACCACTCAACTGAGCTACTCATTACCTTTCCATTACTACCTTTCATTAACTTTTAATAAACTACTGAAGTGCTGCTCAGTCCTTTCCTCCAGTTGTCAATATGATCAAATACATTCTATTATTTTGACACCACTTCTGCAACATGCAGTCTTTGTCTAGAGCACTGAAACAKTGTCACTGCAAGTATATCATCCCAAAGTCTTGCTAACAATGTTAACACCTCTAAATTTTGCCTCAGTAACTGGCAGTCAGGTAACATGTTTAGTGGAATTATATTTTCTCATTGACCAAACTAGCACCTAATCTCCCACAAGGGATCTGTAGTATAATAAATGGTAAAATCAGTGGACACCTGGATAAATACAATCTATTTGGAAGAGTCAACATGACTTCCGTAAAACGATGTTTTGTCTAGTAAGCCTCTCAAGAGTTCATTGAAGGGTTCACACATGCTAAGTGAGAAAAGGTGACCCAGCTGACAGAGTTTAGTTTCCAGAACTCCAGAAAGCTTTTGGCAAACACTTTCACCAAAAACTTTAAAGAAAACTAAGCAGTCATTAGTTAAGATRGAAGGTTCTGTCATTGCTAATTAACTGGTTAAAGAATAGAAAATAGGGCAAATATGAAGGTAAGAACTTAATAGAGCCATCAGTGGAATTCCTCGAGGGTGTTTGTTGGGATCTAGCTTAGTTTTCATGTTCTGATAGGATCTAGAAAAGCAGTAGAAAACTTCAGACAAAGTTTTCTGATGATACGAAGTTACTCCTGAAAGTGGATACCT
Source organism: Nothoprocta perdicaria (assembly GCF_003342845.1). NCBI lineage: Eukaryota > Metazoa > Chordata > Aves > Tinamiformes > Tinamidae > Nothoprocta > Nothoprocta perdicaria. Next base: position 516,041 of record NW_020455423.1, on the reverse strand, counting down.
TGAGGCAAGTTGCAAAGAAGTGCAAAAAAATGAGTRACTTAAAATAACTATGCAATAAGACAACAAGCGAAATTCAATGTAGATAAGACTGTCAGAGCCTTGAGTGCACTAATAGGTTTTAATAGGCCATCAGACCTTATGAGAACTATACTACAGGTCTGTCTCCAGTCCTGCCTCTAGCCCAGTTTCCTATTGCTCATGATCAGATGCCCTGGATGGACTCTGGACCTCTTTCATCATCTCACCCTACTCATATTGACATTTGATCACCCTCGCATCTCAGCTTGTCCTCCTCATGGAGCAGCCTCAATATTGCTGCTTCATGACAGCAGGGCTCAGGGTAGGCAAGTGTGGTTGTCTCAGCCTGAGCTTAAAGGCAGCCCTCCAGCTATGGGCTGGGAGGGCGTCTCAGGTCAGTCTGGTCAGGGCACTCGGGGTACTAAGAATGAACAACAGAACAAATGAGTAGCCTAGTTATCTTCAAGTCTTGAAAGAGATGATCTACAGYAAATATGACAGGAGATATACATAACTGTGGGTAGCAAGAAAGAGAGGAAAGGGATATTCTGTTCACCATCTTCCATTAAAACAAGGGCCATCACACAAAGCTATGTCCAAAACAAGAATAATACAGAGGTTCTTCATGATTAAGAAGAACTATGGATTCCTGTGTTCAGTAGTTGACAGAAATATCCATTGAAGACTACTAAACTGCAAATCTCTTGAGACTGTTGTGGCTTGCATTCCCAAAACAGAAACAGCTGAAGATCATGAACATTTGTAGAGGGGAAACATAATATATGCTAGATTTGGTTTTACTCTTCTATGGATGAAGTGTTCATTTATGCCTAYTGGACTGCTTGGACACTTGGCCTAAAATATTAACAAATGTACTTATGTTCTAAGGGCCTTGGCTCATTATTTCAGAGCAATTAAAATGTTTGACTTCTGACAAAAGTGTTTCTACACTTAAAATATTTCTTAAATTCTGCAAGACTTGTAGCTACACAACTTCCAGTAGCTACATAACTGGAGAAAGAAAAAAAAAAATAGCCTTAGTTCTAAAGGAAATCCTTTCTGTAACCACTAATACATCCGCTTTAAATCCTTGTTCTTCTGGAGGATATTGGCAGCAAAGGTGCTAAGAGGAAGCAGAGGAAGCTTGGCAATGCATGCCACTTGTAGTCTTCCATCTAGCAGAAGATTTTCACATCAAAGATATCCTACACTTGACTGAATTTATTTATTTTACTTATTACTGATGGAATCATCTTTTCATAAGGCTTTGTTCACTCTTCCACTGATTCAGAGGCATAGAAACTTTTCATGTATTTCAGAGATCTCCTACTTTCTAATAAAATGGTCCATATAGGTCCACATAGGACCAACTCATCCAAATGCCAATATTCCCTCTAAATGTTCCTCCAGAAACAGGTACTTCAGACATTTCTTGTCTTGCTTTTTTTCTAAGTGTAACACTTAATCCTGTATTCCAAATGTAAAGTGTTCTTTCCCCTGGTCAGGGCAAAGCAATCATCATAATCAATCATCACCAAGTGAGGAACTACAGCACCTTAAAAAAAAAAAAAAAATCAGTACACAGTATCACCCCTGAAGAAGATGGGAAAGAATATATGACAGATGTCTAACTAGAAATCTTGAAGATATGAATGTGTCATATAAAAGAAGGAAAATAAAATCTTGTAAGTGATAGTAAAATGTAAGTACTATAGAAAGTACTTCTCTGTTCCTCTTATTATTATGAAATAATATGTTCTGGTGTTACAGGTCATATAGATCCAGGTTATTAATGTCTTAACACCAGGRTGATTCAAAGGCCACAATAAATAAAGAAATTATACGGAAAGGTCTGAGCAAACTGCATCACAGTGAAGTGACTTGATTACCACAAGCCAGCAAACTGTCAACTTCAGCTTCCTCAAACTATCTAAAAAATGTGGTGGAAAACATCCTGATTAAATGGGAACACAGAAATGATTTAAATAGAAAAAATAACACTTTCTAACAAGATCTGCTGCTTTGCATATAGGTTGAATTAAAATTCTAAGCAAGTATATCTAATAGTAATTATATCTGCATATGTACATATGCACACATGCCAGCACTAGAAACCACTCCCAGCATCATGCAGACACAATTACGATTGCAAAATCAAGCACTCGGAAGTTAGGAAATGCCAGAGTTAACCTTTGTTTGGCCTTTGTGCATAGATATTTGAAAGAATCTTCAAATACATAATCTCACWCTACTGTTTTTGCAGGACATCATCCAGTGCACAGGAAGGGCAAATCCTATGTGATAAGCAACTTTTCAGTATTCTTTACCTTCATTCTTCAATGTGCAACCCTCAGACTTGTTTACTGTTGCAATTCTAATCCACATTTAATTCTAACCTACTTCTCATTCTGAAAACTGACTCACTGTTTTTCTAGCAAATTCTTCTATGGTGTTTACTAGCATAATATTTGAATGTTTCGCAAACAGTTATTAATTACCATGTCACTGCAAGGTAAGGAGGATTATTTTATAGCAGACTAGTAAGGGAATGTAGAGACCTTGATCCTATATGTTCCACCTATCCTTGATGCTAGGTGTGTCTACTGCAGATTCACAGGACTGAGTTTCTTAAGGCTTTACATAGATGCTAATCTATGCAGACACGGTTGTTATTCCCTCCAATTACAACAATAAGTGAAAAAAAGGACTACAGCTTCAAAGCAGGCATAGAAAATGAGAAAGATGAAGGATAGTCTATGAAAATATTTTGCTCAGCACCCTCTAGCATCAAGAGACAGACATACTATTTACTTTTCTACAGCTGCATTCAGTTGTTCAAGTCCTGGGATCCCAGCAATCCTATCCCTCATTCAGTTTAAATAATCAAACTCTGCCCACACATCAAGGAAAGGCCTTACAGACCATATTATTTAAATCCTCATAGCAAGTCAGTTGTGTGCAAAGCTGGAGGCTAATGATAAAAAGTATGTGACTAATTAAAAACCGCATCATCATAATAGACATGAATTTGGAGATCAAATAAAAGCTGCAGGGGCAACCTGAATTCTTCACTTCTGCTGTATCTGAGTTACTGAATTGCTAGCTTTCAAACTTTAGTGCTTTAATAGTATTTTATTAACAAGGTGCTTTTTTCTGTTATTTAAAAATAATCATTTTTTAAAATGCCACTTTTGACAATCAGAGGAAATCCACAGCACTAGTGCCTTTATTTCCACCACACAGATCTCTGACATTTCATCTGAAATGACAAGTGCTAATAATAGATTATCACTTTCTATTTTGCTTCACTGCCTTTCCTTACCTCCACATGAAAGGAAATAATTAGACAGTAAAAAAGACATCTTTCTCAGTTAGCAGGAATGAGGAGTTCTCTACTACATGYGACATTTCAGAAACAGAGGTACCTAGCTATAATTTTGAAAAGCTAAATTACAGGCAAATGTCAATGTCAAGGAAAATGAACAGATGAACAAGTCTAAATTTCCATGTAATTGGCATTCTTCTGGTTATTCACTCGAATCTCTGATATTGTTGCTGATAAATAACGGTACTCACAAAGAAAAACATTACATGTTCAAGTCTCATGCAGATATTTTTCCATGATCAAAACTCCCCATATCCAAGAATAAAATTTCCTTATAGTGTGGACAAAGGCTTTGTGCTGTTAGGCTAAACTTATAAATCTGTCAGCACTCACAGACAATACAGATCACAGGCAGATCAATCTGCTCATTCCTAACACAAATACATAAAGCATTAATGCATTTCCATATGGACATTTCTCCTTAAGCTCTTCCTAAAAATTAGCTCAAGCTTTCCTTTCATTTTCCTAAGCTGCATCTTAAATATTCTTAAATAGACAGTTTTATCAGTCTTGATTATGGACATGTTTTCAATATCCAGATGTAATTAATACACATCAGATTTTGGTAGTACAAAAGAACAAATCAAAAACATTATGTGTGGTGGTACATAGGCATAGATAGGTGGTCAATCCTTCATCCACATAATACGTCTTCAGGAGCTTAAGGCTGAATTAAGGCTGAGAGAGCTGGGCCTGTTCAGTCTGAAGAGGAGGAGGCTGAGGGGGGACCTGATCAGCGTGTATAAATACCTCAAGGGAGGGAGGGAGGAGGAGGGGGCCGGCCTCTTTTCAGTGGTGGCCAATGATAGAACTAGAAGAAAYGGCCACAAACTGAAGCACCAAAAGTTCCACAGGAACTTAAGGAAAAATTTCTTAGCAGTGAGGGTGACAGCCCTGGCACGGGCTGCCCAGAGAGGTTGTGGAGTCTCCTTCTCTAGAGATCKTCAAAACCTGCTTGGATGCAGCCCTGTGCCATGTGCTCTAGGTGACCCTGCATGTGGGGAGGGGGTTAGGCTAGATGATCTTTAGAGGTCCCTTCCAACCTTAAGGATTCTATGATTCTATGACAAATTCTAATGATGATACCCTTTTTTTTTTTTTATAACAGATCAACACCATGCAGAAAATTATAAAAAAACACCATTATTACTAATCGGCATTTATCATTTATATTATTAACTGTGGAGGATAACCATCATAGGGTTTCATTATAGCTGCAAAAACACAGAAGGCAAATAAACTGTTAATCTTCCTGGACACTTTTTTTTTTTTTTTTTTAAATACACAACCACCTCAACAAAGGTCCAAAGCATAGTCACTAGATCAGTATTTTGAGTGGAATCTGGTCTTCCATTTTTTTCCATAACTGTTGACAAATTTATAAATGCAGCCCAGTAATTTCATCAAATGACATGGTACATCAGGTACTTGCATTCCAGGTAACTGGTTCTTCATTATCCATACATAATTAATAATAATCATACTTTGGCAATGCCAAAAACAAGTCAAAAGCATTATAGTGGTACACATGCACTGGTAACTGGTCAATACTGCATGCCTTGGCCATGGAAAATCTACTTGCATAGTCCTTCATTATGATAGTATTTATCATAGTCAGATTCTTAATATATACTTTTCAGTCTATGTATTAACACTATGTGATTTATGGGGAATAACAAAAGGACTAATCAGAACTACTTATGAAAACTACTATGAGACCTAAATATGAAATGGAAGCACAAACATGATGACAATTTTATTAAGGCAAACTATAAAGAACGAAGTGAATAAACATAGTAGCTGATAAAGATAATAAGCTTCGCCGGCCTCACCCTAAGACTAGAACTCTAGCCAAACTGAACTGCCTTTTCAGTAGAAACACACTCTGTGGTAAATATATTATGAAACCTCAACAGATCTTTTGTGTCAGTATAACCAAAATTAATCCTTTTAACAACGGAAAAGAAATTTTGCCTCTGTGTGTTAGGATTAAAAAGCAAAAACACATTATTAATGGGTGGATAGGTAGAAGCAAAATGCGGATGCCTGTACTCAAGGGATTCCTTTACTGGCTTTGCCAGTTACTCAACAGTGTCCAGTCAGATGAGGCAAACCCAGAAGAAAAGATAATGATAGGAATCAGTACACAGCTTGTGACCGGAGACAACTAGACACACATACAACAAAAATGCTGCCCTCTCCTTGGCACAGTTTTGGAGGGTGCTGAGAACGCTCATTTCCTTGGAAATTTATCCTCTTGTTTCACTGGAAAGCTGAAGTGCTCAGAATTCCTGCAAATCAAGGTACTACCCTATATACTAGTATCCTATATACAATTGGATTAGAGTTGAAAGAAAAAGTTTTTAAATATGACCCCTTCCAACAGAGTTTGTGCATTTGAGCCTTTAGCTGGAGCTCACATCGCTTCGTAAGTACCAAGTGGGAGTTACATAAGATGTGGATTTTTCTGGTGAAAAGCAGAATACAAAACTCTTCCATTTTGAACATTACTGGGTGAGATCACTAAGCTGTAGACAAAACCCACGAGTTACAACACATAATCACTGCCAAGTGACACAGCAGCTCTTCTTTCATCCTCTAAGCCTTTTTCCTTTCTGATCACTGAATAGCGGAACTGTAGCACCATGCAGGCTGAATCTCTTAAAATGATGAAACAGAACACTGGTTTCCTCTGACATAACAGCATTGTTTGTCCAAGGAATCAACTTAGAAATAGTTTCTATTTGTACATTTAGGAAGGGATTTTCAAAAGCACTCAACAGTGCTGTAACTTAGCTTTTATTCAACAGGGCAGTAAAATGTCTACTGACTTCAGCAGGATCAAATAAAAATCAGTGCTAAGCAATCCAGATCAGAAAAAAAAAAAATGCAGGAACATGCAGACTATATGTAGAGAAGGTAACAGTATGCTTTCTCTTAATTTATTTTATGGCTTTTAGGCTTTTTCTTTTTGGTAATCATTTTTTTGTTAAAAAAAACAAAGGAAAACACAAAGCCATCTCTTTTTATCCAAAAAGAGGATTGTATGTTTTTGCTTATTTTTTTTACAAATAAGAAAACTAACCTGCTAATCATCTTCCTTCAGATTCTGCAGATTAAACCAGAAAAGCTGAGTAAGATAATGAGGAAAGCTAAAWGTTTTGAAAACAATAGCTTAAAAAAATGGAAAGTCTCTACTCAGCTACATTTCTAGCATTTGATACATTCCAWTGTTATGATGTGCTAGTCAAAAACCATTTATGCAGCCAAGCACAAGCGAAACATCTATTTTTTTCCCAAAGCTCTTGAGTTCAGCTAACGATCACATAATTAAATTGCCAGTCTCTCAATATTTATATGTTGAAGCAGCTTTAGATATTCTTATATTGCGCACAGTCAAAGGAGTCAGCAACTACAGGAACTGCCTAAAAGAGAATAATTAAATCACAGAATTTAACTTGGAGGGTAGGGGAGATGAGAGGGGAGAAAAACCATCCAAAACGAAAAACAGCTGACAAAACCAGGCATATGTTACTTGCAGGTAACTTCCAACTTAGTAGTGTTTGGTAATGGATTTAGAACCACTCATCTGGTACTACCCATATGTGAAAAATATCTGAAAATTTTCTGCTTAGAGGGACTAGCTGCTTATAAAGATGCGTGTCTTTTTAATTGTCAGTACTACTGATAGCAATATGCCAGCTAAGAGACAAATTTGCTACTGAATGAATGCTACTTCAACCACTTTTAACTTTCACTGAAACCCTTCTAATAACAAGGAAGGATTAAATGCAATGCATTTGTAGCACAGTGAAAAAAATCAACTTGACAGAACAAAAATCCCTTATACAGAAATGGACAAAGGGAGAGCCTTATTGGTGGTACTACTACTATACAGTGCCTTTGCCAGTTTAAATGATGAGATTTTGGCRGAAATATACACAAACCAACTTGCGATCAAAATACACAACATCACAGAAGCAATACACTGTCAAAAATCTGATAAGACAAAGAAAAAGACCTATTTTGCACGTAATCTAGTCCTAGATTTAGTTACATAATAAACTATAACATAGAGCAGAAAGCAAATCCGATGCATCATTCTTATGTACAGAAGGGGATAGGATTTCATTGTCCTTATATTTCATTCAAATACTATTATCAGTCAAACAAGTTTTAGGAAAAAGTGAAAAAAAAAATGAACTAAATGTACCAACGTCTTTGCCTTTGTTCAACAGCAGCACTTCTGCCTTTTATTTTTGTAAATATATTACAGACCTGATGTTGTGTAATATAGCAATTTTCAAAGAAATGTTAAAACACAAGAAGATTAAAACAGTTTGTGGGGCACATTATTTTAAACACTGGACACACAAATACTCATAGTCAGAAAGAAAACATGTAGTTATTTCAGAATTCAACAGAAAAGRCATTAAGGTAAATTGCTGTTCCTTTACATATGCTTTATGTCTCTGCAGTCAAGATGCTTTCACAAATCCCTGGGTGGTGCCAGTTTCTCTAAAATGCAAGATGATATATGACTACCATACTTTGGAATTCAAACATGTATACACAGCCTTGGAAAACACTAAAGATGTAAAATTTAAACCTGTTAATAAACATTTTCTGTAAATTCAAGATAATGAGAAACAAATATACTTCCCCTCAGTCCTCAAACCTCAAAACAAAACAAAAAAATCACTGAGGGCTGTGTCTTGCATAAATGCCTCTGTGATAACTTCAACCATGAGGTCTTTTTCTCCACCTAAAAAGCAAGTTCTGATAAAAAAATGACTTCAGCTGCATAGTATGGATTCGTCACTGCACAATTCTTAATTAGAACTGTGAGAAGCCAGGGCATGCATCTGAACAAAACAAACTCTGTTCAAGATAGGGAGTTGCAGTTTTCTGCCTGACACCCATTAAGAAGCATATTCATGAGGGAAAAAGCTGGAACTGGAAAAACTCCGATTGTACTGTATCCTTTCAAAAATTAGGTTAGCTGTATTATGCTGTTTGCATGGTCCTGCTCAGTGTTCTGCAAGAGCTAACTGTTGAGGACATTTAGCACTAAATAAAGCGCTTTTTATGATGCACTGGAGGACAGATGAACTATGTTGGGAAAATCCAGAAAGCATTTTTAAGAATGGGAWTTTTCTATCATTCTTTCATCAATTTATTTTTCCAACCAGAACTTTTTCGGTCTACAAGAAATTTTAAGGAATATATTCTCTGCAAATATGTCTTGCTATCATTTCTGTAGAATATTAAGCATTACATTTAACAGATATAGCTGTGGTTTCATATTATTCATCTGAGCTGCCATTGTGGTTACATTGTCGTCAGTGTGGTCTCTTGCAAAAATGATGCCTTGCTGCACTAGAATTTGGACAAACCACTAAATAAGTGAAAAGATGTTCAGGAATCACGAAGAGGAAATTCAAAAAATGGGAATTGGTATGCATGTTTGTGGGGATCTCGAAGACAATTAGCAAAATATTTCCAAAAAGCAGAACTGAAAAGAGCAGTGAATACCCCACTCAAGCTGCTGCTGTCCCATAGTACAGACAGTGAGGTGAAAGCCCCAAAGTGGAAGATGAAGGAGAAAGGAACGAAAGAGGAACAGATTTATAGTGGCATCATGCATTTGTCACAAGAGCCAGGCTTAGTGTGCAAAAAAAAAAATCTTCATTCTTCAGGAGAATGCCAATAAAAGTAATAAGTSTAAATGCTATCTAGTTGTCTGATTATACAAGCAGAATTCTGATTATGAATTATGCATTTGATTTTCCTGTACTGCAGCAAGAGTTAAAGCACACCTTACCATCTGCAAGCAAGATCAAGCAATACTGAATACAGACCAAGTCATGGTGCTTTTGGGAGCYCCGGCCCCACCTTGATTTATGTGCCTATATTATGACATTGATAGCATAAAAAGTTTCAATTTATCACTGTGTTAATCGTGTAGAAAATGTTTACAGTCTATACTTGAAACATGCTATTTTTTGTCACATACTTGAAGAATGCAAAAAATCTGAAACAGTATTAATTACTTAGATATATTTTTAATCAAAATCTTAACGGATATGAATTTTCTGGGTGGGACTCATTTTTAAGCATTTACTAACTCTTAATTAAGACTCCTTCACCTCTTTTTTTCCTATTGCATGTAAAATAGAAGTCATTTTTAATATACATTTTAATATTGCCCACATAAAATGCACTACGTCAAGTATATCTGTCTCAGACATCTCTCTGTTGTGGCTGCTATAAAAACATGAATGCTAATCTTTCAGGTGCCTCATGATATCAATGATAAAGAGGGTTTGATTTAGAGACCATTTATATGTCGCAATTTATGCAAATTACTAAAGCATTTTCTAAAGAAATCCTCATGAACATAACCACATGTGAAATGTGCAAGATTAGCACTTTCTATTAGTAGACAAATGCTGACATTACAATACTAACCACTTACTTGTAAAAGGTCTCCCGGCATATGAGATCAACAATTTTAATTACTCTTTATTAGTTTTAAGAAATATCTTGTAAAACGCATGTGACATGTTTGCTAGATTTATTATCTAGAACCGAATCATTATCTGGAAAACTGTCCTGTCTTGTCTCTGTCCAGTCCAGAGACCTACTTCACGATGCAACATTTGTCACGTTACAGATCCACAGGAGGAAGTAGAAAGCGACATTCTCAAAAGATTTGAATCTTTCAGTAAGATAGAAAGAAGTTTTATTCTAAAATGATCATTAATTTTACTGAGAAAGAAAAAAGATAAATACAGTAAAGAATGAATTTCTTTACACTATAACCTCCATTAGAAACAGCCTTGTATATAGTCCAGCTGGCCATGAGTCATTTTGGAGTCTATTCCTGGATCTGTCATCAAATGGGATATTACACTGCCCATTATCAAAAACAATATAGTCAAATTGGCAATGCTGAAAATTGTCACTTACCTCCAACTTTCAACAGTGAAAAGAAAAAAAAAAAGACAGGCAAAAAGAATTCTAAAATTGCACATGTCAAAGATGTGACCTTTGCTGAAAGGCATGTTATTTCTTTAATGAAGGCTATATTCTTTAAAGAAAGGAATATTATTCAGTCTGTATTCTAATAAAAGAAAGCCCAGACTCTGTAAGGTAAGGTTCTGGTCAGTTCTGAACTTTTGTGGTCTATCACTATGCTTTTAATGCAACATTATCACAATTAATGGAATGAGGTTCAGACATTTCAGGGAAAATAATTATCAATGTCATCAAAAATATATACCTAAGAAAGTAAACAGAGTAAGTAAAATAAGAAAAATAAAGTAAGAAATGAAATTTCTGTGAAATTCACTTCAACAGTAATTTACTTTCATACTAATTAGCTGCCAAGTAAGGAAAACAAAAGAAAGGCAACCAGTGACTTTTTGTTGCAAGACTTGCACGAACACAGATTCTAAAAACATACCTCAAACCAGCAGAAATTTAGATATTAAGTTGACAGAACATAAGGGATTGCTTTTGATTTTTTGCTTAAAGTACACTAAAATATGAAAAGAGACTGACAGAAGAAGAAAGGAGAATTAAAATGCTTTGGAGCTATTCATTACATTTTCAGACTTCTTCAGGCTAATCTCTCAACTAACCATGATGTTTGCATGCCTATGTAGGGAAAGAAATTGAAAGGCTGAATACTYCCTTAAAACTTTTCAGGTTTTGCGAGTCTTTCACAACATTCAGAAACATAAATTTCTACGCCCGAGCCGGTGACAACACTCTCAATTACCTTAGCTGCCCACGACAATATACGCACACCCATTCCCACCCCAGGAATAGCATGAGAGCATTTTCACAAAGCRTCAGTAATAATGTTATAAAAACATTCCCTGCCTCCCAGTCATCGAGGAGGACTGCGCTGACTGATGTGGCTAATGTCGAAGCACTTTGGTTCATACTGTATTCATGCTAGCAGAGAGACAGATAAGCAAATGTGTTGACACTTATTTCATCATTCAGCCATTGATAGGATCTTTGGCCCTTGTCTGCGGTAGGCAGCCAAAACTGTGCTGAAAACCCTCTTCCTGACTTGGGAAGTTCAAGATAAAGCTCCATCCATTTTTTGTAAAAGGCAACGTGACAACTGGCTCATACCGCTGGCACATTAGCGATACTTCCCACCATGTTCCCGACATTAACAACACTTCCCACCGTTACTCCCTTCCCATCTCTCATGGAGATCCTGCCATGAACACGAGAGGACTTTAATCCCTCCCTTATCTATACAGGCCCAATTATGGCGTGTGATAGACAGAGATGATCCCACATGGCAGATTGTATCAGTGAGTGAATGGCCTTCTTCCAGATTTACTCTTTTCTCCCCCCCTTTTTTCCTGATGAAAAATAATAATATATAAATAAAAATAGTAAATAAGTAGTAAATAAAAAAGTAAAAATAATATATACACTTTGTTTTGAATCACCACTAAAAACAAAATGAAWATTTCAGGGGCTAGCACAGAATTAAAACTCATCCTTTTGTGAACTGTTGGGGATTAACTAAAAACTCATTTAAGACATTGAAATATGACTACTGACACCAGTACACTTTACTGACAGAAGAAAAGRAGGACAAACACAGACTCTAATACTAGCTGTGGACATAGTAAATGAGTGGTAATAGCAGTGCATGGTTCAATGCAGAAATAGTGTAATAAGCGTTGAAAACTGGCTTTATTAAAAGGCATATKTTCCATATCCTGAATAAAACTAAATATGGTTACATAGCAGGTAAATTTTTAAATTTCTATTTATTACAAAAGAAGAAAAACATGAGATTTCTTTTCCCTAAATTACCTTGCAGTAATTTAAAGCCATTCTTTGGGTCTTTTCCACAGTTCAGAAAAATCAACTCTCTCCTGTTGCAGTTATGTTTTTAAATATTTGAAGTTATTATGTAATCCCATTCCGCCTTCTCTAGACCAAAATTATCTTAGTTCCTTCCTTCTGCCCTCACTGATCATGATTTCTAGAGGTATATTCACTCCTTTTATTCTTATTTAGACCCTCTGAAACAATCAAAATGCACATGAGTAAAAAATCAAGTATGCCTAAATCTCCAATTAAAGAGGATCTAATCTAATTTTGCTTGACACATCACCGTCCCAGCACAATAGCTTCTAAACAGTGCTTTTCTGGAAGATATGTAAGCTCCTTACAAGAGAGGCCAGACAAATTGCTTAGGCGGAGAAACTGACACACAGTTCAGTAAAGTGACTCACTCAGGGCCACCTTGCACATCTACACCACAGATGAGAACAGGAACCCGCTTAAGCCACTTACTGAGCAACTCTTTATCCCCAAATCACAACATATAACTCTAGACAGTATCTTAAGATTTTAATATGTAGCATATTCTTATTTCTTTTTTTTTTTTATTATTTTTATTATTCAAATGTCAGAGCCTATCCATTGATTCTTCTGAGCTACCAGACCTATATTCACAACTATGCTTCACCACTGCACCTCCTTGCAAGTACTTTGCCCTTCAGAAAAAGGAACCCGTCACCATGAACAGCAGCTGGCACAATGTAGAAATACATGGCTAAATATTCCTTTCACAGACCATTCCGCTGCTCTTCTAAGTTGTGTGCAGCTCTTCTAAGCTGTGCAATACTTTTCCTGAACTTTGTTTCTGAATGTCAGCCAAGTCTTGTAGTTCTTCTCAAGCTCAACTATAAAATTACTGCTTTAGCATTTATGAATGGCCACATAAATAATCTGTAAAACCTATATCTGATAATCTTAATCCTCATTTGTATGTAACCTCCTCTAGGCAAAACTCAATAAGCCCCAATTGCTTTCTGAGCTTACAGCTCACTAGTGAAACTGGATGAATGTCRGATTTTATAATATTATGATATATTTATGATATTTATACAGTAACTTCAGTAATGTTTAAGATGCCATAGAGATCACGAATACCATATGATTCCACAGAGAAACTGACTAGTATCTTTCAAGGAAATAAAAGAAAACGAAGAAGTAGTGTTTCCCACCTTATCTGCTTTGTTCTATGAAAAAAAGAATGGATGAAAACACCACATTTTACAGCTATGGATTATAATCTTTGTTTTCACATTTGAAAAGAAAAAGAAAGAAAGCTGAGGTTCTAAAGATTACTCCTGCCAAATGGCAGGCTTCTGCAAACATCTCACTTTGATTTTAGGGTAAGTGTTAATAGCAAACTGCCTGTGATCTCTTTCAGTGTCCAGCAGCAAATATGTTTGTCTATTGAAACTGGATTTTTCTAGCTTACCTTATTTATCTATTCATTATTCAGAGGGATAGGAAAATGTCTTTTCCATAGAAGCTCTAAAGATTTCAATTAGTTTTCCAGGTTAAGGGCAGAAGAAAGAATCCCCATGTGCTTAAAAGACTCAGGTTGAGGTCTCTGATGTGATTTCTATCAGAGACTGGATCTGGGTCTTCTATATGTCAAATGAGTGCCGAGAAAGGAACTATAATACAAGAGAATCAATTATCTAGAAATCTCTGGCTGCTATTTTCTTTCCAGTAGCATAAATTAGTTAATTACTGAAATAGCTAGTCACAGACATTTATGATTTTAACCTTGAAGTTTGGCACAGAATTCTTGACTCATCTTTTTTTTTCAGTACCGGTAGCAAATGGTGATTATTAATGGTGATTAGCAGAATGCAAACGCAAGCTTTTATATGACTTTTCCTATCCTCAGCATACCAGTCTAGTCTGTCTATAGGACTTACCAATGTTATAACTATACTTCCACTTCTGATAACTAACCTCTTATTGAGAGGACGTGATAAAGGCTAAACATCCTCAGGCCTTAACAGGCCAGTCACCACACGAGTCGGCAACAGCTAGCATGTATTAGAGCAGTTTTTTTGGTTTATTTTATGCCAAGGATGGCAGCTGCACAGCCCAGGATCATGTATGGCACAGGATCACAGAGGCACAAAGGACATTAGCCAGCTGAGCCACGAATGAGAATCAAGTCCAAACATATATTTCTGGCTACACGGTTTAAAAGAGAGGGAAAATATGCACTAAAGTGACACAAAGCTGGAAACTGCTACTGTATGTCAAAAAACTATACTTTTTTTTTTTTAAGAAACTAAAAACTCCTTCTATATTTAACACTCATTTTGCAACTCTTTCCAATGGCAAATCCGTAATAGCAAAACTACCCATCTGATACAGAATGAGCTAAACACTACAATCTGCTCCAATATTTTCTTCTGCTCCAGAGCAAACTCCAAAGGTTTTTCCAACAAAGCAGCTGGCACTACTAAAATATTTTGCACTCTAGTGTTTAGGAAAAGATATTCAGTAAAGGAAATCTCTCATTCATATGTTTAAAGAAAACAGGAACAACGTGTTACAATACTCTCTGTATTGTCACTACAGTGTCACTACAGTGTCACTACAAAAGGATGGTAAGTTCAAACTTCTTGCTCTGTACAATATAGTATGTTCATGTAGCTTGCTAAAGAACATTTCTGTCCATTGAATCATTAAAGTTTTAAAACATATGCTATAGCTATTTACAAAATGCAAGGGTTACTGAATACAAAAGTAACAGACATAAACATTGCTGTGAAAAATGTATGAAAGAACAAGAAATACACGATTACTTGCAGTATATCAAAAACTAAGAGAATGATTACTTGCAGTATATCAAAAATAAGGCCAAATTCATGAGATGCAAATATTTAGAAGGCAAAGGAAAGGAAAACAGAATTCAAAGTGCAAGGTCAAATAAAAAGATAAACTAAAAACAAAATAATAACAAATAGTAAAGATTGTCCACAGAAAATATAATACAAACTATCAGAACTAATAGGGCATCATTTTCATGAAAATTTTGTATTGTACATAATACAGTCATACACAAGCATAACCCCCTATCACCTGACCTTGGCTCATAACCCCCTATCACCTGACCTTGGCTCATAGGCCATTTATTCAATCAAGAGGATAATTTTTTAACTTACCTGTTTGCTGCATCCATATAATATATGTGATAAACAAGCACAGGCAGTGCCGCAGCTTCCATTTCCAGTGATAGCACCACATTTCACTTCTATGAAACATCCTGTAAAAAACAATAAAAACAAAGGCAAGGAACACTTCAGGGAGCTTTACAACAAGCCAAGACTATGTCACAAAACTATTGTCAGTGAAACTAGTAACTATCAYGAAGCAAAGCACTTGAAAACTAAACAAGGACAAGTGCAGACATCCGTATAGATTAGGAGAGCAGCTTCGCAGAGCAACCTGGGAGTCCTGGTTGGCCACAAGATAGCCATGAGTCAGCAGTGCCCTYGTGGCCTAAAAGGGATCCTGGCCTGCATGAGGCGAGTGCTGCCAGCAGGTCAAGGGAGGGGATCCTGTCCCTCTACTCAGCTCTGGTGAAGCTGCACCTGGAATACTGGGGGCAATTCTGGGCTCCCCAGGACAAGAGGGATGTGGAACTTCTAGAGAGGATCCAATAGTGAGCAACAAAAATGACTAAGGGACTGCAGCATCTATGTTATGAGGAAAGACTGAGTGAGTTGGACCTGTTTAGCCTTGAGAAAATAAGATTGAGAGGAGATCTGATCAATATGTATAAGTACCTGAGGGGAGAAYGTAGGGAGGAAGGGGTCAAACTCTTCTCGGTRGTGGCCAGTGATAGGACAAGAGATAATGGCTATAAATTGAAACACATGAAGTTCCATCTCCATATGAGGAAGAACTTCTTTCCTGTAAGGGTGACAGAGCTCTGGAACAGGCTGCCAAGAGAGGTTGTGGAGTCTCCTCCTCTTGAGACCTTCCAAACACACCTGGATGCCACCCTATGYCATGCACTCTAGTGGGACTCTGCTGGAGCAGTGGGGGGTTGGACTAGATGATCTCTAGAGGTCTCTTCCAACCTTAACCGCTCTGTGATTCTGTGAAAACTGTGGACTACTTTAGAACAAGTGAGAGAAGCATGTATGAAAGTGATATTGTACACTTGACTGCAAAGGTCAGAAATGTTGCTCTCTGACCCTCTTCAGACAATAAAGTGGAAGAAAAGTTGTGGTTAGGATGCTAAGCATGCAATGGTGTATAAGACTTCAGTAAAAGGAACAAACGACCCATATGATAACAGTCTGAAGGGTTAAAGGTGTGATTCATATATGTAGTCTATATATATTACACACATATTACTAACTTAGTAGCAATGCTTTTTGGTGCTAAACCATACTTAGTGCTAAGATTTTGACAGYTATGGCACCTTTTACTGAGTTTAACATTTCCTTTTCCTTAAAGTATACGTGACCTTTAATGGTTAAACCAAAATGTTTCCTACCTGGTGGGCAGAAGGGACRAGAATTAATCTTTTGTGAGCTTTAGCCATGTGTCTGAAATGAATTATGCATCATTACATTCCTACCTCACTTTACTCCACAAGATATCAACAAGCAGGAGCAAGGAACAAACAGTGCAACACAACACGTGCTATTTTGACTAACTCATTCCCATCCTATTTGGCATAAATAACCACTAAACAACCTTTGTTCACTAAGGTTTGTTATCTCGTTATACTGCACGAAAACCTCAAGCAGGACCCCTGAGATATTTCACAATCCCATTACCAGCAGCACTATTTAAGAAACAATCGTGAATAAATAGACATGAAGAAACATGAATTAATACAAATACCTGCTCTATTTAATACGTACTATCCTAGAAATGGAAAGTATCTTTAGAATGGTCACCTATATCATTTGTCAGGAGAAAAATGCAAGAGATGTAGAGTGAAAGAAAGTGCAAAGGAGTGGCAAGAAAACTTAATTTTGTTTAACTTGGGGAAATCTASTTCCTTCTGTTCCACAGATACTGCTGTGAAACTGCGAGTGAAACTTGAGGGCAAATGCAAATCCTTTCCCAGAATTGGCTTCTATTGCTTCCCAAAGTAAAGTTCTGTGACACAGGAAAAAAGCCAAATTTAACACAGCAAGATAAACCATTGTAAAAGAATAACTAATGTTTCAGTTTTAAAAGTTCATCAAGCCACACCCCCGGGCTAGATGCCAGGCAGCCCAGGTAAAAGACACTTCAGTAGCCTGCAACCATCAGTGAGGCTTCCCATCACTGCAGGGTTAGACAGCAAAACTATCTGATTACCAGGAGAAAGAAAGAAAGGAGAAAAAAAAAAAGCATTTCTTTTCTTTCAGCATCAGCATTTCTTTCAGACAGTTGTATCAAACTAAAGATTTGAAACTGATTTATTTTTCAGAGATATTGCAAAGTCAAATTTAACAACTTTTGAAGACATGTGCAAAACAAACTGGGATCTGAAATACAAGATATGCTTTGATGAAGCCAGACTCACAAAGTAACCAGATTAGCAAACAACAGAAGTATTGTCCTTCAGCTCTATGACCTATAAATCRCTGCTAAAAATCTGAGACAGCAGAATACTGTGGTTTGAGGACCCTTACTCTTCAATGCATACAATTCCATAATACCCTCCACATTTATTTAGAGAAAAAAAGACCTTGAACAGAAGACTTTGTACGAGGTGAAAGCCAGATATGCACACATATGAACACATATAGCATACATACATTCAGACTGGTGAAACAGAAATGATGACTATATTAGCCTGACATATCTTATCCAGGATGGAGAAGAATATTGCTCCTTCTAGATAGATTTTGCAGCTACTTATGTGAAGAATGCTAGTCTGCTGCTGGCTAACCTACCAAATGAAAACCAGTAAATTGGTTGAAACAGTGGGGTCATATTAATATCTTTCTAGGGTGTTGCAGAAAATGTTGACACTTTTGATATCTCCATGAGCTCAACTGTATGATTTTGCTCATTTAATAGTGGGAGAATCCAAGCCACAGCTTTTGATTCATTCACGGAAAAATAATATGATAAGGTGCCACTGCCTAAGTCTCAAGTGAATCAATCCAACCACACTGCCTTTTGGTGTTTTTTTCTGTGTCTGTGGCGTTTTTTTTCCTAAAGAGTGTGTGGAATTCTGTGTTAATCTGACAAAACTATTTCTTTTGGTCAGTTCTGTTTTGTTAATGTTTACATGCGTTCTGGTAATACTTATGAGCTGGTATCCCATGGTGTTAGTTTACAGTCTGTTTACTAATCCTCACTTTTGTAAAAAGCAACAAGCCAGGAAAGATTTCAAGAACATGGATAATCAACAACAGAGCAGAGGATAAGTACAGAAAGCAAGACAGAAAGGTCTTTCTGTATATAGAAAGTTATAGAAACTTTCTTTCCCCAAGGAAAGGACTAGGTAATTCTTCAGTTGCTACTAATAATCAATCAATCAATCAAACAATCAAGCAAACCCTACACTATTCTCCATTAAAATAAGTGAGCAAATAGGTAAAAAAGGGGAAATCTGTATCCTACATTTACACCCTCTGTTGTAGAAGAGTTTCTTTACAGCATATCGTATCTGATGACCAGAAAGAAAGGCTTATCAAACTCTAAAGAGATTGATCAAAAAAATCACATTTTTATCTTTGCTACCAAAACACTGCTTGCTAATGTAGGCACAAAGAGTCAGATGTGTTTCTTTTGGGGATCCATGTTACAAAGAATAACCTCTAGGAAGTGCTGTAAGTGGGTGAGAAAATCATCTGTTCAATACATTCTTCAGACTTTCTGTAGGCAAAAAGCCAAAATTCACAAACCTGACTGCTCACAGTTTTACATTTTGCAGGACAACACTGCTCGTACAAGAAGCTGTCTTGGAAGTCAGCTAACATATTGCCAGCATAAAGCTTCCTTCCATACCAAAACTCTATCTCAGATACCTTGACAATGCAGCAACCTTATTGGAAGCAATTTTGAAGGAGAAGAGGGACAGGAAAAAAAAGAAAAAAAGAAAAAAAAAGAGGGTAAACAGTTGGTAAGACATTTAGAAAAACTAAGTCATGTTTAGATATCTAGCATTCACATGTTAATCACTAGYATATTTATTATAGGTTAATTTTCTTGATTATTAGCATTCATTTAATCTACAATTGAATCCAACCAGGATATGAGTAATTCAACAAACAAATCACATATACAGTTCGGGCTAGTTTATTACTTATCAATGGATGACACTAATGACACCGATGCCTAAAACAACACTGACTCAGCAACTCACTTTTCAAATCCTTAGTCCTGTGTCCCTATTTTAAATAATATTAAAAGGATGCATTCGGTTATTTGGCAATCATCAGTAGGCTAGAGAAAGAACATCAGCACACAAATGTACCAAAACATGTAAAGAATGTAATAAATCAATCCATAACAAAGTTTTTTTTATCAATTTCAGAACACATGCATTTCAGTCTCCAACATTAAGGACATGAAAGTTGCTGAAGGCCCTTCACAGTTAACTTTATTCCTCATTTCTGTTTCAATTCAAATGAGAAAGAACGAGCACTGTCCTGGCTCCAGCTGGTAACAAGCTCACAACTGAACAAATCACTGTGAATCACCACAGATCCCAAACAGCATTTTGCCACCTAGGATGTGTGAGGATTATTAGGACACCTATGGCAGAGCTAGACCCATTCCGTTTAGATGGGATCTCATGACAGCAATCCCTTTTAACACATATTTCTTACAAAACTGGTCTTCAGAGTAGCAACTGCCATTCTAAGGAATCTTATAGAAAAGCTACCAATTTTTCTATAAAGTGGCATTATTCCATTGTAGACACTACGTGACAAGAGCAGCTATGCACTCTAACTGCCAATTTAATCCAGTCCACAGCTACTTGCATTTCCTATAACATAGGGAAACAATGGGCTTATTCACAATTCATTCTAGAAGAGCAAAATAGTCATGTAATTTATCTAAAACCATAAATGGATGGCAACTTGACATAGTTCAAGAACAAATCAGTGGGGGTCTTGCTAAATCTATCTACAAAACTTTACACTATGCATGCCACCAGCCAGCTAATGCAACATCCTCACCCTTTGGGGAGCTCTGCAAGGAAATATGTACAAGATATGAATAATCCTGGCACATTCGATCTGTCTACCTTATGATATTGAACCATGGCATGCATATTTGAATACACCATCTTCCTTGTTCAAAGCTTCGGCAAAGTTCCCCAGAGTGGGATGTGAATTCCGCCCCAGGCAGATTGACATGACTCTTTTGGTCTTTGACATGTCTAAAGCTATTAGGGAAAAATGTTGCTGACAGTTGAAAACTACAAGAATGATAACATCAGTTTCACAATTCTTTTCTCCTATAGGTTGTAAACAAAAAGATTTTGAGTTTAATTACGCTGAAGTGGAACTACAAGTGAAAGGTGATTACAGCTCCCATCCGAGCTCCTGCAGATTAACAAAGAAGTTCATTTTGCTTTTGAAACCCTCGCTTTAAGCCCTGACACTAATGCCCTGAAAGATTAACTACATAACGCCAATTAAAAGTTTCATTTTAAGCAATTGATCTTGCAAAAGCCAACTTGCAAACGCCCTCACACTCATGAAACGAACTTAAAAAGCAATARTGAGAAGGCAGAGACTTTTGACTTCAACCACGCCAATTGCACTGGGTCCACCTTGGTCCCCTGGCTTTCCTTTCCAAACCGAAGTTTTCGGAGTCGCGGGCKGCTGCTCCGGCGGCCCTCGCCCCTCACCGAGGCCTCGCGCCGCCCCGTCCCGCTCACCTGCTCCGCTCGCCGGGGCGCCGCGGGGCCCCRCTCGGTGCCCACCTGCGGCCGCGGCGCCCCGACGGCGGGAACGCGCCGGGAGCCCCCGCGGGGGCGGCGCTGCGGCCCCGCCGGCGGCCCCGCGCCCCAGGGCCGCCGCAGCCCGCGCCGCGGCGGGAGCAGTAAGAGGAGGAGGACGCGGCCGGGGAAGTTTTATGGTGCCCGCCCGGCCCCATCTCCGCGCCGCTCTCGCCCTGCTCCGCACCTGGCGCCGGGGCACGAGGAGATCCCGGCGGGAGCGGGGCAGCCGCGGGACGCGCGGCTGCCGCCCTGGCAGCTCGCGCGGAGAACGCGCTCCTTTCCCCGTTCGGCAGCCCTACCTACCTGCCTGCGTGCCTGCCTCCCGGCGCGGTTTCGCCCGCGTTACTCACCGCCCGGCCCTGCCCCACGTCCCTGCCCCACCGAGGGACTCCCCCGAGCAGCCCCGCGCCGCCGGCCGGGAGCGGACACTTACGCGGGGGCTCCGCGGCGCTGCAGCCCGCCCGGCCCCTGCCACCATCCTCCGGCCGCCGCCTCTGCCCGCCTGCCCGCCCGCCTCTCCGCGGGCAGGGTCGCCGCCGCTCGCCCACCTCTCGCCCGCCTCCGCGCACGCCGCCCGGCTCCGCTCTGCTCCTCCTCCGCGCCGCCTCCCTGCAGCCACTTGGAGAAAGTTGGAGGCGGTGGCCGCGCCGGGGCCGCAGGTGGCTTCGCCCCGGCGGCGGCTCCGCGCTGCCCCGCGGGCCGGGCTGGGCCAGGCCGGGCCGGGTCGGTCGGGCCGGTGGTTCCGCGGCGGAGCCGCCGCAGCCGCCGCGCGGAGCGGGAAGGACGCGGAGCAGCCGAGGCGGGGGAGGGCA
The DNA here is from genome assembly GCF_003342845.1 of Nothoprocta perdicaria. NCBI lineage: Eukaryota > Metazoa > Chordata > Aves > Tinamiformes > Tinamidae > Nothoprocta > Nothoprocta perdicaria. The sequence goes on along the minus strand of NW_020455423.1, from coordinate 494,041 downwards.
GCGGCGCCGCCGGGCGCCCCTCGCGCCCTCCTCCAGGGGCGCCCGCTCCCTGCCGGGCAGCCCAACAGGGACCCCGCGTTCGCACCCACCCGGCCCGCACCCCCTCTGCGTCCCGCATCCAMCCGGCCCACATCCACCTTGCCCGCCTCTCCTCTAGACGAAGGGCCGAGCCCTGAGGTCCCGTGGCAGACGGGAGCATGGCCCGGGGACACAGCCCACCCGGGAGGTCTTGGAATGACCGGGGCAGAAGGGACATCCAGGGGGGTCCTGTCATGGCCTAAGGACAAGGCACCTCTGAGGACACCCTGGTTCGGCCCAAGATCCGTCTCCAGAGAGCCCTAGCGTGGCCAAGAGACACCATCTCCTTCCAGGAAGACCCCCCAGCGCCCAAGGGGCAGCACACACCTGGGTGCAAACACATCACACAGGCACTCAACTCACAGTGAGCAGTTCTTGCAGGCAGTGCTGGCCCACACCTCACACCTGTTTCCTGGGAAGTGTTTTGGGACAATGACAGTTTATACTGTCCTGAATTTTGCTCACTAAATCTCTTTGGGACACAGCACTGCACTACAGCTAAGTGTGAAAGCACTGAAGCGATACTACAAGAAAGGCTGCAAAAAGTATGCCATGAAAGGGGTCCAACATTCTCAATACTACCTGGTTTTGAGCTGGCAYGATTGTGAGGGCAGGGGCAAGAGAAGGCTTGGCAAAGTGAAMTGTTCAATGAAGCTATCAGCACATAATATCAGTTGAAAGCCAAGTTTCCGTTTAAAAAATGTAAACATCACCGTTTTTTTTTTCAGGAAGTTTATGTTGAGCATCAGTATTCACTCATTGTAATCATTTTTTACTATCTATCTTTAAAGCAAGCAAAACACTGTAAGTTTATTTTCATTGTGACTCCATGGCACTGAACATGGGCCTAGGCACTGCTGCTGCYAAATTTGCCCACCATAGCCAGATCTGTGTGACAAACTACATCCTGAAGGTAGCACAAAGGACATCGCAGCAGGGAGGCCCTTTTCTCCATTTTAAGAGTCCTGTAGTTTGAGTAGGTATCGCACAGCCTCCCACCCTGCTGCTGGGTCTGGTGTCTTTTGAGCTCTTCTCCACAGGGGCCACAGGAGAGACATAGCAGAGGATGCAGGAAGCTTTTCACTTTTCATATGCCAGCTTTTCTCTAAGACTTGCAGGCTACTGCCCAGCTGCTCTGGATTAGGATGCCTAAAGGCTGGTTATGGGACCACTAGATATGGGACTTGCACTAATATGTGTAACCCTTACTCTGTTGTGTAGTCAATTTGTAGACAGATGAATYTACTGTGCATGCATAGGTTGCATTTGCATCACATGCACAGCAAAGTTTATGCATACAGAATGCTTAGGACTCGCTGTGTATGTGCTGATGAGTTGAATATTAAGCTYGATACCTCCTGGGCGTATTGGAATCACTGTGTATGTGATGTGTATGTAAGTCAAGAACATCTGGAAGAAATCCACTAAACTTCATGCAAAAGCAGTGCTATGTGTAGTGCCCATCTTCTGCAYATTTTGGAAACTTACATGTTTCTTCGCTGTTTAGAAGGTAAGAAACCTTAGAAGGCTTGTAGAGGTGATTGCAGTTGCAGAATGTGGAGTCACACCAAAAAAAAAAGAATGAAAAAAGTTTGGAATTTCTTTCCTGTCATGCTTTAATTGAGCTATATGTTTTTTTAGTTAATCTCCTTCATAATTGTTTTCAGTTATGTTCTCATTGTATCCCTAATAATTGTTYTTAATTTGCTATCATACGTTATCTCAATGATCATCATTCTCATATTGCTATCCAAAACAGCCGAACCAGGAACAAATTCCAAATAAAAGCTTCTGAGGAAAATATTTGATGGTTCCAAAGCAAATGGCTTAAATTTTGTTAGTCAAAAACCACACAACTGGAGGCATTTTATATCAAAGCACAGCTACACCCTACTGCAAGGGAGAAGAAGTAGGACAACTGCTTCTAATGGCAGCTCCTTGAAGGAGCTTTCTCCTCACAGCATAAGGACAGCTGTTTTGGATTTCAAAAATGAAATTCAGTCTGGTAAGAAATGACTATGCTGTCCAGTGGGAATAATGTATGCTTCAGATTTCCTGGATGACAAAACACATTAATCCGTGTTACCATAGGATGGTACTGAAAGGCTCAAGACACTGGAATTCACTACTTGTACCTGATTAAAGAGTGAATATTTGCTTTCAAGGCCAGTATGAATGATGTCAAGGTTCCCTTTGTAATTTTGAGAAAGCTAATCTACTGCTCCTGTCATAGTTGAGGAAGCCTGCCCTTAGATATGTGTCACACTGATGCTTAGGCAAGAACGTGTGTAGTTTAAAGTGATTTTAAGTTCACTGTCTCAGAGTGAGACTTCAGGCTACCCTTCAATACCTGTCCCAGGTTAACACTGTGTGCTCTGTTTTGCAAAATCTGAATAACAGGAAAAAAATCACTGATGTCTGGGAGACACTGCTATAATTCCACCAAAGAAACATGCCTTATATAGGCCAATGATGGAAATTTCCAACAGAACAGGGAGCAGCGCTTGTTTGTTCATATCTTACTTTTTCAATAGTGGCAATATTGTGTTATGCTTATTTTTTTTTAAACCACAAGCTATGATAACTGAATAATTAGGTGGAGGGATGCACTATTTTGTCCTATTCCGATATATGTCATGAATATTCTAAGTTTAGTAAAATATTTCATAAGTAATTTATAGGCCCTTTTATAGCTTTGTTCTTATGTTCTGTTAGCTTTAGGATGGTTTCTTTTTGCTTTGTGCAACACTGCATGGACCTCTCAGGAATTATTTTATAAAAATGTTAAAGAATGTTCCATGACAGAATACTGTGAAATTTCATTTTTTATATCTCAGTAACTTATTCCAATGTTTGAGACATGGGACTTTCCATGGAACTTTTGTTTTGAAACTTTTCTCCTTACTGTATCAATCACATTTAGGAAGACCTGTGTTTATTTAGCAAAGAAGTACAAATATTAAAACTTTAGTGCCTGCAACAGTCCCAAAGAGAAAACACTTGAACCCACAACAATACAAAGGAAGCTTAAAATAAATAGTGCAATGCTATAAACTTATCAAGAAAATGCAAGATCATATGCATTCTCAAGAAGTTCGAAGATAAAATTTGGCTTTGCAATCTACAGCCATTCCTGGCTTTCTGCCCAGCCATTCTCCTATCGTGATACCCCTAGCTGGGTTTAAAAGTTCAAAAGGTGAGCTTCCAGAAGTTGACTTAAAGGATCAAAGACCGAGCTTTGATCTGAAAGGTGAAGGAACTGCACGAGTATCAACTGCTATTCCCTGTATTTGTAATTGGAGTGTGGCTTCAGATTGTTGAGGTGTAGCAAAGGACTGGCTTTCATTAGTCTTTTAAATACATCTTTAAAATCCTGCAACTCCTTCTTTTCCAGGGTCTCCTACCTCACTCAGGACTGCCTAGTCAGCCCCCAGCCTTCCTAGCTTCTGCCTGGGTTGGAGGAAACTCTGTCTGAACTTCCTGACTTTTCTTCTGAGGACCTGCTAGATTTCTCCAAACATACCATTTCCCCTGCTTTTACCGTATTTGGGAGATTAATAAGAGCCCTACCTCTGTTTCAGGTACAGAGGAGGTAAGAACAGATAAAGGAATTAAAAGTAAAAGGACTGAGTAGAGTCAGTAATGAACAACTGCCATAAGCTTACACTGACATATTGCATTTATGTTTAATGTCATGTCTTCTGATGATAGGCATAAAGTGAACTGTAACACCAGTGTAAGTTTAAAACGTGTAATCAGAAGGTCAAGGGCTAATATATACTCCTATCTTTACCACATTGATACTTCCTCCGATAAAAAAAAAAACTTAGGTTAAGAAATGTTTTCTTTCAGCGAGGTTACCAATGGCTAAAACCAATGTGCTTTGTGCCAGATGAAGTGTCTTCGATGAAGTGCTGAGTGTGTGACCTGTACAGTGCTTTTATACATTGCTCTCTAAAAGGTTGTGGAGTCTGTGATCTCAAGCAAAGCAGGAGACAGACTGGGCAGCAAACTAATCTGGACTGTTGTCACAAAACATTTTAGTTTTTAAATCACTCTCTGTCTTAACGAGCCCGTTTCAACTCCTCACCCTTGAGGAAGCACTCTGGGGGTCCTAAACATGAGCATGCTGGAGCATACTGGCACTGGTGCTCTTAAGCACATCACTATTCTGGAGCAGGGAGAACTGGAAGTTCTTGTTTGCCTGTTTATAAAGGCTTGCTGCACTTTTATTCTCTCATGAAAAAGAGGAACCTCACATTTTTTTTCCCAGCTTCAGGTCAATTAACCTGGATTAATGCTTATATTACATTRTGAAGCACTTCATTGCTGTGATGTTTTTGTAGGGTAATGTTGGTAGCAGCATTGAATACCTATGAGTGGTCTGATCTGAGCTAGTTTCTGGTATTTGAATGGTCAGATAAACCTGTTCGGCAAGAGTCCATAGTGTTAGAGGATAAGCAATGACAGCTTATGATTCTTGGTATAGTATATGGCACAGTGGAAAGAAGCATAGCATATAGATGATTACAAGTTTATTGAAAATTACAACTGCGTTAAAAGTGACCTTTCATTCTATAGAGTCAGCATACTTTGAACTTCATGTATATCAACTAGGAGTGTAGAAAGCATTTTAAGCTATGCAGTTCTTTCACCCTAAAATGTCTCTGTGTGGCTGCCAGTAATTYCAGTGACATCAGTTGAATTTAACACCAGCTTTAGCCCCTCAACTTCATTGAGACTTACTCTGGAAGTAGATCTATTTGGAGAAGATAACATTGATAGGTAGTGTCACCCCTTTCCCACAGGATATAAATAAGCAGTGTAAATACTYAGATTTTTATATGCAAAGCTGAGCTAACCTTTGCCTCTAGTCAGTTCACTACCCAAGCACATGTGACTGTTAAATACCTGACTGGAATGAGGATAAACACTTATCCCTGAAAGCTTCTAAAATGTTACCAGATTTGAATTTTGCTGCAAATAGAGCGTTTAGCAGAMAATCAAATTGTAAGGAGGACAGGGTTTTAGACGTATAGGCTATTGTTGGTGGACCAGTTAACCTGATCCTGTTCTAATTTTGGTTTCTTGACTATTTTTTTAACTCATGGACTAACCAGTTTGGAAAAGATAGAAAACAGTCATTCTTGCCCTATTTTTAGAAGCCAACTTTTCCTATAATACTAATTCTGGGCAGGATTTCTCACTTCCGGTTTCTGACCAGATGTTAAAGATTTGGAACATTGGAAGAAAATCTGACCTAATGGTATTTCCATCGGGTTCCATTAGTGGAACAGCTGGAAGCCTCATGAGGAAAGCCCTTCTCTGTCTAAGTTTTCAGACTAGTTTTGCAGATTCAAGAGCGTAGGAAACTTTGGATAAGCTTTGAGTAAGCATCAAAATATTTGGATGCTTATCAGAACTAAAACCAAAGTGAATATTATGAGTTCATTCATCTTTTTTTTTTTTTTTTTTAAACCACACAAGTGGTAACAAAATCTCAGGATGACACAGAAATGGAAATAACTACACGTTAATCATAATTCATTTACTTCTCCCCGTGTCATAAAAATAATCATCTCATGCAAAATGAAAATTAGATATTAAATACAAACATAGCATTAATTCAAGAAAGCTGTTAGAGCAGAAAAGCTTATGATTCTTAGAGCCGTAATATGAACCAGCTAAACATACAGATACAAAAACTGCCTGAGTCTTTTCAGAGAATAAAAAAAATACAGTATTTGATATTTAACACATCAGTTTCTGTTATAAAACTTTTCATGGTATTCAGCATGAAATCATGAGAGTTATACAACACTATTTTAAAGCACTATTGCTTTTTTTTTAAGATTTGAGAAATATTCTTGCAATTCTAGGAAATTCACTTTCAGTAAATAATTGAAGTATTTACACTGCAATGTTGGTTGCAAAACTAAATGAGAATTTSAACTGATCTTTGAATTTTAATTCGTTTGTGCATATGCATCAATTACATGACTATATACTATCTGTCCCATAGGACTTTACTGAGTGAACAAAAAGCAAGTGTCATATACCTTCCTACAGGATTTGTAGTACAAGCAAGAAACATGCCTGTTTCTTGAGCCTGCAGTTTCTAATGGATGGACATGGGTGTCATCTGGCCTGGCAGTCTGCAGTTCCCTGAAATAAATGAGCCAGGTACCCTTTAAAAGCTGAACTAAACAGCACAGTGTTTGGTGTGATTTCAGAGAAATGATTGAACTCTTCCCTGAGACTACCGAGTCACTACTAATACAAGACACAGTTAATTTAAAATAAAAAATAGTTTCCCTTTAAGTGTGTGATCYATGAGCAAAAACARAACAAAAAACAAACATAAAAAAAAAGAAAACTCAAACTATACTTAATTTCAAAGTACATTTTAAATTGTTGTTCATATACTAAGAGTCCAGCATGATATTCTTAGGACATTATAGTTTTCCTTAAATGTTATAATGAAGATTTTCATGGCATGTTTATAGCACTTGTATATTTTTAAGGTACATATTGTACATATTGCTGTTTAGCACAGGTGTAGTGTGAGTGCTCAGCCTTTCTCTTGATAAAAACTATTGTGGAAGTGGAAATACGGCTACTAATCATATATATATATATATATTTCAGTTTAAAGAACTGTATCACAGACACAGGAAACAAATGTAGTTCTCCATAGTGATTCTTGAGTTCCTCAACTATTTTTTTTCTCCCTTCAACACCTTCCTGCATCAGTAGAGTGCACAGAGAATAGGCATCTCAGATCCTACAAATAAGCCCAGTTCTTACCAGGATATGTGTAGACTCTCAGCACTGAGAAAAAATGGGGCCTTGAAGAGTGTAAAGAAAGACTATCATAATATCTATTGTTGTATGTCTACTTTTAAACAACGGGCATCTCAATGAGCTCGCCTGTGGGAATAATACCTGTGCTCCCCTCTCTTTAAATGGAATCATCTAACAAAAGTCACTCTAATTTGCTCTTATCTGATGTTATATTGGTACAATATTCTTGTTAGGGGCTGCAACTAAAGAAAAAGCTGTGAAGGAAAGTACTTATCTGAAATAAATAATAATTTGTTTACTCTAAGGAACATCATTCATTACCTGAGCCAAAATGTGTTCAGAATTGCTAAGTAAATGTGTATTTGCCTTAAAGAAACTTTGATTTTCCAGAGGATGGTTTAGAAATCCACTCCTTTTGCATCTTTTTCTTTCACATACAGAACATAACATCATAAAAAACTGATGATAAATAGAAAGAGAACATCTTTTAGTGAYTGTGGGGGATAAGGGGAGATATCAGTGGTGGCTTTGCACAGAACAACCGCAGAACAGAGGAAATAAGCCACAGCAGGAAAATAAACACATACCATCTTTTTTGACTGTTGTAATTCAGGATTATAATGGAAGACCTAGTCTGCCATTTGAACATTCTTAATTCATTGCAAAAGCTGAGCAGAATGCATTTGTTCTCAATTTAATTTAGTGTAGCTAAGTTCTCTTGTGACTCATCTTAGAGGCAAGAAGGTACCTACTGCTGTTGCAACATGTATGTAGTGCCATGAGTTCCCATTTAGTAGAGAGTAATTATGGACATGTTTGCAGACTATGCTTATACCTTCTCATAGCCCAAGTTATACTTATTTTTCTTTAATGTCCTTTACATTCTTTAAAAAACTTACGTATTCTCTTGTATTTTCTTACAATAAGAGACAATWTAATGTCCTAAAGCAAGACAGACCCTGAGAGGAAATGAACCCACTAATCTCTTTCAGTGTTGGAGTTCATATAATTTTTCTTAATTTAAGAGAAACTGTATAAGAAAAACAGGTGAGCTTGTGTTTTCCTTATGATCTTTACATAAGACCAGGAAACATTTGGGTATAAGCGGAGAGGTACAAGGAATGTTGATTTCTCTAACTTGAAATCAGAATTCAATGTCACAGAAAAACATTCAAAGAAAAAAGAAAATACTTTTTTTCTGTGTGAAATTTTGATATTTCTTTCTTCCCATTTGAAGTTTTTTCTTTCTTCCCTCATTCTTCCAAACTTTTTTCACATATCTGTGCTCTATAATCATTTCTCTGAATTCTATTCAAGTTCTCCAAACACAATAAAAAAAAAAAAAAAAAACCAAACTTCATTCTGGAAAAAAAATAAGTCAGTCAAACCTTTTCATTAAAAAAATAAAAAAGAAGAAAAAATAAAGAAAAATCAACAACCCTCACCCTCACTTCTAACCTTTGAACCATTTTTAACCTCTATTTTCCATTTTTGTTTGGAAAGTAAAAGTAAGGGCGCCTCCTCTTTTTTTTTTTTTTTTTGTTGGGATCTGGAGATTGTTTATTTTACTTCCCTAAGCATCACATTATATTTTGATATACAAGATAAACCTTTTTGTTGTGTCTCTGGCTGCCAGAGCACTGAAGGTTATGAGGTTTTCAAATATAAGGGTAATCAGTAACCTAATCCCTCACCTACCATGGCCATCTGCCCAGGGCTGTGGTTAGAATTTCTCAGTAAAACTACTAGACTCAGGCAAAAAACAGTAGCTTACCCACAGCAAATTCCAGCTGATGAGAAGAAATCACGTGTTCCTCACTGAAGCAAGGAGGAAACTTTGCCTATGAGTAAAGAGGAGATGATAGATCCCACAGCTGTGACTAATGTCATGTTCCTRTGGTGCACTTCATATTTCAACTTTTAAGTTCTAGCTTATCATGAGAACTGCTGCAACTTAAATGGTACATTATTGCGTATGTTAAGTTCATATGCTTGCTTCTAAGATACAAGAAATAACAATTGTTCAGATACTTATGTATGTGCTCTTAACCTCTGAAATACATTGCTACAAAGTGATAGAAAACATTGAATTTAATGTAAATACAAATACAAGTTCAAGTATTCAAGATTCCTGAAGTTTAAAGAAGCTTTGCAGTTTTTATTTTCTCTAGAAATGAGCAATCATGAGAATGCATGTTAAATAATAAATTCCTAATAAATGTCTACTAAAAGAACAGCTTATCTTAGTTTATATTTTTGATAACCCACAGATTATTTTTAAAAATACAATAATTCCTTGTTTGCTGTTTTTACTATAATACCGATATGTCTTCTTATGCATAACCTTTGCCTAATTCATCGTGAACATATACACATATATATGTTTTTAAGTATAAATGGAAATGTTGGTGCTGCTTATTAATTTCACAATGTTAATGCTGTAAGTAATTTATCAAACTGGAGGTATTTGGCGGACTTGTTAGAGGTAGTGACTCAGCAGCTCAAATATGTCCCTGAAGCAATGATCTAATATACAGGTTCTTTTGTGTTCTCACTTACTGGATTCCAGTTCTCCATGACTTGGTTTTACCACTGTAACATCCCAAGCCTTGGGATCTTTATGTAAAGCCTCAGTGGAGAGGTACATGGAGATGTGATGAGTGTCAAGGGCTGCCTTGACTCTCATGCTTGGTAAATGCCAATCAGGTTACGGACAGGACATTATTTGAATGACTTGGAAAGTCTACAGTGTCTATTGCATGAAAAGGGAGTCTGTAACATTAGAATACCTTCTACAAATAACAGTCCTAGGGCATTTAAAGTAATATGTTGGAAATATTAACATGTCAGTAGACATTTCATATATCATACTGTTACAAAAAAGAAGACTGCGTTTAGGTAATTAGAGTGCAAGCTCTCTGCTTGCAAAACATTCTTCTTCCCAGTCTCTGGCACTATTGCCTAATTCAGTTTTGGAACAGGATGAAAAGGGAAACAGTACTTTGTCTACAGACCGCAAAAATGGCTCCCTAGTCTTCTTTCTGTCCCCCAGGCATGCAAGGCTCCCCCTCTGCATCCACCCAGCGCTGGAATTTCACACATCATCTTAGCAAATAAGACCCATGTAGTCAATGGGGACTCCAAAATCCAAACTGCCATTCAAGGAAAAGGGTGAGTCATTAAGTCTGTAGAGTGATTAAGAAGATACAGGAAAATTCAGGAAAAGGCTGCTGGGAAAAAAAAAAAAAAAAAGAAAAGGTAGAAGTGTTAAAGAAGGAACAGTGAAAGAAGAAGGCCAGATGGATAAAAACGAAAAGAGATGGAAGCAGTACATACAAAGAGAAGGAGAATGGACAGTTTTACAGAATGAAAAAATGAAAAGTCATAGCTGTGGGAGAATAGAAGAAGAAGGCAAAAGGAGGTTCAGAGGTAAAACAACAAATGAATCTGGAAAACTTTAAAAATATGAAGGAAATATTAAATTTATTAAAATTGTCTTGGAAGTGGACTTGGATTACTTGTATTATAAACAAGTATTTTTTGAAAACATGTCAAGCATTTAGTTGGAAACTTTATTTTTTTCCAAGTGGTGATTTTTATGTAGCACACATGTAGCACTATGTGAAAATGTGTGTATGGAGATAATCCCARCTACTCTACAGGATAAGGATGAAGAATATAAATCATTAAAAGACATGAATTTACAATCATTAGTTTCTTCATTTCCTGTCCTTTTTTTATTACAAACTTGAATGCAGGTAYCCATTAAGCTAAGGAGGAGAGTGGAGTGGGATTTGCTTTAGCCTGTCTGGAATGGCTCCCAATGCTTCTTGGTTCAATATTCAGTATGATTCAAGTCTGATATTCTGCAGAATGGCTTCGATTCAGAAAAGTCCAAACACTGCAAATTCTTACTAAAGTAGTGAGAAAAAAGTCTATTAAGCTACTATCCGGGTTTTGTCCCTTCATCTTATCTGAACAGTGGTTCCTGTAGCATTTAAAGCAATCTCCAAATAAAAATAAATTTTTTTAAAGTAAACCACCTTTCCAAGTCATTCAAGGTTGCGAACTACCTTGCATTATTGACATAAACATTTCAGAAGAAAAAACAAGAATAGTTAGGATGTCTCCAGTACTGCTTAGCAATAAAACAATCTTTAGAAGATGTACAGTTGTTCTTAATTTCTTAAATCTCGATAGAGAAGACATTTATCTGTTGCTTTTCTGACAGATGTTTARTAAAAATTTGGTTTATTAAAATGAAGTTAAAAGTATAAGAGTAACTTAAGATATCATAACTTTAGCTGTAGTGTTGGATCTTGAGACAGTTTACTGATTTCAGCTAGTACTTCCACTGAAATTATCTAAATAATCTGAATTTGCTTTGTTTACACAAGCAGAGCTGATTCCCCCTGAGCTTAGAGGAAAGCTTCCCACTGTTTTCAACAGGCTTTAGATTAAGTTATAAGGAGCTACACAGGATAAATATTGGTGTCAGTATTGGYATTTTGCCAGTAAAACAGACAAAAAGAAGGAATATTAGAATGCTCAATTCCTCTCCTGGAGGAGAAGGGACTGTTTATCCTTATATACAACTGTAGTTATTACCCTAAATAATTCCCTAAAATAATTTTTGGGCCCCACCTCCCAGTCTTCCCCGCTCCAGAAAAAAA